>NC_092044.1:61706436-62073914 GCF_003086295.3 Arachis hypogaea | reverse complement strand
CAACCAAACTCTAAGTTTGGTGTTGAACCCCCACATTCAAACTCTAAGTTTGGTGTTGGGAGGTTCCAACATGGCTCTGAGCATTTCTGAGGCTCCATGAGAGTCCTCTGTCAAGCTACTGACATTAAAGAAGCGCTTGTTGGGAGGCAACCCAATGTTATATTTTATCTATTTTCCTTTGTTATTTTATGTTCTTTTGTAGGTTGATGATCATGAGAAGTCACAAAATCAATGAAAAAAGCAAAAACAGAATGAAAAGCAGAAAGAAAAACAGCACACCCTGGAGGAGAGCGTGCTGGCGTTTAAACGCCAGTAAGGCTAGCTGTTGGGCGTTTAACGCCCAGTCTGGCACCATTCTGGGCGTTTAACGCCAGAAAGGGGCACCAGACTGGCGTTAAACGCCAGAAAAGGACAAGAAGCTGGCGTTAAACGCCAGAAATGGGCACCAGCCCGGCGTTTAACGCCAGAAATGGCTAAAAACGCATTTTTGCATGCCACTTGGTACAGGGATGACTTTTCCTTGACACCTCAGGATCTGTGGACCCCACAGGATCCCCACCTACCCCACCACTCTCTCTCTTCTTCACCCATTCACCAATCACCTCAACACCTCTTCCCCAAAAACCCTTCACCTATCAAATCCCATCTTTCTCTTCACCACTCACATCCATCCTTCATAAAACCCCACCTACCTCACCATTCAAATTTAAACCACGTTCCCACCCAAACCCACCCTCAATTGACCGAACCCTACCCTTCCCCCTCTCCTATATAAACCCATCTTCACTCCTTCATTTTCACACAACCTAAACACTACTTCTTCCCCTTTGGCCGAATACAAAGCCATTCCCTTCTTCCTCATTTCTTCTTCTTCTACTCTCTTCTTTCTTCTTTTGCTCGAGGACGAGCAAACATTTTAAGTTTGGTGTGGTAAAAGCATTGCTTTTTGTTTTTCCATAACCATTTATGGCATCCAAGGCCGGAGAAACCTCTAGAAAGAGGAAAGGGAAGGCAAAAGCTTCTACCTCCGTGTCATGGGAGATGGAAAGATTCATCTCAAGGGTGCATCAAGACCACTTCTATGAAGTTGTGGCCTTGAAGAAGGTGATCCCCGAGGTCCCTTTTTCACTCAAAAAGGGTGAATATCCGGAGATCCGACATGAGATCCGAAAAAAGAGGTTGGGAAGTTCTTACCAACCCCATTCAACAAGTCAGAATCTTAATGGTTCAAGAGTTCTATGCCAATGCATGGATCACCAAGAACCATGATCAAAGTGTAAACCCGGATCCAAAGAATTGGCTTACTATGGTCCGGGGGAAATACTTGGATTTTAGTCCGGAAAGTGTAAGGTTGGCATTCAATTTGCCCATGATGCAAGGAGATGAACATCCTTACACTAGAAGGGTCAACTTTGATCAAAAGTTGGACCAAGTCCTCACAGTTATTTGTGAAGAGGGCGCCCAATGGAAGAGAGATTCAAGAGGAAAGCCGGTTCAATTGAGAAGGCATGACCTCAAACCTGTGGCTAGGGGATGGTTGGAGTTCATTCAACGCTCAATCATTCCCACTAGCAACCGGTCCGAAGTTACTATAGACCGGGCTATCATGATTCATAGCATCGTGATTGGAGAAGAAATAGAAGTTCATGAGGTTATATCCCAAGAGCTTTATAAGGTGGCGGACAAGTCCTCTACCTTGGCAAGGTTAGCCTTTCCTCATCTCATTTGTCACCTCTGTTATTCAGTTGGAGTTGACATAGAGGGAGACATCCCTATTGATGAGGACAAGCCCATCACTAAGAAGAGGATGGAGCACACAAGAGACCCCACTCATCATGAGATCCCTGAGATGCCTCAATGGATGCACTTTCCTCCACAAAACTATTGGGAGCAACTAAACACCTCCCTAGGAGAATTAAGTTCCAACATGGGACAACTAAGGGTGGAGCACCAAGAACACTCAATCATCCTCCATGAAATTAGAGAAGATCAAAGAATCATGAGAGAGGAGCAACAAAGACAAGGAAGAGACATTGAGGAGCTCAGGCACTCCATAGGATCTTCAAGAGGAAGAACAAGCCGCCATCACTAAGGTGGACCCGTTCTTTAATTTCCTTGTTCTTTATTTTCTGTTTTTCGAAATTTAGTGCTTATGTTTATCTATGTTTGTGTCTTGTGATCATTAGTGTCTTAGTGTCTATGCCTTAAAGTTATGAATATCCTATGAATCCATCACCTTTCTTAAATGAAAAAAATGTTCTTAATTGAAAAAGAGAAGAATTGCATGAATTTTGAATTTTATAACAGTTTAATTATTTTGATGTGGTGGCAATACTTTTGTTTTCTGAATGTATGCTTAAACATTTCCACTGACAAACGCAAAAGAATCACTGGATTCTATTCCGGCCTGATTGAGAACCGACAGATGGATAGCCGTGCCATGACAGGGTGCGTTGAACATTTCCACTGAGAGGATGGGAGGTAGCCACTGACAACGGTGAAACCCTTGCTTAAGCTTGCCATGGAAAGGAGTAAGAAGGATTGGATGAAGACAGTAGGAAAGCAGAGAGACGGAAGGGAAGGCATCTTCATACGCTTATCTGAAATTCCTACCAATGAATTACATAAGTATCTCTATCTTTATCTTTATGTTTTATTCGCATATCACCATACCCATTTGAGTTTGCCTGACTAAGATTTACAAGGTGACCATAGCTTGCTTCATACCAACAATCTCTGTGGGATCGACCCTTACTCGCGTAAGGTTTATTACTTGGACGACCCAGTACACTTGCTGGTTAGTTGTGCGAAGTTGTGTTTATGCCATGGTGTTGAATACCAAGTTTTTGGATTCATTACCGGGGATTATTTGAGTTGTGAAAAGTATTGATCACAATTTCGTGCACCAAAACTCCACCGTTGAAAATACATAAGAACAAGGTCTAGGCATGGCCGTGAGGCCAGATCCCATGATCTAAGAACTAGACGTTCAAAGATGATCCTAAGATCTAAAGTGATCAAAAGATGTCTAATACAATAGCAAAAGGTCCTATTTGTAGAGAACTAGTAGCTTAGGGTTTACAAAGATGAGTAAATGACATAAAAATCCACTTCCGGGCCCACTTGGTGTGTGCTTGGGCTGAGCATTGAAGCTTTCATGTATAGAGACTTTTCTTGGAGTTAAACGCCAGCTTTTGTGCCAGTTTGGGCGTTTAACTCCCATTCTTGTGCCAGTTCCGGCGTTAAATGCCAGAATTCTTGAGCTGATTTGGAACGCCGGTTTGGGCCAGAAAATCTCGGGCAAAGTATGGACTATTATACATTGCTGAAAAGCCAGGATGTCTACTTTACAACACAATTGAGAGCGTGTCAATTGGGCTTCTGTAGCTCCAGAAAATTCACTTCGAGTGTAGGGAGGTTAGAATCCAATAGCATCTGCAGTCCTTTTTAGCCTCTGAATCAGATTTTTGCTCAGGTCCCTCAATTTCAGCCAGAAAATACCTGAAATCACAGAAAAACACACAAACTCATAGTTAAGTCTAGAAAAGTGAATTTTAAATAAAAACTAATAAAAATATAATAAAAACTAACTAAAACATACTAAAAACATACTAAAAACAATGCCAAAAAGCGTATAAATTATCCGCTCATCAAACACCAAACATAAATTGTTGCTTGTCCCTAAGTAACTGAAAATCAAATAAGATAAAAAGAATAGAATATGCAATAAATTCCAAAAATATCTATGAAGATCAGTATTAATTAGATGAGCGGGGCTTTTAGCTTTTTGCCTCTGAACAGTTTTGGCGTCTCACTTTATCTTTTGAAATTCAGAATGATTGGCTTCTATAGGAACTCAGAATCCAGATAGTGTTATTGATTCTCCTAGTTAAGTATGATGATTCTTGAACACAGCTACTTTATGAGTCTTGGCCGTGGCCCAAAGCACTCTGTCTTCTAGTATTACCACCGGATACATACATGCCACAGACACATAACTGGGTGAACCTTTTCAGATTGTGACTCAGCTTTGCTAGAGTCCCCAATTAGAGGTGTCCAGGGTTCTTAAGCACACTTTTTTTGCCTTGGATCATGACATTATTTTTACCCTTGCCTTTTGGTTTAAGGGCTATTGGCTTTTTCTGCTTGCTTTCTCTCTCTTTTTTTTTGAATTCACTACTTTTTTTGTTTCAAAAATCATTTTTATGATTTTTCAGATCCTCAGTAACATGTCTCCTTTTTCATCATTCTTTCAAGAGCCAACATTCATGAACAACAAATTCAAAAGACATATGCACTATTCAAGCATACATTCAGAAGTCAAAGTATTGCCACCACATCAAAATAATTAATCTGTTATAAAATTCAAAGTTCATGCAATTCTTCTCTTTAAGGCATAGACACTAAGACACTAATGATCATAAGACACAAACATAAATAAACATAAGCATAAAAATTCGAAAAAACAGAGAAATAAAGGACAATGAGATTAAAGAACGGGTCCACCTTAGTGATAGCGGCTTGTTCTTCCTCTTGAAGATCTTATGGAGTGCTTGAGCTCCTCAAAGTCTCTTCCTTGCCTTTGTTGCTCCTCTCTCATGATTCTTTGATCTTCTCTAATTTCATGGAGGAGGATGGAATGTTCTTGGTGCTCCACCCTTAGTTGTCCCATGTTGGAACTCAATTCTCCTAGGGAGGTGTTGATTCGCTCCCAATAATTTTGTGGAGGAAAGTGCATCCCTTGAGGCATCTCAGGGATTTCATGATGAGTGGGATCTCTTGTTTGCTCCATATTCTTCTTAGTGATGGGCTTGTCCTCATCAATGAGGACTTGTCCGCCACCTTATAAAGTTCTTGGGATATAACCTCATGAACTTCTACTTCCTCTCCAATCATGATGCTATGAATCATGATAGCCCGGTCTATAGTAACTTTGGACCGGTTGCTAGTAGGAATGATTGAGCGTTGTATAAACTCCAACCATCCTCTAGCCACGGGCTTGAGGTCATGCCTTCTCAGTTGAACCGGCTTCCCTCTTGAATCTCTCTTCCATTGAGCACCCTCTTCACAAATGTCTATGAGGACTTGGTCCAACCTTTGATCAAAGTTGACCCTTCTAGTGTAGGGGTGTTCATCTCCTTGCATCATGGGCAAGTTGAATGCCAACCTTACATTTTTCAGACTAAAATCTAAGCATTTCCCCCGAACCATTGTAAGCCAATTCTTTGGGTCCGAGTTCACACTTTGATCATGGTTCTTGGTGATCCATGTATTGGCATAGAACTCTTGAACCATTAAGATTCCGACTTGTTGAATGGGGTTGGTAAGAACTTCCCAACCTCTTCTTCAGATCTCATGTCAGATCTCTGGATATTCACTTTTTTTGAGTTTAAAAGGGACCTCGGGGATCACCTTCTTCATGGCCACAACTTCATAGAAGTGGTCTTGATGCACCCTTGAGATGAATCTCTCCATCTCCCATGACTCGGAGGTGGAAGCTTTTGCCTTCCCTTTCCTCTTTCTAGAGGTTTCTCCGGCCTTAGATGCCATAAATGGTTATGGAAAAACAAAGCAATGCTTTTACCACACCAAACTTAGAAGGTTTGCTCGTCCTCGAGCAAAAGAAGAAAGAAGAGTAGAAGAAGAAGAAATGGAGGAAATAGAGGTGGCTTTGTTTTTCGGCCAAGGGGGAGAAGTAATGTGTAGGTTGTGTGAAAATGAAGGAGTGAAGATGGGTTTATATAGGGGTGGAGAGAGGGGTAGGGTTCGGCCAATATGGGTGGGTTTGGGAGGTAAAGTGGTTTGAATTTGAATGGTGAGGTAGGTGGGGTTTTATGAAGGATGGATGTGAGTGGTGAAGAGAATGGTGGAATTTGATAGGTGAGGGGTTTTTGGGAAAGAGGTGTTGAGCTGATTCGTGAATGGATGAAGAAGAGAGAGAGTGGTGGGGTAGGTGGGGATCCTGTGGGGTCCACAGATCCTGAGGTGTCAAGGATAATTCATTCCTGCACCTAGTGGCATGCAAAAATGCTCCTTTTGCCAATTATGGCGTTAAACGCTGGGCTGGTGCCTATTTCTGGCATTTAACACCAGCTTCTTGCCCATTCCTGGCGTTAAACGCCAATCTGATGCCCCTTTCTGGCGTTAAACACCCAGAATGGTGCCAGACTGGGCGTTAAACGCCCATTTTGCTATCTTCACTGGCGTTTAAACGCCAGCAAATTTTTCTCCAAGGTGTGCTATTTTTCTTTCTATTTTTCATTCTGTTTTTGCTTTTTCAATTGATTTTGTGACTTCACATGATCATCAACCTACAAAAAACATAAAATAACAAAAAGAAAATAGATAAATATAACATTGGGTTGCCTCCCAACAAGTTCTTCTTTAATGTCAGTAGCTTGACATTGGGCTCTCATGGAGCCTCACAGATGTTCAGAGCAATGTTAAAACCTCCCAACACCAAACTTAGAGTTTGAATGTGGGGGTTCAACACCAAACTTAAAATTTGGTTGTGGCCTTCCAACATCAAACTTAGAGTTTGACTGTGGGGGCTCTGTTTGACTCTGCTTTGAGAGAAGCTCTTCATGCTTCCTCTCCATGGTTACAGAGGGATATCCTTGAGCTTTAAACACAAAGGATTCTTTATTCACTTGAATGATCAATTCTCCCCTGTCAACATCAATCATAGTCTTTGCTGTGGCTAGGAAGGGTCTGCCAAGGATGATGGATTCATCCATGCACTTCCCAGTCTCTAGGACTATGAAATCAGCAGGGATGTAATGGTCTTCAACCTTTACCAAGACATCCTCTACAAGTCCATAAGCCTATTTTCTTGAATTGTCTGCCATCTCTAGTGAGATTCTTGCAGCTTGTACCTCAAAGATCCCTAGCTTCTCCATTACAGAGAGAGGCATGAGGTTAATGCTTGACCCTAGGTCACACAGAGCCTTCTTGAAGGTCATGGTGCCTACTGTACAAGGTATTGAGAACTTCCCAGGGTCCTGTCTCTTTTGAGATAATCTCTGCCTAGTCAAGTCATCCAGTTCTTTGGTGAGCAAAAGGGGTTCATCCTCCCAAGTCTCATTACCAAATAACTTGTCATTTAGCTTCATGATTGCTCCAAGGTACTTAACAACTTGCTCTTCAGTGACATCTTCGTCCTCCTCAGAGGAAGAATACTCATTAGAGCTCATGAATGGCAGAAGTAAATCCAATAGAATCTCTATCGTCTCAGTGTGAGCCTCAGATTCCCATGGTTCCTCATTAGAGAACTCATTGGAGGCCAGTGGACGTCCATTGAGGTCTTCCTCAGTGGCGCTCACTGCCTCTTTCTCCTCTCCAAATTCAGCCATGTTGATGGCCTTACACTCTCCTTTTGGATTTTCTTCTGTATTGCTTGGAAGAGTGCTAGGAGGGAGTTCAGTGACTTTCTTACTCAGCTGACCCACTTGTGCCTCCAAGTTTCTAATGGAGGACCTTGTTTCAGTCATGAAACTTTGAGTGGTTTTGATTAGATCAGAGACCATGGTTGCTAAGTCAGAGTGGCTCTGCTTAGAATTCTCTGTCTGTTGCTGAGAAGATGATGAAAAAGGCTTGCCATTGCTAAACCTGTTTCTTCCACCATTATTGTTGTTGAGACCTTGTTGAGGTCTCTGTTGATCCTTTCATGAGAGATTTGGATGATTTCTCCATGAAGGATTATAGGTGTTTCCATAGGGTTCTCCCATGTAATTCACCTCTTCTATTGATGGGTTCTCAGGATCATAAGCTTCTTCTTTAGATGAAGCGTCCTTAGTACTGCCTGGTGCAGCTTGCATTCCAGACAGACTTTGAGAAAACATATTGACTTGCTGAGTCAATATTTTGTTCTGAGCCAATATGGCATTCAGACTATCAATCTCAAGAACTCCTTTCTTCTGATTCGTCCCATTGTTCACAGGATTCCTTTCAGAAGTGTACATGAATTGGTTATTTGCAACCATTTCAATGAGTTCTTGAGCTTCTGCAGGCGTCTTCTTCAGATGAAGAGATCCTCCAGCAGAGCTATCCAATGACATCTTGGACAGTTCAGACAGGCCATCATAGAAGATACCTATGATGCTCCATTCAGAAAACATGTCAGAAGGACACTTTCTGATCAATTGTTTGTATCTTTCCCAAGCTTCATAGAGGGATTCACCTTCCTTCTGTCTAAAGGTTTGGACATCCACTCTAAGCTTACTCAATTTTTGAGGTGGAAAGAACTTTGCCAAAGAAGCATTGACTAGCTTTTCCCAAGAGTTCAGGCTTTCTTTAGGTTGTGAGTCCAACCATATCCTAGCTCTGTCTCTTACAGCAAAAGGGAATAGCATAAGTCTGTAGACCTCAGGGTCAACCCCATTGGTCTTGACAGTGTCACAGATTTACAAGAATTCAGCTAAAAACTGATGAGGATCTTCCAATGGAAGTCTATGGAACTTGCAATTCTATTGCATTAGAGAAACTAATTGAGGCTTAAGCTCAAAGTTTTTTGCTCCAATGGCAGGGATGGAGATGCTTCTCCCATAGAAGTCGGGAGTAGGTGCAGTAAAGTCACCTAGCGCCTTCCTTGCAATGTTTGCATTGTTGTTGTTTTTGGCTGCCATGTCTTCTTCTTTGAAGATTTCTGTTAGGTCCTCTACAGAGAATTGTGCTTTAGCTTCTCTTAGCTTTCGCTTCAAGGTCCTTTCAGGTTCAGGGTCAGCTTCAACAAGAATGCCTTTGTCTTTGCTCCTGCTCATATGAAAGAGAAGAGAACAAGAAAGTATGGAATCCTTTATGTCACAGTATAGAGATTCCTTGATGTGTCAGAGGAAAAGAAAAATAGAAGGAGAAGGTAGAAGAATTCGAACTTATCAAGAGGGATAGAGTTCGAATTGTGCATTGAGGAGGAGTGTTAGTCTATAAATAGAAGGATGTGAGAAGAGGAAAAGAAATTTCCAAAAATTAAAGTGAATTAGTTAAAAAAAATTTTGAAAAATGGTAATTGATTTTCGAAAACTAAGATTGGGAAAGAAATTAAGTGAAATTTAAAAAAAGATTTTGAAATTAGAAAGCAAAAAGATATGATTGAAAACTATTTTGAAAAATATGTGATTAAGAAGATATGATTGAAAAAATATGATTGAAAAACAATTTAAAAAGATTTGATTTTTAAAATTAATGACTTGGCTAACAAGAAATTTAAAAGATATGATTCAGACATTAAACCTTTCTCAACAGAAAAGGCAACATACTTGAAATGTTGAATCAGATCATTAATTGTTAGCAAGTATTTTTGAAAATGGAAAGAAATTGATTTTGAAAATATATGATTGAAAAGATATAATTTGAAAAAGATTTGATTTTGAAAAATTATGAAAACTAAAAAAATTTTGAATTAAAAACAAAATCTTCCCTCTTGTGCCATCCTGGCGTTAAACGCCCAGAATGGTATCCATTCTGGCATTTAACGCCCAAAATGCTACCCTTTTGGGCGTTAAACGCCCAGCAGGTACCTTGGCTGGCGTTTAAATGCCAGTTTTCCTTCTTCACTGAGCGTTTTGAACGCCCAGCTTTTTCTGTGTAATTCCTCTGCTGTATGTTCTGAATCTTCAATTCTCTGTATTATTGACTTGAAAAGACATAAATTAAGAATTTTTTTTGAATTTTTAATGATGAGGAATACTCAAAATGCAACTAAAATCAAATAAACAATGCATGCAAGACACCAAACTTAGAAGTTTGCATACTATTGACACTAACAAATTGAGAATGCATATGAGAAACAACTAAACACACAAAACAAGAGAATTTAAAGATCAGAGCAAGGAAATCATCAAGAACATCTTGAAGATCAATGAAGAACATAATGCATGTAATTTTCGAAAATTAGAAGACTAAAAACATGCAATGGACACCAAACTCAAAATTAGACACTAGACTCAAATAAGAAACATAAAATTATTTTTGGTTTTAAGATTTTATAATTTTTTTTTGGATTTTTCAAAAATTATATGGAAAAGAAAAATAAGGATATCAAAATTCTTAATGAGAATTCCAGGAATCATGCAATGTTAGTCTAAAGCTTTAGTCTAATAAGATTAGACATGGCTAGCCAAGCTTCAGCAGGACATTACATTCAAGAGCTAAATTGATGAGAATCAATCAACTTTGGTGATGATAAGAACATCACCTTGAAACTCTAGAATTCATTCTTAAAAATTCTGAAGAAAAATACCTAATCTAAGCAACAAGATGAACCGTCAGATGTCCAAACTCAAACAATCCCTGGCAACGGTGCCAAAAACTTGGTACACGAAATTGTGATCATCAATGGCGCCATCAACATGGTACGCTCAATTGCAATCTCAACTCTTTATCACAACTTCGCACAACTAACCAGCAAGGGCACTGAGTCATCCAAGTAATAAACCTTACGCGAGTAAGGGTCGATCCCACGGAGATTGTTGGTATGAAGCAAGCTATGGTCATCTTGTAAATCTCAGTCAGGCAGATTCAAATGGTTATGGAGGATTAATGATTAAAAGATAAATAAAACATAAAGTAAAGATAGAGATACTTATGCAATTCATTGGTGAGAATTTCAGATAAGCGTATGGAGATGCTTTGTCCCTTCTGTCTCTCTGCTTTCCTACTGTCTTCATCCAATCCTTCTTACTCCTTTCCATGGCAAGTTGTATGTTGGGCATCACCGTTGTCAATGGCTACAGTCCCGTCCTCTCAGTGAAAATGTTCAACGCGCTCTGTCACAGCACGGCTATTCATCTGTCAGTTCTCAATCTTGTCGGAATAGAATCCAGTGATTCTTTTGCGTCTGTCACTAACGCCCCACAATCGCGTGTTTGAAGCTCGTCACAGTCATTCAATCCTTGAATCCTACTCAGAATACCACAGACAAGGTTTAGACCTTCCGGATTCTCTTGAATGCCACCATCAATTCTAGCTTATACCACGAAGATTCCGATTAAGGGATCCAAGAGATATCCACTCAATCTAAGGTAGAACGGAGGTGGTTGTCAGGCACACGTTCATAGGTGAGAATGATGATGAGCGTCACAGATCATCACATTCATCAAGTTGAGGAACAAGTGATATCTTAGAACAAGAATAAGCTGAATTGAATAGAAGAACAATAGTAATTGCATTAATACTCGAGGTACAGCAGAGCTCCAAACATTAATCTATGGTGTGTAGAAACTCCACCGTTGAAAATACATAAGAACAAGGTCTAGGCATGGCCGTGAGGCCAGCCCCCATGATCTAAGAACTAGATGTTCAAAGATGATCCTAAGATCTAAAGTGATCAAAAGATGTCTAATACAATAGCAAAAGGTCCTATTTGTAAAGAACTAGTAGCTTAGGGTTTATAAAGATCCACTTCCGGGCCCACTTGGTGTGTGCTTGGGCTGAGCATTGAAGCTTTCATGTATAGAGACTTTTCTTGGAGTTAAACGCCAGCTTTTGTGCCAGTTTGGGCGTTTAACTCCCATTCTTGTGCCAGTTCCGGCGTTAAACGCCAGAATTCTTGAGCTGATTTGGAACGCCGGTTTGGGCCATCAAATCTCAGGCAAAGTATGGACTATTATACATTTATGGAAAGCTCAGGATGTCTACTTTCCAACGCAATTGAGATCGTACCAATTGGGCTTCTGTAGCTCCAGAAAATCTACTTTAAGGGCAGAGAGGTCAGAATCCAACAGCATCCGCAGTCCTTTTTAGCCTCTGAATCAGATTTTTGCTCAAGTCTCTCAATTTTAGCCAGAAAATACCTGAAATCACAGAAAAACACACAAACTCATAGTAAAGTCTAGAAAAGTAAATTTTAAATAAAAACTAATAAAAATATAATAAAAACTAACTAAAGCATACTAAAAACAATGCCAAAAAGCTTATAAATTATCCGCTCATCAATCTTCTAGTGAGTTCTTCAAGTCTTGGATGTGGGCTCTGGACCTTGAGTTGAAGCAATTCTCATCTTTAGTGGGCCCAGCTTGCAGAGAAATAAGAATTAGGCTTGGGCATTTACTGGGATTAACGTTGGGTAATATTTTGAGTGCGAGAACGTTAGTGGCATTCACTTTTTTCACTAATGTTCCACCCTTATATACCCACGTTAATTCCAACGTTAGAAATCTTAACGTGACTTCTAACGTTTCTTACTCAATCCTTGGCCAACGTTAATGGGACTCACTTTTCCCATTAACGTTGGCTTGTGCCCCTTTTCGCAAATGTTAATGGGAATCAGTTTTTCAAATAACGTTGCTTGCCTCTTGCCCCTACGTTAGATTTCACGTTAGCTTGGCTAACGTAGCTCTTAACGTGGGTCTCTATCACCTTCGAGAGTATTAGTGACACTCACCTTTGTCACTAACGCTCCAATTACCTTAAGTCCCTACGTTAGAACCCACATTAACTAAGTTAATGTGGCTCTTAACGTAGTAATGAAGCCATCTCCCAACGTTAGTGACAAAAGTGAGTGTCACTAACGTTGGTTCTTTGAATTCAACTCCACGTTAACTCTCACGTTAACAATCTTAATGTGAGAGTTAACGTAGGCAATGCTAATGATCTAACATTAGTGACAAAAGTGAGTGTCACTAACGTTGGCGTTGTTGATCCTCTTCCACGTTAGAGTTCACGTTAACTAAGTTAACGTGATTCTTAACGTGGGGCATTGCCTAGTTTCCCAACGTTAGTGGTGTTCACTTTTACCACTAACTTTGAGGAGAAACGTTATTGGAGTTCATGTTTCTCGTTAACGTGGAGTCCTCTTTTTCTTCTACGTTAAGTACCACGTTAACTTAGTTAACGTGGCTTTTAATGTAAGCTTTGAATGGCTTCGCAGGCGTTATTGGTGATCACTTTTCTCATTAACGTTGCAAGCTCTTTGCCATCCCACGTTAGTAGTCACGTTAACTAAGTTCACGTGAATGCTAACGTGGTTCTTCCATGCTTCATTTGTCCTGAAATCAAGCAATTAAAGTGCATCAAAGCTCTAGCTAAAGTCATGAGATTATGCATCATCAAATTCTCATGCAATTCTGGCAAAAATCTCATGAAATCATGCAAAATTCACAATAGTTGCTTAAATGAAGGTGTAAGTGTATTTTCACCCAAAACTTGCCTTATTCACTAGGAAAATGCATGAAACTACCCTAAAACAGTAAAGAAAAGGTCAGTGAAACTAGCCTAGATGCCCTGGCATCACAACACCAAACTTAAAGCTTGCTTGTCCCTAAGCAAGTATTGAAGTATAAGAAAAATGAAATGAAAGAACAAGAAGATAAAATGGAAGTAGCATTCCTGGTTCATGGAGTTTCATGCATAGCAACTTAGGTTCTTTCCTTTTAGGTTTCAAGCCTTTATCAGATCCCTAGTCACTCTCTTGATTGCATCCCTTGAGGCTTCTTTCTTATTGATCCTTCTCTTCTTTTTCCAAAGTTTATTTTTCTTTTTGCTAGGTGCTTTGTAAGAGGGCGACTCTTTATGATAAGCTTTCAGCCAACACTCCCAAACCAGTTGGTTTTAAGGTGCTAGGTGATAAGACACCCCTAAGGACTTACTCCCTCAAGTCTCTTTCCCTCATACATACACACCACAGGCACATGGTTAGTTATTCTTCTTTCTTGAGACCTTGGTGTCCAGCACCTCTTTTAGGTTACTAAGTGCTCTGTAACAAGGGTTACTCTTGATAGTGGACTTCCAGCTGATAATCCCGGATTAGTTAATCCAAGTTACCAAGTGATAAGGCACCCCTAAGAGCTTATTCATCCAAGTATATCCCTTGTACATAAACACCACAGACACATGCCTCAATTTTGAAACCCTTGGTGCCTAGCATTGTTTCTTATTGTGTTTCCTTTCTTATTTTCATTTGAATTACTCTTTTTCTTTTCTTGTTGGGATCTTATTGGTTAGCTAGCCTCAAAGAATGTGTCTCAAACATAGGACTTAGGATGGATAGTTGTTTTCTTTCCTTTCTTGGTGAACCAACTTAGCTTACTAATCATCCTACCACAAACATTCAGAATGCACTTCACAAAATGACTCCACTCTTGTTGTTCCCATAACATTTTTTTTGATTAACTTAAAGAGACAAGCATACAAGTAAAAAGGATGAAAGTGAGCATTCAAGACATTAGGCTCAATAACATAAACCTAAGCAATGAAACTTAAATGCATAATTGAAAATCCTAAGCTACCATGGAAGCATGTTCTATTTCATACATGATTTTCCTTATTTAAAGCTTTGAAAAAGAAAGTACTAAGAATGAACTTCACCACCTTTCACTTGTTGGCTTGCTCTTCTCTTCTGCTCCCTTGGGATTCTCCTTGATTACTTGAGTCTCCATTCCCCTTGCGCTTCTCCATCAACTTTTTCCAAAAACCAGCATCTTCCATCTTCTTCTTTAATGCTTCCTTTTGCTGTTTCACCTTCCCTTCCTCTTGTTCAGTTAAGTTCTTACGAACTGTCTCATAGCTTAGGATGTCAGGGTGCAAGTGATGCATATGCTTAACCACATAATTTAACTTTGCCTGAGTGTTGATGCTGAATTCTTCTCGATGCAGTTGCCTTCCTTCATTTAGCGCACTAAATTCGTTGAATGCTTTCATCTGATTCATCTGTCGTTGATTGAGTTCCTGGAGGTGTTTATCTTGGCTTTCTTGCCTTTCAGACACTTGATTGATGGCTTGAGTAAGCTGGGAATAGTGCTCTTGTTGCTGCTCCATTAGCTGTTTCTGCCATTCCCTTTGTTGATTCATCCAATTTGTTAGCATTTCCTCTTGCCGATCCATTCTCTGAAATTGAAGTTGCAGTTGTTGTTCTTGTCCTTCCATGTATATCCTTGAAAAATCATCAATGGCTCCTCGGATGTGACCCAAGTTGATGTTGGTTGGGTCATGATATCCTTCTTGATGATATTTCGTGGGTTGGGGTTCTCCTTGGAGAGGCTCTTCCTCTTGTGCTTCTTCTGATGTCCTCTTCCTTAGATGGGGTCTTTTCTGCTGTTGAGCTGGAGTCACATGGGTTATGCATTGGAGTGTAAGTGATCTCCCAAGACCTATCCAAGTTGGATTGCTGTCCTCAAAGACTACCTTGGCTTTCATGCATAATCTAAGGATGGTGCTGGGGTACCAAAGTCTAGCACCTGAATCCTTCTTCTCGGCTGATTCTTGGATTCCTTCAGCTATAATTTCATGCACATTGATGCTTCCACCCTTTATCAAGCAATGTACCATGGTAGCTCGAGTAATATTGACCTCAGAAGCTGCTGGAAGGATAGATCGTCTCACAAGCTCAAACCAACCCTTGGCTTCCGGGATGAGGTCTCCTCTCCTGATGAACCGGGGTCTCTTATCTGAATACCTTTCCCAGTCAGATCCCACAATGCATATGTCACCCACGATCTCTTCTAATTCATCATTGTTGGCGCCCTTATTTATTCTTTCTTGGTAACCAAGCTCAACAAAACGTGGGGATTTCAAGTGGAGAACTCTAGTGATTGCATTGGGGCTAAAATCCACCTCTATTCCTCTTACATAGCTCTTGAAGGTGGGGGCTGTGGTCTTGTCTTCTCTAACCACATTTGCATAAAATTCCTTGATGAGGTTTGCATTTGCTCTTGCTTCTGGGTTAGTGAGCTTTTTCCAACCCCTCTTTTCAATCTTCTCCCAAATTTGTGGACACTCATCTTCATCGAACTGGAAGGTTGATTCAGGCAGTATCTTCTTGTCCTTTATTCGCTCGAACTCGATCTCATGGAAGGCTGTCTTGAATCTCCCGGTGTCGAAGGAGGACTGCTCCATTGGTTCCTTTCCCCTTCGCCTCTTGAAGCTTGATGCTGCCATGATTGAGAATTGAATAGTAAAGGTTAAAGTGTTGAAGATGGAGTTCGGTTGGGTTGAGGTAGAATGAGTCTTGAAGGAATGTGTTTTGAGAAAAAGGAGAAAAGGTTCGTTTAATGAATCTTTGAGAGAGGCTGGATTGGTGAAGGTTCTTTATATAGATGGGTGGTGGTAGTTGAATGGTGTAGATCAATTGCACGGTCTTGATGGTGAACGGTTGGGGTTTGGTGCAAGGTGAGCACAAGGATCGTCATATTTATGAATTGAGTAATTTGGTTTTCAAGATGACTCTTTCTCATCCTTTCAAGACACTACTTCCCAAGGGGTTTTAGTTCGGTCCTTAAGATTGTCCACTCCCAATGTTGCATGGCAACACTTCCAAGGACATTCCCTGTGAGGACAAGTGTGAAATTCCCTTGGTGTAGTGGCCGAATTTCCCTTCCTCAATTGTCCTATCAGGTGCTATCAATGTCCTTTTTGATTCCCTACATACGAAAAGAAAATGCTATGGGTTATTTGAAATTTTTGGTGGGAAAAAAATGTGAACTAACAATATTTTTTTTTTTTGCTTTCCATAGATGCAACTCAATCAATTATTAAGCTTCTCAAGCATGCACGCTAGTACACCAAACTTGTTTTTTATCACAGGTGCAACAAGTTTGGGAAATGAATTTTCCTCATAGGGTGTGTTCAAACCTCAATTGATGTGTTTGAACACCATACTTATCATGTACTATACGTTGCATGTAGAGGAACTTTATATTAGATGTCAAAGTTGAATTGAAATTCCATGGAAATTGTTTTGTTACTATTATTAGAGAATTAAAAGAAGAGCATAGAACATGGGTTGCCTCCCATGAACCACTTCTTTAACGTCATTAGCTTGACGATTGTCCCTTGTCAAGGTGGTTGGTAGTGCTTGAAGTCCTCCCCTCTTGCAGTGAACCTATGTCCATTAGCTTTGTTGATAAGCTCCATATGCTCTAAGGACATGATTTTGTTGATGGTATACACTGGGGGAAGCTGAGATGGAATAGTGGGGAGGT
Organism: Arachis hypogaea; assembly: GCF_003086295.3. Lineage (NCBI taxonomy): Eukaryota > Viridiplantae > Streptophyta > Magnoliopsida > Fabales > Fabaceae > Arachis > Arachis hypogaea. Next base: position 62,057,001 of record NC_092044.1, on the reverse strand, counting down.
GAGGTGGTATAGATGGAAAGTATGTAGAAATCACTTCATCACCTGGTGAGAAATTTTTTGTAGGAATTTTCTTATTTCTCCATCCCCTTGGAACTTTCTTCTTTGTTTCCATTGCTGTTGTCTTGTTTTCTATGGATTCTTTCTCTAGTGGATTCTTATTATTGATCTTGCATGACTCTGATGGTTCTGGTTCCCCTTGGATCATCCTTGAACATAGTTCTTCTTTACTATATGGCTTCCCAACTAATGAGGCTTCCAAGTGTGTTGTTTGTACTTCCTTGTTTGGCTCCTCCATCAACTTATTGTCTTCATGATCTGCTTCTTGTGAGGGTTTAAAGACATTGAAAGTGAGCTGCTCATCATGTATTCTCAACACTAACTCTCCTCGTTCTACATCTATGAGTGCTCTAGCTGTGCCTAGGAAGGGTCTTCCCAGAATGATGGGGGTAAATAGGATTCTCATCCATTTTCAGAACAACAAAATCTGTGGGAAGATAGTAGCTCCCAACCTTCACCAGTACATTTTCAACCACCCCTATTGCTTGTTTTTGAGTTTTGTCAGCCAATCTGATAATTACATCAATAGGAGTTAGTTCATTGATTTGAAGCTTCTTCATGAGGGAGAGAGGCATTAGGTTGATGCTTGCTCCCAAGTCACAAAGCCCTTTGTCAATCATTGTTTCTCCTATGGCACAAGGAATGTGGAAACTCCCTGGATCCTCCTTCTTTGTGGGTGGCCCTGGTTGAATGAGAGCACTACAATCTCTGTTCATCTTGATTATTTGTCCCCCCTTCAATGGACTTTTTCTGGATAGTAGCTCCTTTATATACTTGATGTAGAAAGGCATATGTTGGAGGGCTTTAATGAATGGTATATTTACATCTAGAGATGCAAACATATCAAGAAACCTTGAGTACATTCTCCCTGCTACACCACCTTTAAGCATGTGGGGAAAAGGTGCATATGGGTTCACTACCTCCTTCTTCTTTAGCTCTTCCTTGGGTGTAAGCTGAGTTGCATAGCTTCCTTCCTCCTGGCTTTCCTTTTGGTTATTTTGAAGGTGTTCTACTCCATTTATACTCCCCTCATCACTTGTGGTTATCATTTTGCATTCTTCCCATCTCACGTTCTTTGTTTCTCCTCTTGGATTCTTCTCTGTATCACTAGAGAATCCATCAGTGGGTTTGGGAATTTGTTGAGATAGGTACCCTACTTGGGATTCCAATCTCTTGATGTTTTCTCCTTGGTTCTTGATATTAGCTCGCACTTCTTCCTTAAACACTTTGTTGTCTTGGACTTCTTTGCATATGTTTTCAAGTAGAGCCTCAATCTTTGAAAGCCTATCATCTGTCAATGATGGTAGGTTGAGATTAGGTGGTTGAGAAGATTGGTTAGATGGACGTTGGTAATATCTCTATGAGGTGTTTTGATGAGTAGCATTGTTGTTGGAGTTGAAGTTGTGGCGTCTCTGATCTTGCCCTTGGTCTTATTGATTTTCCCATCCAAAGTTGGGGTGATTTCTCCATCCAGAGTTGTAAGTTTTGGAGTATGGATCATGGACTTGTCTAGGTGAGTTTCCCACATAGTTGGCTTGTTCTCAGTCACCTTCTTCTCCTATGTTTACTCCTTCTTGAGTTGGTGATGAGGTGATGGCTACTGCAACTTGGTTCTCTTCCACCTTCTTGGTAAGATCTGCTAGCTGCTTGGTGATCATCTTGTTTTGGGCAAACAGTGCATCCATGTGGTTCTGCTCCATTACTCCTCTAGTGTTACTTCTTTCGGAGGCATAGAAGTAGTCATTCTCAGCAACTGTTTCAATGACATCTATGGCTTCTTCAATGGTTTTCGTCTTGTTTAAAGAGCCTCCTGATGAATGATCCATAGCCTTCTTTGACTCATAGGAGAGACCTTCATAGAAGATGTGAAGTTGAACCCACTCATTAAACATCTCTGGTTGGCATCTCCTTGTCAAGTCTTTGAATCTCTCCCATGCTTCATAAAGTGTCTCACCATCTTGTTGTATAAAAGTCTGCACCTCAGTTCTTAGCCTATTGATCCTTTGAGGAGGATAAAATCTTGCTAAAAACTTGTTCACCACTTCTTCCCAATTAGTTAAGCTTTCCTTTGGGAAGGATTCAAGCCATTTGGATGCCTTGTCCCTTAGTGAAAAAGGGAACAAGAGCAGCCTATAGACATCCAGGTGGACTAAATTGGACTTCACTGTGTCACAAATCCCCAAGAAGGTGGTCAAGTGTTGATTAGGATATTCTTGAGCACCTCCTCTAAATGAACAATTATTCTGCACCAGGGTGATGAGCTGAGATTTTAGCTCGAAATTGTTGGCATGTATGGTGGGCTTCTGAATGCTGCTTCCACAGTTTCCTGAATTAGGGTTGATATAGGATCCTAAGACCCTCCTTTCTTGCCCAGCCCGGTTTACATCGCCTTCTCTGGCATGATTATGAGCTTCTTCTTCATGATTATTCTCCAAATTCTCTTCCATGTTGGGTTTGAAATACTCTTCCTCTTCCTCAGCACCAACAATCCTCTTTCCTCTTGCCTCCCTTCTTAGTCTCCAAAGGGTTCTTTCAGGTTCTGAATCAAAGGATGTTGAGACTCCTTCTCTTCTCCCTGTCATACAACAAACAGATTGCACAACAGGAGGTATAGTGAAGATTATTCTTGTTAGAATGATTGTTAGTGTGAGTGATACAATTTATCAAACAGTTAGTGGGTTAGTGAGCTGAATTATGATCAACTAAGAAAAAGAGAATAGAAAATAGAGAGGGTATAGGGGGTGAAGAAGAAATTAAAAACGAACTCAGGTAAATTGACTGAATAATACAAAACTAATAACAAAACATATATAAAAAATGCTCAATCTAGTGATCTTCTAACTTAATCATTGTTGATTCAAAATCAATCCCCGGCAACGGCGCGATAAACTTGATGCATGAAAACTTGTCTCTCAACAAATTTCCCTTCGGCAAGTATACCGAATTGTCGTCAAGTAAAACTCACAATAGAGTGAGGTCAAATCCCACAGGGATTGATTGGTCAAGCAACTTTAATTAGAAGAATATGCTAGTTAAGCTAAACAGAATTGAGATTGAGATGCAGGAATTTAAATGACTAGGAAGTAAATAACAGAAATTAAAGTGCAGAATCTTAAATGGGGAGTTGGGATAATGAGTAGGAATTTAAATGGCAGAAAGTAAATAGAATGGGTAAGATCAGAAATGGGGAGATCATTGGGTTTAGGAGATGTTGCATTCTCCGGATCAAGTTCATTCTCATCTCTTCCTCAATCAATGCATTCATTAATCTCCTTGGCAATCTTAAGTGATTGGATCCCAATTCTTTGGCAATCCAATCTCTCTAAGCTTGAACAATTGCCCAATTCCTTGATTTAATTGCTCATGGGAAGAGATGAAAGTGTGGTCACTGATTATACCACATGTGTTTCCAAATCAAAGTGTTGGGAGGATTAAATGTCACAATATCCATCCAAACCCCAATTTGGTCCAACATGAGAAAGTATTTCTATCATGATTTCCTCATTCCTCTTCCAAGGTTCAGAGAAAATCCAATTATGGAGAGTTTCTTTTCTAAGACAACTAACCAATTGAATTAAGATCGAAAGCTTTCTAGTAAGATCAAGAGAAAAGAAAGAAGAAGAAGAATGAAAACTATAATTGATCCATCAAATTACAACAGAGCTCCCTAACCCAATGAAAGGGGTTTAGTTGTTCATAGCTCTAGGAATCAAAAATGGCAGAAAAGAAGAATCCTTGCTAGAAGTACAGAAAAGTAAATATGCAGAGAGTAGTTCCCAAAAGTGCTAAGCCTCTCTCTAGTTCAAAATTACTCCTATTTATACTACTCCTCATGATCTTCTAGTGAGTTCTTCAAGTCTTGGATGTGGGCTCTGGACCTTGAGTTGAAGCAATTCTCATCTTTAGTGGGCCCAGCTTGCAGAGAAATAAGAATTAGGCTTGGGCATTTAGTGGGAATAACGTTGGGTAATATTTTGAGTGCGAGAACGTTAGTGGCATTCACTTTTTCCACTAACGTTCCACCCTTATATACCCACGTTAATTCCAACGTTAGAAATCTTAACGTGACTTCTAACGTTTCTTACTCAATCCTTGGCCAACGTTAATGGGACTCACTTTTCCCATTAACGTTGGCTTGAGACCCTTTTCACAAACGTTAATGGGAATCACTTTTTCCATTAACGTTGCTTGCCTCTTGCCCCTATGTTAGATTTCACGTTAGCTTGGCTAACGTAGCTCTTAACGTGGGTCTCTATCACCTTTGAGAGCATTAGTGACACTCACCTTTGTCACTAATGCTCCAATTACCTTAAGTCCCTACGTTAGAACCCACGTTAACTAAGTTAACGTGGCTCTTAACGTAGTAATGAAGCCATCTCCCAACGTTAGTGACAAAAGTGAGTGTCACTAACGTTGGTTCTTTGAATTCAACTCCACGTTAACACTCACGTTAACAATCTTAATGTGAGAGTTAACGTAGGCAATGCTAATGATCCAACATTAGTGAAAAAAATGAGTGTCACTAACATTGGTGTTGTTGATCCTCTTCCACGTTAGAGTTCACGTTAACTAAGTTAACATGACTCTTAACGTGGGGCATTGCCTAGTTTCCCAATGTTAGTGGTGTTCACTTTTACCACTAACGTTGAGGAGAAACGTTATTGGAGTTCATGTTTCTCGTTAACGTGGAGTATTATTTTTCTTCTACGTTAAGTACCACATTAACTTAGTTAACGTGGCTCTTAACGTAAGCTATGAATGGCTTCGCAGGTGTTATTGGTGATCACTTTTCTCATTAACGTTGCAAGTTCTTTGCCATCCCATGTTAGTAGTCACGTTTACTAAGTTAACGTGAATGCTAACGTGGTTCTTCCATGCTTCATTTGTCCTGAAATCAAGCAATTAAAGTGCATCAAAGCTCTAGCTAAAGTCATGAGATTATGCATCATCAAATTCTCATGCAATTCTGGCAAAAATCTCATGAAATCATGCAAAATTCACAATAGTTGCTTAAATGAAGGTGTAAGTGTATTTTCACCGAAAACTTGCCTTATTCACTAGGAAAATGCATGAAACTACCCTAAAACAGTAAAGAAAAGGTCAGTGAAACTGGCCTAGATGCCCTGGCATCAAGTTCCCTATTGAGGACTAAAGGAATCTGAGGCTCATATAGAGACCATAGAGATTCCATTAAACTTCCTTCTGCCATTCATGAGCTCTAAGAACTATTCTTCCTCTGAAGAGGTTGAAGATGTAACTGAAGAGCAAGTTGCTTAATATCTAGGAGCCATCATAAAGCTGAATGCCAAGTTGTTTGGTAATGAGACTTGGGAAGATGAACCTCCCTTGCTCATTAGTGAACTAAATACATGGGTTCAGCAAACTTTATCTCAAAAGAAACAAGATGCTGGTAAATTCTTAATACCCTGTACCATAGGCACCATGACCTTTGAGAAGGCTCTGTGTGACCTGGGGTCAGGTATAAATCTTATGCTACTCTCTGTAATGGAGAAACTGGGGATCTTTTAGGTACAAGCTGCAAGAATCTCATTAGAGATGGCAGATAAGTCAATAAAACAAACTTATGGATTGGTAGAGGATGTGTTAGTGAAGGTTAAAGGCCTTTACATCCCTGCTGATTTCATAATCCTAGACACTAGGAAGGATGAAGATGAATGCATCATCCTTGTAAGACCCTTCTTAGCCACAGCAGGAGCTATGATTGATGTTGACAGAGGAGAGCTAGTCCTTCAATTGAATGGGGACTACCTTGTGTTTAAAGCTCAAGGATCTTCCTCTGCAACCATGGAGAGGAAGCATGAAAAGCTTCTCTCAATACAGAGTCAAACAAAGCCCCCACAATCAAACTCGAAGTTTGGTGTTGGGAGGCCACAACCAAACTCTAAGTTTGGTGTTGAGAAACCCCCACATTCAAACTCTAAGTTTGGTGTTGGGAGGCCCTCATCATGCTCTGAACATTTGTGAAGCTCCATGAGAGCTCACTGTCAAGCTATTGACATTAAAGAAGCGCTTATTGGGAGGCAACCCAATTTTTATTTATCTATATTTCTATTGTTCTTTTATATTTTATTAGGTTTATGATCATGTGGAGTCACAAAACAATTGCAAAAATTAAAAATAGAATCAAAAATAGCAGAAGAAAAAGCACACCCTGGAAGAAGAGCTGTCTGGCGTTTAAACGCTAGAAACAAGCATCTGTCTGGCGTTTAACGCTAGAAACAAGCATCTATCTGGCATTTAACGCCAGAAACAAGCATCAGGCTGGCGTTAAACGCCAGAAGCAGACTACATTTGGGCGTTTAACGCCAGAAACAAGCTACAATCTGGCGTTAAATGCCAAGATTGCATACAGAGAGCGTTTTACACACCTAAAAAGGTGCAGGGATGAAAAACCCTTTACACCTCAAGATCTGTAGACCCCACAGGATCACCTCAGGATCTGTGGACCCCACAGGATCCCCACCTACCCCACTTTTCTCTTATTCACACAATCCAATAACATTATGCCCTTCACCAATCACCTCAATCTCTCTTCCCCATTACCCCTTCACCAATCACATCCATCTACTCTTCCCCATAAACCCCACCTACCTTCAAATTCAAAATCTCTTTCCCACCCAAACCCACCCTAAATGACCAAACCCAAACCCCTCTCCCTCCACTATATAAACCCCTCCATCCTTCTTCATTTTCACACAATACAACCCTCTCTTCTCCCCCTTGGCCAAAACCCAAACCTCTCTCCCTCTCCTCTATATCTTCTTCTTCTTCTTCTATTCTTTTTTCTTTTGCTCCAGGGTGAACAACATTCTAAGTTTGATGTGGTAAAAGCACAGCTTTTTTGTTTTTTCATAACCATTGATGGCACCTAAGGCCAGAGAAACCTCAAGAGAGAGGAAAGGGAAGGCAATTGCTTCCACCTTTGAGTCATGGGAGATGGAGAGATTCATCTCAAAAGCCCATCAAGACCACTTCTCTGAAGTTGTGGCCAAGAAAAAGGTGATCCTTGAGGTCCCTTTTAAGCTCAAAAAGGGCGAATATCCGGAGATCTGACAAGAGATTAGAAGAAAAGGATGGAAAGTTCTCTCCATTCCTATTCAACAAGTCTGAATCTTAACGGTTCAAGAGTTCTATGCAAATGCATGGATCACTAGGAACCATGATCAAAGCATGAACCCAAACCCAAAGAATTGGCTTACAATGGTTCGGAGAAAATGCTTAGATTTCAGTCCGGAGAACGTAAGGTTGGCGTTCAAGTTGCCTATAATGCAATAAGACGCACGCCCCTACACTAGAAGGGTCAACTTTGATCAAAGGTTGGACCAAGTCCTCAAGGATATATGTGTGGAAGGAGCTCAATGAAAAAGAGACTCTCAAAAGGCAAGCTGGTTCAATTGAGAAGACTGGACCTTAAGCTTGTAGCTAGAGGATGGTTGGAGTTCATCCAACACTCCATCATCCCCACTAGCAACCGATCCGAAGTAACTGTGGATCGGGCCATCATGATCCATAACATCATGATTGGAGAGGAAGTAGATGTTCATGAAGTCATCTCTCTAGAAGTCTACAAAGTAGCCGAAAAGCCCTCCACCTTGGCAAGGCTAGCTTTTCCTCATCTCATTTGCCATCTATGCAACTTAGCTGGAGTTGTCATAGAAGGAGACATCCTCATTGAAGAGGACAAGCCTATCACTAAGAAGAGGATGGAGCAAACAAGAGAGCCCATTCATGGATCTCAAGAAACGCATGAGGAAGCTCATCATCAAGAAATCCCTGAGATGCCTCAAGGGATGCATTTTCCTCCAAACAACTATTGGGAACAACTCAACACTTCTCTAGAAGGATTGAGTCATGACATGAACCAATTAAGGGTGGAGCACCAAGAGCACTCCATCATTCTCCATGAGATTAGAGAAGATCAAAGAGCTATGAGGGAGGAGCAACAATGGCAAGGAAGAGACATAGAGGAGCTTAGGCGTTCCATTGGTTCTTCAAGAGGAAGACCCCACCCATACTAAGGTGGACTCATTCCTTAACTTCCTTGTTCTTATCTTTCTGTTTTTGGTTTTCGAACTTCATGTTTGTCTATGTTTGTGTCTCCATTACATGATCATTAGTGTCTAGTGTCTATGTCTTAAAGATATGAATAATTCCATGAATCCCTCACCTTTCTTAAATAAAAAATGTTTTTAATACAAAAGAACAAGAAGTACATGAGTTTTGAATTCATCCTTGAAATTAGTTTAATTATATTAATGTGGTGACAATACTTTTTGTTTTCTAAATGAATGCTTGAACAGTGCATATTTTTTATCTTATTGTTTATGAATGTTAAAATTGTTGGCTCTTGAAAGAATGATGAAAAAGAGAAATATTATTGATGATCTGAAAAATTATAAAATTGATTCTTGAAGCAAGAAAAAGCAATGAATAACAAAGCTTGCAAAAACAAGAGAAAGAAAGAGAAAAAGAAAGCAGAAAAAGCCAATGGCCCTTAAAACCAAAAGGCAAGGATAAAAAGGATCCAAGGCTTTGAGCATCAATGGATAGGAGGCCCTAAAGGAATAAAATCCTGGCCTAAGCGGCAGAATCAAGCTGTCCCTAACCATGTGCTTGTGGCATGCAGGTCCAAGTGAAAAGCTTGAGACTGAGTGGTTAAAGTCATGATCCAGAGCAAAAAGAGTGTGCTTAAGAACCCTGGACACCTCTAACTGGGGACTTTAGCAAAGCTGACTCACAATCTGAAAAGCTACACCCAGTCATGTGTCTGTGACATTTATGTATCCGGTGGTAATACTGAAAAAAAGTGAGATGCCAAAACTGTTCAGAAGCAAAAAGCTACAAGTCCCGCTCATCTAATTAGAACTAATATTCATTGATATTTTGGGATTTATAGTATATTCTCTTCTTTTTATCCTATTTGATTTTCACTTGCTTGGGGACAAGCAACAATTTAAGTTTGGTGTTGTGATGAGCGGATAATTTATACGCTTTTTGGCATTATTTTTAGGTAGTTTTTAGTAGGATCTAGCTACTTTTAGGGATGTTTTTATTAGTTTTTATGAAAAATTCACATTTCTGGACTTCACTATGAGTTTATATGTTTTTCTGTGATTTCAGGTATTTTTTGGTTGAAATTGAAGGACCTGAGCAAAAATCTGATAGAAGGCTAAAAAAGGACTACAGATGCTGTTGGATTCTGACCTCCCTGCACTCGAAGAGGATTTTCTGGAGCTACAAAACTTTAAATGGCGCTCTCTCAATTGCGTTGGAATGTAGACATCCAGGGCTTTCCAGCAATATATAATAGTCCATACTTTATTCGAGTTTAGATGACACACACTGGCATTCAACGCCAGCTCCATGCTGCATTCTGGAATAAAACACCAGAAACACGTCCCAAACCAGAGTTAAACGCCAAAAACACGTTACAACTTGGCGTTTAACCCCAAGAGAAGCCTATGCACGTGTAAAGCTCAAGCTCAGCCCAAGCACACACCAAAGTGGGCCCCGAAAGTGGATTTCTACATCATTTACTTATCTTTGTAAACCTAGTAACTAGTTTAGTATAAGTAGAACTTTTTATTATTGTATTAGACATCTTGGTCATCCTGGTTCCCTCTCTGGGGCCGGAACCAATAAACACCTTTATCACTTATGTATTTTCAACGGTGGAGTTTCTACACACCATAGATTAAGGTGTGGAGCTCTGCTGTACCTCGAGTATTAATGCAAAGTACTATTGTTTTCCTATTCAATTCACGCTTATTCTTATTCTAAGATATCCATTCGCACCCAAGAACCTGATAAATGTGATGATTATATGACGCTCATCACCATTCTTACTTATGAACATGTTCCTGACAACCACTTTCGTTCTACATGCAAATAAGCTTGAATGAATATCTCTTGGATTCCTTGATCAGAATCTTCGTGGTATAAGCTAGAATCCATTGGCAGCATTCTTGAGAATCCAGAAAGTCTAAACCTTGTCTGTGGTATTCCAAGTAGGATTCAGGGATTGAATGACTGTGACGAGCTTCAAACTCGCGACTATAGGGCGTGGTGACAGATGCAAAAGGATAGTAAATCCTATTCCTACATGATCGAGAACCGACAGATGATTAGCCATGCGGTGACAGCACACCTGGACCATTTTCACTGAGAGAACGGACGGTAGCCATTGACAACGGTGATCCCCCAACATACAGCTTGCCATGGAAAGGAGTAAGAATGATTGGATGAAAGCAGTAGGAAAGCAAAGATTCAAAAGGAACACAGTATCTTCATGCGCTTATCTGAAATCTCCACCAATGAATTACATAAGTATCTCTATCTTTATTTTATGCTTTACTTATCTCTATATTCGAAAACCATTATAACCATTAGAATCCGCCTGACTGAGATTTACAAGATGACCATAGCTTGCTTCATACCAACAATCTCCGTGGGATCGACCCTTACTCACGTAAGGTTTATTACTTGGACGACCCAGTGTACTTGCTGGTTAGTTGTGCGAAATTGTGAAGAATGTGTGTGAACCATGGTATTGTGCACCAAGTTTTTGGAGCCGTTGCCAGGAATTGTTCGAGTTGTGAAAAGTATGAGTCACAATTTTGCCTATCACCTCTCGCAAGATTAACTATTTATCTTTAAGCAACACATCAAATATTTGATCCAATTTCAAAATATCAAAACTATACTTTTTTCCACTCTTATGTTTCGAATCACTAGATTTATCAACATTCGAGATTTTCTTAAGTAAAGAACAAATATAAGGTGGCCCTTTCTTTAATTAAGCCAAATCGACTTCTATTTCAAAATCAGATTCCTCACTCGAGGACCCCATTGCAACATATCGCACTATCTCCTTTCGAGAAAATGATTTACTTTTCAAATTTCTCTCAATTTTATACTTCTTTTTTTCTTTCAGAGAATTTCTACCTGGCGCACCCTTTCAGCCAAATGGGCCAAATCAGATATATGAACGTTAAGCAATTTTCGACGTATATAAAACCCTAACCCCATAGTTGCGATCTTTACTACTTCACTCTCTGGAAGAGATATATAACATCGACTCTAAGCATTTTTGAAACGAATCATATAATCATCAATTGTTTCTCCATCATCACATTTTAAAGCCACCAGGTCAGTAATTGTTACGTTCAATTCTCCTCAATAAAATTGAGAGTAGAAAGCACTCTCCAACTGTGTCCAAGTCACCATCGAATTGGGCCTGAGATTTGAAAACCAAGTAAATGCATTCTTCATTAGCGAAGAAGGAAAGAACTTCATTTTCATATTCTCATCATTGGCTAAATTGCCTATCTCGACCAAATATCGAGCAATATGCTCAATAGTCAATTCACCAACTTCTCCAGCAAATTTTGTAATTATTTTAGGATTTTTTATCCCTCAAGGCACTTCTGCCATTTTAACAACTACAGAAAAAGCAGAAACAAAATAGGGTTGATTCATAAAACTCACATTAAATCCGACCCTATTAAACACATCCTTCACAATTCTCATCATCTGATAATGTTCACCACTTTGATTGGCTCGCAATCAAGCTAACACATCATCGGCATTTTGGCCACGAAAAACTATTCAAGGATTTTCCCTGCCCAAAAGTTCATCATCATTTTCATTTTTAAGCAAGTTTTCAAAACCCTCATAGTTTTCTTCCATATTTTACCTACCACCCTTATCATAATTGACAACTCGAGCAATTCGCTCTACTTGCCTAGCGAGACGTTCAAATCTCGTCTCATGATCCGCCATTATAGGATTTAAAATCGTAGTCATCTGTTGAGTTAATAAATTAACTAAATCATGATGACTTTCATTAACATGTTGTCGAAAAGCCGCTATCGAATTAGAAGCATTCGATGTAGAACCCATCTGATAATCTCGTGAGAACTCAGAATACACTGGAGGCCCTGGGTTAACACCAAAACTTGATGAATTTCCAAATCTTGGGGGAACATAACCAGTTACGGTGTAACCTAGAGGAAGACCATGTGGAGGCCAACCAACAATTACTAACAGTTGCATTACAACAATTCGTGGATGTTGATTTTGTCCACTATTCTCCCTTAGAGGATTAGTAACCGTTATATTCTCCTCCACTGTACCACTTTTGGCACGTGTGACTACCTCCACCAGTGCTTGAACGCTTACGGCAACATTGTTAGTTGCAAATGATTCAACATTAGCATTAGAGACTTCCTCTACCAATTTGTTTTATCGATTTTTAGCAAATCGAAAGTGGTTCGATATCTAATGGTCCATGAGCACAACCTACTCCTCTGTGAGTACAAGTTTTCTAAAGTGCATCAAAGGATCTTTTGAAAGATAAACAAAGTAATTCGAAAATAAATTGACTGAAATTGAAATAAATTGCATTGAATTTAAATGAAACAGTAAAATGCCTTTAATTAGATCAAAGGACTTTTGAAGTTGAAAGTAAAGTACTAAAACGTAGAATCAAACAAAAAAGATAAATGTTGCCTAAAAGATAAACTTGCAAGGAAAATAAAATTACAAAAAATATAATGGAAATTAAAAACGTAGAAGGAACCCTACAGAAAAATAACTCGAGCACAAACTTAGAAAGTCGTTGGGATATGAGTGTGCTTGAGTGTTTTTCTGAAGTAAAGTTCCAACCATTTCTTCATCGATCTTTCATCTTTTTATTGAAGTCCTTGACCAATCAAATTTAAGAATAACTTCCGTACGTGCTAACTTTCAAGCAACCGTTCCGTTCTTTTTGTACAACATAGGTAACCACCAAAAATTAATTTCAAATAACATTTATTCTTCGACTAAGTACACTGATTAGCTTCTGTTTTCCAATATCTGAAAATCAGTTCTCGATGCAAATTTCATCTCTCGAGATAAAAATTTCTCGTATTTTGACCATGGTATTTTTCGAAATCAAATATTTCGATCAATAGCAAAATTTTCACTACAGAAATTAGATCTATCCATCCTTAGTTCAATTTTGCCAATATAATTTACAAGCACAAATATATCAAAATCGTGATTTATGATTGCTCTTAAATTATGAAACGGAACCAATATTTGATTTGTAATTCTAGTTGGAATAAATCGTGTATAAGATCTTTTGTTCATTAGCACTTAAATTGTGGAACAAAACCACAATTTGCTATTTGCTTGGTTCACTATAGTAATAAATCGTTTTTCATAAGCACATATACTGCTCATTCACTTTTGTAGTTCTAAATCACGATTTATACAACTATACAGACGCAAATATAACTAAAACCGGTTTTGGAAAAATCATGTAGTTTTATTGTTTTAGGAATTTATTGAGGAAAAAGTTAAGATGAAATTGAAGGGTGTACTATATGTATATGATATGACTATATGAGTGAGGAGCGAGTGTCCTCATATCACTCTGTCTCTCTGTAGCATGTGAAGATTCCCATCCTTAAATTAATTGGTCCCATGGCTCTGCATGTTTTCACGTGTCCTGCCATTCGGATGCTGTTAATTGCACCATCATTACCATCATCTACTGCATAGGATTCGAATGCCCCACTCACAACCCTAAATTATTTTCTTTCTTTTTCCTTTTTTTTATTTCGCAATTTTTTATTTTAATATTTTGTTTTTCTAGTATCATTTCCTACCACGCAGTACTGTTCCCTAACACACTCCGCACACGCGCTTTTTCTTCAACTTCCCCCGGATCAATCACATACCATATGATGATAATATATAAACAAGAAAAAATTAATTATATGATGATAATATATAAACAAGAAAAATTAATTAATTAATATCAGAATTGTATGTTTTCGATTGTTAGTTGCTACGTACTTTTTGTGATTTTTTGTTGTTATTATGAATTAGAATTACTAAGGCAACTCTTTCTGAGTGGAGCGTGGTACTTACCAGTTAGATATCAATTTTTGCTTGAAGTGACAAATTCAATTGACACTTAATTTGATGAGAAATGATTTGCCACATTATTATTTTCTAACCAGCCCTTACTAGAATCGAGTAGATATGGTTGGAGAATAATTAGAATTTATTTAGATGATTAGTATTATTTTTATTTATATAAAATATTTGTATATTAATTATAAGATGGTATATTTTTATCATTTTATTTTTTAACACTTATTTATATATATATATATATATATATATATATATATATATTGTATTTTTGGAAACACATTAAATAATATAATATCTTGTTTTTAATTTAATCTGTTATTTTTAATATGGTATCAAAAGTATAGGTTTATTTTTGTTTCATGAAAATTCATTCATAATTTCTTTATTTTTCTCTTTTGGAAGTGCTCTTTACCCTCATTTTTTGACTTTTTTTCAATACTTTGATTCGTCACTGCTACCACCAACATATTCATCACGTCATTAAGTTTTCAATGCCTCCAGACTCGTCGCCTGCCGCCGCCGGACACACCCTCACGCGCCGCCGGAAGACCGGTGTCCATTTCAGATTCTCCTCTCTCCAGACGCCATCCAGCACCGATGAATCCACGCCTAGAATCAACACCTACGAACCCGCTCTAGCCCGAGTCGGACCCGACCCGGCCCGCTCTCAGACCCGCATGTCACCTCCCTATCTGTGTCAATGCTGACGTGTCTCCCTTCTCCTATCACAAGTTGCCACATGTCACCTTTTCTTGCTGACGGGGCAGACAGTAGGACACTCCCTAAAGTTTTTTAGTGAGCTCTTTTTTATTCTACAACTGTTTACTCGTTTTCGGCCTCGAATTTGCAGTTTTATCTCTTCTCTTTAATCTTTGTCTCTACTATTATGGAAAAATCAGATGTTTTTGCAGTCACAGACATAAATGATGAATTATGTCAAAATTGTAACCGTTCTAGGCACCTCTTCTCAGACTGTCCTTCTGTTGAATGTCGCAAATGCCAACAGAAAGATCACATTGGCTACAATTATCCACAATTGTTCTGCCATTACTGCAAACTCTCGGGACATTTTATTACTGGCTGTTCTACTCACCCACCACATCTTGATCACCTCAAGTATCATTCTCATCTCAACTTCTCTCAGAATGTGTCTGCTTCTACTGTTGCTGCTACTATTGAATCTACCACCTCTGCTCCTCTTAACCCGTCTTCTGTCTCTCTATCTGATATTTCATCTCTTCTTAAGCATCTTCTCTTCCTTTCTGGTAATACACCTACTGCTTTTTTGACTCCTTCAGGTAATTCTAAATGGTATTTTGACTCCGGTTGCTTTAATCACATGTCTTCTTTACGTCATCTTTTCTCGTCTTTGTATACCGCTACAAATGCACCTTCTATCAATACTGCTAATGGTTCATTCTTGCACACGACACACAAGGGTTCTATCTCCCAATCAACTCTTAATCTCCCTGATACTTATTATATTCCAAAATTGAACTTCAATCTTATTTCTGTCGGTCAACTTGTTGATCTTAGTTTTGATGTGAATTTTTTCATTGCTGATTGTCGTGTACAGGATCGTCAGACGGGACAAATCATCGGAACTGCACCTAAGGTCAGAAGGTTATTTAAACTCGAGAATTTTCATATTCTTCCTGTGCCAAATCTCTATGCTGCTTGTTCTCTATCTACCTTCACTTATGGCATCTCTGTCTTACCCACAACTGCTTAGGAAAATTACGTCCTCTTGTGTCTCAGGGTGTTTTGGGCAGGTTAAAAATGAGTCTTTTGATTGTATTTCTTTTCATACTGCCAAACAATCTGTTTTATCTTTTCATAATAATTCATCTCTTACTTACTCTCCTTTTGATCTTATCCACTTTGATGTTTAGAGCTCTGCTCCCACCGCTTCTATGGGAGGAGCTAAATACTTTGTTGTTTTCATTGATGATTATTCACGCTTTACTTGGGTTTATTTGATGACTAATCGCCATGAACTACCTCAAATTTATATTAACTTTGTCACTATGATTAAAACACAGTTTTCCAAGGTCATTAAGGTTTTTCAACATGATAATGCTATGAAATACAATGATTCCAAACTTTTAACCTTTCTTGTAGAACAGGGTACTTTGTCTGAGTTTTTATGCCCTAGTACGTCTCAACAAAATGGACGAGCTGAACGCCAGCACCGTCATATTCTTGACTCTGTTTGTGCAATGCTTCTTTTTTCTTCGTGTACTGAGCGTACTTGGGATGAAGCTATCCTTACTGCTGTTCATATTATCAATAGACTTCCTTCTTCTATCCTTGGTAATATTACTCCCTTTGAGCGTCTTTATCATACCTCTCCAGATTACAGTTCTCTTCGAGTTTTTGGTTATGTCTGTTGTCTTTCTTCAACTTCATGAACATAGTAAACTTGAACCTCGGGCTCGCACGTGTTGTTTCCTTAGTTATGGCACTGAACACAAGGATTATCGTTGTTGGGATCCTCTCTCTAAATGTATTTGTATATCTTGTCACATATTTTTTCGGTTCTCCTCCTTTGAGTCTATTCCTCCTACTCAGTCTCCCTTTTTTACTAACCCCAATGTTGATCTTTTTCCTAGTGATGATTCTACAGGTTCTATCTCGAGTCAACCTTTACAGCCACCTACTCTTTTGCTTTTTCCATTTTTTGATGATTCTAAACCGGACAATGATCCTGCTCTTGTCCCCTGCTTCCACTCATTCTTATAGGGTAAAAAATCTACCTCCTCATCTTCTTGATTATCATTATTTTTCTACTATTCTTCATCAACATGAACCTAAGTCATTCAAAGAATCCTCCACAAATCCAAACAGACAGCAAGCAATGTAGAAAAAAATTTAGGCACTTGAAAAAGCACACAGTTAGAATTTGGTTGATCCTCCTTCTGATCAGAAAGTTGTGGGTAGTAAATCGGTGTACAAGATAAATACTCACTCTGATGGTTCTATTGACCATTATAAGGCACAATTGACTATGAAGAGACTTTTTCTCCTATTGCTTATCTCACATCTGTTCAAGCTCTCCTTGCCATTTTTGCGGTCAAAAAATAGTCTCTCAGTCAGATGGACGTGAAGAATGCATTTCTTGTCCTTCTAGCAAAGTTTGTCTCCTTTGCAAGGCACTTTATGGTCTTAAGCAAGCTCCTCGTGAATGATTTGACAAGTTCAGCACCACTATATGCAATATGGATTTCACTTGTAGCCCTCATGAGAATTCTCTCTTTATTCGTAAAAGTGAACATGGAGTTGTTCTTCTGCTTTTGTATGTTGATGACATGATCATTACTGGAGATGATGTTGATGGTATCTCTGATCTCAAAGTCTCCCTTCACTATACTTTTGAGATGAAAGATCTTGGTTCTCTCAGTTATTTTTCTGGTCTCAAAGTCATATCCACAGATGATGGTATCTATCTCTCTCAAACTAAGTATGCTTTAGATCTTCTTGCTCGCACCGGGATTACAAATAGTCGCACTGAGTTTTCTCCCCTTGAGCCTAATGTTCGATTTACACCTATGAATGGCACCAGTTTGGATAATCCTACTCTTTATCAATAGTTAGTTGGAGGTCCGTCTACTTGGCTGTAACCCGACCAGACATCGCCTATCCAGTTCATGTTCTTAGCCAGTTCTTGTTAGCTCCTCGTACTACTCATTATGTGGCAATTTTTCGCATTCTTCGCTACATCAAAGGCACCCTATTTCATGGCCTTTATTTTTTTTTCCATTCATCTTTATCCCTTCAAGCGTACTCAGATGTTGATTAGGGGGGTGATCCCACTGATTGTTGTTCTGCTACTAGTTATTGTTTGTTTCTTAGCGATGCTCTCATTTCTTGGCGAGCTAAGAAGCAAATGTTCACTGCTTGATCAAGCACAAAAGCTGAATATCGTGCTCTCGCTGACACCATTGCTGTGGTTATCTCGATTCGCTGGCTTCTCGCAGACTTGGGTGCTCCTCAGTCATCCGCAACTGATGTTTTTTTGTGACAATCGCAGTGCTATTCAAATTGCGCATAATGATGTGTTTTATGAACGCACCCAACACATTGATATTGATTGTCACTTTATCTGGCAACATCTCCTTATTGATGCTATTTGCCTCGTCGCTGTTGGAACTTTGGATCAGACTATTGATATCTTCACGAAGACTCATCATTCTACTCATTTTTGGACTCTAGTATCCAAACTCAAGATGGTATCCACTTGAGTTTGAGGAAGGATGTTAGAGAATAATTAGAATTAATTTAGATTAATTAGTATCATTTCTATTTATATAGAATATTTGTATATTAATTATAGAATTGTATGTTTTTATTACTTTGATTCTTCTAGCACTTATATATACCCTTATGTAGTACTTATATATACCCCTATGTATTGTACTTTTAAGGACACACTCAGTAATATACCATCTATTTTTCAGTTTAATCTCTTATTTTTAATAGATATAACTCAAAAGTAAACACTAACACAAAATGTGAAGATTTTAGACATTATTTGGTAAATATTTTAAGGTAAAATGATAAAATCATAAATATATTGACTAGCACAAACTTATTTAAATAAAGATATAGATACAAAACTGAAAAAAAAATTCTATGTTCTAGGATAAAATTTTATTGAATTTTTATACATTTAAAAATTTAAAATAAAGATGAAATATAATTAATGTATGTATTGTAATACATACACTTGATAAATGCAGGTTATTTAGGCTTTATAAAGATTATTTGACAACAATAAGATAAACAAACTCCAATATCATGTCAGGTTGTAACTCAAAAAACTAATTCTTGATGTGAGGGATGTTGAAATTTTGATAATGACTATTTAGACACAATCGCATTTCAAAGTAATGGTCAAATTCAAACATCAATAATAATGGTACGAAAATCTTATTTGCAGGCTAAAAATTGATATTTATTTAGGCACTAATTTCATATATCTTAATGTACGAACACGGAATACAATACAATACGGTAGGGATAGATTTAGAAATATTATTATGGGGTCAATAATATATATAATATTAAAAATTATGCAAAAAATTATATAATGTAATATGTTTACAAAAATATACCAATAGAAAATATATTTTAAAGTGCAAAAAATATGTGTGTACTTTTTATTAACGAAATGGTCTATTCTTCGTATCATAAAATTCATCGATAATAGAATCTGTGTCAAATTTTTTAGCAATTTTCTTTTCGATGTAATTAAAAGACAATTAGCAAGAAATTCATCTTTCATTTTGTTTCTGAGTCATTATTTCTATTATTCATAGCTGAAAAAGATTTTTTAATTGTAGTAGTTGAAACAGAGAATTAATATCAAATGAATAAAAAAAGATAGTCATAAGATGAACAAGTATTTTATGGGATTTAAAAAATTATTTAATTAAAAAATATTAATAATAATATCTTTTTTCAATTTTTTTAATATTATCATATAGTTTTTAGATATTAGAAATCATTAATATTTAGGTTGGAATAAACTTTTATTTAAACTAAATTAAATATTAAATAAATTTTTAAAAAATTAAATCATACTTAATAATTTATTACTATTAATTTTTTAAAAAAAAAGCTGGCAGGCCGAGGCCTCCACTCGCTCCCCTTTGTATCCGTTCTTGAATACGGGATATGTGGACATATAAATTTTAAAATTTTATAAGACATGAGAACACGGCATATATATAAAATATAAAGTATTTTTTAGATAAATTACAATGATTTTTTTATATTTTATTGGTATTAAAATATATAATAATTTTTTAATTATTTTTAATATCTTTTTTTAACTATATAAAAATATTTAAAATACTTTTTGTTTTAATAAATAATAATATAAATTATTTTTAAACTCATTTTAAGAATACATGTTAAGAATAAAATTAGACACACTGGACAAATGTCGATAAGTGTCGTATTCGAAATGTGTCCAACACGCAGACAGAACAACTTAATGTAGCATCCTTTTTTTATAGTATATATCTGTATGTAAGAGTTAATTTCTAAATAAATGAAAAGAAATAAAAAAAAATATGTAATGAAATACTGTTAGGAAATTATGTGACCCAATCACAATGTTAGAGACTATTAAAAAGATAATTATTCATGTGTTCTCATATATCAGTATATCAGGTTAATTTTAATTTTTGTTAAATTTAAAGGAAAAAATATATAAGCATAAGACAAATAAAAAAATTATATAAAAAAATTAAAACTTTTTTTTGAGAAAAGATATCAAAAAAACAATTGTTTATACATCTCTTTTTAGCAATTCAAACTAAAAAAAAGTAGTTTCATCAGTTTTTTTTTTGGGCAATGTAAAGAATTATAACTTTGTAACCATGATAATGTGGTAAAATTAATATAAATTTTTAGGTAAGTGATTGTCTTGCTTCTTTTTTTCCTTTTTAAATGAATTACTGTGTGATTTCATTGCGTTCCAATTCTGATGAATTACTTCTTTGTTCCTTTTTGAAAATAAGATCACAAGTAAGTCATTTAGATGAATTTGAAAAAACACAGACATTAATAGAGTTAAACCAAATTATCTCCAATTAAACTAGATTAATAGGAGTCTATCAAAAATTGGTAATATGGACAGACACGCCATGACGATTTCAGAAATTCTCTATCAAAATAAATCCCTAAGACTTCACTAGGATTTTTTTTAAAATAAATATATTAATTACTGAAATATGCATTTTCCAACATCCTTATCGAAAAACATCACATCACGTATCTTATTTACAATGTAAACGAAATAAGTTAACACGTATCTCCTTTACACTGTAAACGAGATAAGGCTGAGAATAAATGCAGCATATATTTCGTTTACAATGTAAATGAGATACGTATTAATTTATTTCGTTTACACTGTAGACGAGATACGTGGGTAATTATAACGTTTATAGTATAAACGAGATACGTTAAAACAAATTTCCAGTGGCTACAAAAAAATGTGCAATCATTGGTATCCTCTACAAACATTTCACTACTTCTTTGCTATCTATTCCTTCTGAAAATAAGCCAAAATGTCTACTAGTGGTTGTTTCTTGGTTTAAATGTATATCTCAATTGCCGTATGAGAAATAGTGATAATGGGGTAACATTTGAGTGTGAGAATCTCATTTTGTTGCGTATCTGACAAGTAAGCTCGTTAGTTGAATTGAATAGTCTGTTATTGGTTAGCATCGGTGGGGGTGGGAGAAAAAAAATTGGAAGGGTGGGGTATCAGTTGCTAGCATCGATGAAAAATGAAGTCTTTTAGTTCCGTCTATTTTGGCTCTATGGAGATGAGCATGTGCGGCTAATGTTTGACATCCATGGGAGAATCATGGCAGAGCAATTAATGGAGTTTTTTGCAGAGGTTGCAACGTCGGTAGCGGTGGATCTGGATCGTCAGACTTTGTCCAGGATGACCCACTTCTTGCACCACCGATTCATGTCGCGAGTTCAGTGGAAGACATGGAGGTCGACGGTGAGGAGCCAGACGAGGAGTATGTTGCGGATAGTATCGAGAGCGGTTCCTCCGAAGATAATGATGAGGAAGAGTTTGTACCGGAGATTCTGGTTGAACTGGACCATAGGTATCTTCTGCCTCCCCCGCGTCCAATTCCGACCTTGTCATTTGTACCTAGTCATTATGATACGTTGGATCTGGATGCGATGTAGGAGAAAAACCCATATTCTAACACGGGTGAGGAGGATTATAACTTGGACGATGGCATGAAGTTTAGGATTAGCTACAGATTCAAAAGCAGATATGCAGTAATGCAGGGTGTTAAGAATTACAACATTCGCAGAAGTGCTGAATATCGAGTGGTCGAGTCCGATAGATTAAAATACCATGTTCATTGCTGATAACATGCAGCAGGCTGCCCGTCGGTTCTCCGTGTTACTCTCCAACAGAATCTTGAATACTAGTACGTTAAGGATTCATTGTGTTAAATGTTGTCAGTTGTCATTTTTATGCTTGTTGAACCTATTGACATCTGTTGTTCTATTTCGCTAGGGAGGTGCATAGGGTGGGACGAGCGCACATGTGTTTAACACCCAGAATGTCACAGGACCACCAACAGTTGGACAACAATCTCATCTGATGTGTTATCTTCTCGTTGATACAATTAAATCCACCTGTCAGCATCTCAATCCTACAAGGTGCAGTGAGGCATAGCAATCACTTCAAACTGTCGTACAAGATGGTCTGGAGGACAAAGTAAAAGGCAATTGCACAGATTTACGGTGATTTGGAAGAGTCTTACAATAAGGTGCCCATGTTACTATAAGCGCTCCAGAGTTGTTATCCTGAAACGATGTGTGAGATCAGCGTTGCACCGTACTATGATGGCCACCTGATGGTGCTTGACTGTAGCATGTTTGATAAGGTATTTTGGGCCTTCCATCCCTATGTCAAGGCTTTCAAGCATTGCAAGCCATTTATCTCTATTGATGGTACGCATTTGTAAGAAAATATGGTGGTGTTCTCCTTATTGCAGTTGTTCAAGATGGTAACAGCAACATCCTTCCTATAGCCTTTACTGTCATCGAGTCTGAGACGACGAAATCATGGTCTTTTTTTCTTACCAATCAGCTTCAGGAAAAAGGACTCCTTCATCTGTCCTCCCTGCTGCTGGACTGCTGGAGGCCTGACACTGAATAGCCTCTCAACCAACTTCCAGGTCTCGGTACCATACCACGTTTAAAAGTCACGAAAGTAACCACCCACGAGCTCTCCATTAACGTGCAGTCTGAGGTGGTATGCGACATCCTGTAGAGTGATCGTACACTCACCCCACAGCATGTGAAAGGTGTGGGTCTCTGACTGCTAACGCTCGATGAATGCCGTGATCAGGGAGTTTTCGAACACATACAAAATCCTATAGCGGCAATGCATCACTGAACCATGCCTTCCTTAGGTACGGGACACTGGCGTCCGGCGGTAGGAGTGTGTGACTGACCCTTCTCGAAAGAAATAAGCGAGGCCTCTAATAAATATTAAAAAATACCGGATCGAAAATTAATTTGGCTTATAACTAAACTACTCAACCACAAGTAGAAACACTTAATTTAAGAATTTATTTACATCAATTAGTTTACTTGAATAATCAAAATGTCACGAAAAATAATTAGCTTTAACGTGTGTAGTATAATGCACATGAAAATGTCTCATAAGATAATTAATGACTACACTAATAAACATCTATTTTAATTAATTTAAATAAATTTATTTATAGACATTTTAAATAAATTTAAATAATGTCTCCTAAGATAACTTATGCTATGTCATTAGGTTTATTACAAATTGTTAATCCCTTAGCATTTAAACCTAATATCATATTCATCTATATAAACAAATCCTAGCCTAACTTAGTAACCGTAATTAAAAACTAAATCAATAACATTTAATTTAACGCGTACCTAACATTATATCCTAACATTTAAATCGATCCTAAAATATACTGCTTATTACCAACATAAAATTACTCTACTTAAGGAGTAACATCTATACTTTAACATACATAACCATAAAAAGAAAAACGATACCAACCTCAAAGTCCTCTGTCCCTACAATGTGCTAAGTCGTGTTGAATCTGTTAATATTTTTGTTATGGTTATCAGCACTCACCATATTCTTCAAATAACTCAAAAATATGACTAAAAATGGTTAAAAGTAGGAGAAAAGACAAATAAATAAATAAATAAATAAAGTCAAAGGATAAAATGATCTCTGAGATACATATATAGATTTTCACTACACTTATCTCGTTTACACAATAAATAAGATAAGGTCGTTACACAACACGTGTATAAACATGATACGGGTATTATGTTACGATCTTATTTTATTTATAGTGTAAACGAAATACGTATTAACTTATTTCGTTAAACAAAATAAATGATGTAATGTTTTTTGGCAAAAATATTTTTTTAATAATTATTATATTTATTTTATTTATTTAAAAAAATCCTACTTCAGTACGAGCAATAATCACTTTTGGGCTTTATGTGTATACAAGAATTTAATTTTATTCACTGTTAATAGAAAAAGATTTATACAAATATCTAATTATAAATTGTTATGTTAATAAAATAAATTATTTTTTATATCTATGGAGAATAATTATTAAAGAGCCACATGATTAGATAATTATATGAATAGTTTACGGTTTTAAAATTAAACTCTTATATAATATAGTAATAAAAGATGTGTTTGTTTTTGCGTTTGAAAAATCAAAAAGTACGTTCAAATTTTTTAAATGCTTTAATCTTTTGTTCAGCTATTTTTTTTAATAAATACAGAAGTGATTTTATATTCAAACTAATATTTACAAGAAGCAATAAATTTTAAATTTTTTTCTTTTATTTGTTATTTTTATTTTTTTGTTAATTTTTTTGTTTGATATTGTATATTTTTATAATTGTAATTTTTGTATATTATATTTATTATTATTTTTATATAATATAATTTATTAGTCACATTAGGTAGATTAAATTAAAAAAAATAACCTAAAAAATTATAGCATAATAAAAAAATAGTAAGAGTATTAAAAAAATATTATACTAAAAAAATATAAAAAAATTAAATATGCTTAAAAAATAATATTATAATTCAATAATATATTATTTTTAGTAATTATCTATTTAAAAATAATTTTAATTAATATTAACTAAATAATATTTATTTTATCAAAATCAATTTTAATATAATAATAAAAAAATTAATTTTATTATTAAATTATCAAACATAAATTATGTAAATACAAAACTCCTATTCAAAATCAATTTTATAAAATCACTTCTATTCAAACTCTAGTTTAATAGAAACTAATCCGAACGCACACAGTAATACTAATATACAGTAAAGTTTAGTTTTCCAATGAGCTGTGAATATATTACATCTATAATAATGATACTTTTTCTTATTGAGGAATTCAAATTTTTAGATCATATAATACAGGCAGCTCTTAACCCTAGTATTCCTTCTTTATTGATTCATTTCCTCATTAACCACAGACCAGTAGCACCCCAAGATAAAGAAAGTTTCAACTTTTAATCCTTAAAAACAATTTTGTTACACCAAATTCTTGTATAATATTAAATCATATTAATTTTGTTAATTTTAAATTTTTAATAATTGTTTACGTGATATTTTAATTATTATTTGTCACTGTTAAATTATGTTTAATATTCACGGTTGATATTTAAATTTAAATTTTTATCATTATATCATTAATACCTTCATGATGGGCTCTTAAGACATGTGATTTGTAATGAGACTCCTGGCTAGGTAACCAAATTTTGTTCAGCAGAAGGAATTGTTAAATGGGATATGATAAAGATGAGTTTGGATGTTATATGAAAATGGAAACAAGGATGAAATGCATTGAATATACCTTTTCTTTGTAACGTGGGTTGATTGACTTGTCCAAGGAAGAAAGAATATATATATATTTCAAGATTTTAATTTCTTTGTCTTATTGAAATATCATGCATTATATTCAATTATGTATTGAAGTATTAATAAAAATAATTATTTTATATGTATTATTATGTAAAATAATAGATACAATATATCGTTCTTTTATTTATATTATAGTTTAAAAATAGCATAATAAAGAATATGTATATCAAATATATTGACAAACGAAAAAAATAAAAGTATATATATAACTTAAAAAGTAAAATATGACTCATTAAAGTTATTTTATCTTAAATATTTTATTATCTGTAAAACAAAATGTCATGTGCGCATACCTAAAATTAATTATTAGATATATATGTATAAATATATATGTTGTTTAATTTAATTATAATATATATTTTATATTTTAGTATGGCTAAATTTTTTTGTATATGTAATATAGTTAGTAGTATAAATAGTCATTTATAGGAAAAAAATGCAATTTGGTAATGATGTACAATATTTGCACTATAATTTTTTTTTCTATAATTTTTTATTAATTTGTATATATAGTATTATTCTTATTTATTTATTATGGGTTATGATGAGGGAGGGGGTGTTGAGTTTCACTTTCTTGTAAAAGGGTGTGGTGGTGGCCTAAGATTTTTCCCTTGCACACAAGGACAAATTCTTTGATAAATGTGAGAAAGCCAAGAGAGAGAAAGAAAGAAGGGTTGGTAGTATTTTTGTAAAGTTGGTTGTAGCATTCCATTTAGCCACAATTTACACTGAGCAAGAAAGAAGCACATCACAAGTGAGGGAATTGAATTGAAGAAGAGATAGAGGTAGGAAGATCATAGAAGAGAAGAGAAGATAAAGAAAGCACACAAGATGTTTGATGGAGTGCCAGGAGACCAGTTCCATCAATTCATAACACCAACAAGAACAACAACAACAACCACCTCATCACAAATCCCTCTTCATCATCATTTACCTTTCCCTCTCCCTCTCCATCATCCTTCTTCTAATCCCACATCATCAAACCCCAACAACAACACTAACACTTTCCCTACTAATCCTACACCTTTTGATCCTTATCATCATCATCACCACCAATTGCAGCTTCACCAAGTTCATCATCAACACCCCAGTATCTTGCACCCATCATTACACCTTCACCAACACCACAACAACAATAACAAACATCATCATCATGATGAAGACCGGGAAGAAAACAACGCTAGCAGTACTTCCACTACTACTGTGCCAATGAATTTTGAAATTGAAAGAGATCATGAGAGGCAGCAAATGCCTCCTCCTCAGCTCATTGATCCTTGGAGTAATGATGAAGTACTTGCTCTCTTGAGGATCAGATCTACCATGGAGAGTTGGTTCCCACAACTCACTTGGGAACATGTCTCAAGGTACACAAACATTACATTTCATTACATTACATTATATATATATAATTCACTAAAATTATTAAATCATCATTTTCTCACCTATATATACTTATTGTTATAAATTCTTACATTATTTAATTGAATTATAACTAGTCTACTACTACTGATGATGAAATTAAAACCTGGATTGATTATTGTTATTGTTTGTTTGATGAATGATGATGATCAAGATATAATCGACATACACAGCAATGAAATTATGAATATTGTAAATGTGAAAATGTAAAATTAATGAGCTGGAGTCTGAGTATATATGTGTGTTTTGTGATGAGTGTATAGCTAGCTGCATCATATGCTACCTCCATGTGGAAGACAAACACACACGTGCACCTACATTTCAGCTCACACACTGACACAAACACACACACACACTCACAGAGAGTAATGGCACACACCTCGAGAGACAGAGAGGGGGGGGGGATTTTTTTTACTAACACGGATGAAAATTGAAGGAGGGAACCCCATTGATTTTGTCCATATATTACTATATTATTATTACATGTTTGAATTGTTCTTGCAAAGGAGTAAAAAAAAAATAAACAAAACAAAGTAATTATTAATTTCTATAATGGTTATTAGTTACTTTAATTTGGTCCCCGGAATAATAATTTTACATTTATGGCGTGTGCAGGAAGATGGCAGAGCTTGGATATAAGAGGAGTGCTGAGAAGTGCAAAGAGAAGTTTGAAGAAGAAAGCAGATATTTCAGCAGCAACATTAACTTCACCAACAAAACCATTACTCCTCCTCCTACTACTACTACTGGTTACCGCTTTCTTAGTGAACTTGAAGAGCTTTATCATCAACAAGATAATAGTGATCATCATCATCAACAAGAAGTGGTGGTAGTGGAGAAGCAACCAAGTAGTACTGACGGGCAAGAAGACAAGGTAGTCATGGACCAAGCATTGGGAGAAGAAGATGATAAGGAGAATGATGAAGAGGTGGTTGCTGGGGCGGCCGTGGTGGTGTTGCCGGAGAAGATTATTACGACAAAAACAAAGGAGAGGAAGAGGAAGAGGGGTGGTGGAGATGGCGACGGCAACGGCGACGGCGTTAGGTTTGAGATGTTCAAAGGTTTTTGTGAAAGCATTGTGCACAAGATGATGGAGCAACAAGAAGAGATGCACAACAAGTTAATAGAAGATATGGTGAGAAGAGATGAAGAGAAGCTTGCAAGAGAAGAGGCATGGAAGAAGCAAGAGGTGGAGAGAATGAACAAGGAGCTTGAGATCATGCAACAGGAACAAGCCATTGCTGGTGATAGACAAGCAAACATCATTGAGTTCTTGAAGAAATTTGCCCCAGAAATTCAAACCCTTGTTTGTGTTGAAGAAGATCATGATGATCACAATAATAATGGAAGAAACAAATTAGTGAAGGTAACAAATAATAATAACAATGTTGAACACAATGGTTCAAATTTGTTGTTGCATTCCCAAAACCCTAATCCTCCATCATCACCTTCTTCTTCTTCTGCTGTGATTGTGAATAACCAAAATGGTGTTGTTGTTGCTGCTGCTTCTTCTTCAACAAACCCTAGCTCAAGTCCTATTATACAAGCTGGCAAGAACCCTAATAGTACTTATCTCAACAATGATAGCCCAATAGTAGAGGCGGACTCGGCGGCAAAGAAGGCGGCTGCCACGACTGCGAACTGCGAGAAAGATGAAATTGGAAGAAGATGGCCAAAAGATGAAGTGTTGGCACTGATAAACCTGAGGTGCAACACGCAAGTGAGCAGCAACAATGATGAAAATGGGAGAGAAACTCACAAGGCTCTTCCATTGTGGGAGAGAATCTCACAAGGGATGGTTGAATTGGGGTACACAAGGAGTGCAAAGAGATGCAAAGAGAAATGGGAGAACATAAACAAGTACTTCAGAAAAACCAAAGATGCTAACAAGAAGAGGTCCCTTGATTCAAGAACTTGTCCCTATTTTCATCTTCTCAGTAGCCTCTATAGCCAAGGGAAGCTTCTTCTCCAACCTGAGAAGCAAGAAACTACTACTAATAATAATGATAACCATGGAAAAAAAATGGTCGGAGATCATCAAACTTCTTCACAAATGGGGTCTGCTATTGCTGCTGATGATAATCATGATCATGGAGGTGAGAATAACAATAATAATAAAGCTTTGATGCAAGCACCTTCTTTGGATTTTGATCAGTTTTAATTCATTAATTATTTTTGTCTATTTTCTATATTACATAATAATAATAATAATAATAAGTACCACTTATTTTGTAATTTTCTTTTTTTATTGTGGGGTTTTGATGGTGGCTTAGCTTCTTTTCTTTTATAGCAATATAAATTGAGTGTAGTATGTACCTGAGTACACACATATATATAAATACAAAATTAAAAATGTCTGAAAATTAAACTTAAATTAGAATATGGTGTGAGCACCGACAGCTTGATGAGGAATGAGAAGACTATAAATTTATTTGCTGTTCCCGTGTAAGTGTAGCTATTTATATTCCTTTTCAAGTTACATACATTTTTTTTTAATCTGTCAATGTTTCATATAGTTTTTAATTAATAGGGGGGAAGACATTGACACTACTCTTGAAAAATAATAAAGGAAAAACATTCTTTAGGACATTCTTCTTCCCTTTACTACTAACTAAGCTAGCTAATAACTAATCAAATAGTGAAAGGAACTAAGCTACTTTCCCCTCCTTTTTCTTATCCAAGTATAGAAAAATTGTTTTATTTTTTAATCTTTTATCTTTTGGTAAACATAGGAAAATTATGTTTTGTTTTGCAAGCTAGCAGCGCTGAATTATTATCTTGCATCATGATGAACCAGCAATAATTGATGAAGGTGTTTAAGTTAAAACATCATAATGATTAGTTTTTTTTTTTTTTTTCTAATTGACAAACCATTTTTTAAAATTAAAAATAAAAATCAGCTAGATACTTGTTGCTTAATTAAAGGCACCATTTTTCATTTTAGGAATAGAAGGTAAATATAATTAAAGAAGTTGTTTTGTTCTCCGTACCCTTTTTTAATTGCAACTAGTGTATGTTCTCGTGTCTTATACGGGATAATACATAAAATTATATAAATTTTTTATTAAATTTAAATAAAAAATATACATAATAATTATTATTATAAATATTTTACAATTTAAAAATATTAAAAATAATTAATATTTATTTTAATTAATTTAAATTTATTGAATGGTCATCTCATTTGCCCGCTTAAGCAAGTATTTGGAGTTTGAATTTCGTCTTGTGTGTATCACAATCCATTAGTTAGCGACACACCCTTAATAAATAGAGCATTAATATGTGGTGGATTAATTCTCGAATTGCCAAGTTAGGAAATCCATAGAAAAAAATTATATTTGTCTTTAAAATAGATTAATTTTTCATTAATGAATTTTTGTCTTTGTTGAAATTTACTTGGGACAATTTTATTTATTGCTATCGTATTCATTCTTGAAATCAAAATAATATGATAACATTATTACTTGTTAAAACTTCACATTTTATGAAATAATTTTTAAATTTTCAAATTCATAAACTTATGTCATTACAAAAGTTATTAGATCGATTAATATTTTTTGGTAATATGGTGTATCGAAACACCATCGTTGAGTATTAATTAGTGTGAAAAGAAACCGATAGCAACTTTTGTTATTCAATATATAATTTATTCTATTGAAAAATAAATTAATATGGTAATCAGGACTCTCAGGGGAGCGTGAGAAACCCACTTTTCATCCCTCATTCCTATTTAAAAAAATGTCCCCGTTCTTTTTCTGTCGTTGCAAGTTCCTGTTTAATTACCCCTTAGAGAACGTAGATCTTTTCGGGTATCTACGAATATTCTTTGAAAATTTTTTAAAAATTTAACACAAAAAGACATAATATAATAAATCATAAAATAATCAATTTAATTTAATTCAACACAATTTATAACATATTCGTTATGAAAAATAACATTTCAAAAGGAAAAAAACTTAAAAAAATAATCCAACATAATAACATAACATAATTTTTTAGGACGATACTAAGCGACATAGTGACGGACTTGATGAGAGGTAGAGAAAGTGAGTTAGAGAGAGAGGATCAAGGCTGAGAATGAGTTTGGAAGAAAAAGAAAAAATTCGAATTGGAGGCAGAAATTAGAATTACTAAATTCAAGAAATGGATTTACGTATATATAAATTAGGATAAATTGATAATTTTATATTCGCGTATATTTAATAAGTTTCATGGGGCGGGTACTTATGTCTGTTTCCCTATTAGGAGTGGCAAACGGGAAAGTCTGCCCTGTCTCGCCAAAAGCCCGTCCCGCCTAGTAAGACAGTCCTGAATTTTCCCCTCGCTCGCCTAATGGTAGGCTGGCGAGATCTCCTTTTTTTTATAAGCCATTAAATATTAAACAATATATATAATTTCACAACAATTTCAATAAATTTATAATTTCTAAAAACATAAAAAATTATAATTTTTAAATTCATGTACATTAACGTCTTTTTAATTATAAATGTGTAATAAATATAATTATAAATATTTTTTTGAAACAAAATAATAAAACTAGCATTGTCTAAAGCAAAAGAAAATATTATCCAAAATATAACTTAAAACTTCTTCAATTATCATCTTCATCATTTTGTAGATCAATAACATCATAAAAATTTGTAAAAAAATGGCTCTACCAAAATAAAAGCTTGGCCCAGTGGGAAAGCCTGCCCCGCCCTGCCGAAGCCCGCCAAATCCAGTGGATTAGACGGTGCAGGGTAGGCGGGATTTTTAAGTTTGGTGGCCATAAATTTCCAGCCCAACCTGTATTTTTCGGCGGGTTATACGACCAGCTCGACAAATTTCGACCCGTTTGTCACCCCTAGTCCCCATTCATTTTCGCATGGCAGGTCGTGAGGATTTCAGAGGTCCCATCTAGCTTTAAAACGCGAGTAATCCCTGCAAATACCCGTTTCGACTGTTTTGTGATCATCCTTATTGCTAGCATTTATTGGTTCGTGACGTTGAGCTATTCTAGCCACTCAATAAATTCTTAGATAATCAAAGTTTAGGTTATATCATTTTTATAAAGTTACATGTATCCTTGTTATAATAATATTAATAAAAGATAAATGGATAAGATAAAAAATAAGAGGAAAAAAATGGAAAGAAAAGTATATTTTTTTGTGTGCTGTTTAGATGAAAAAAATGAATGAAAAAAAATAGATGAAAAAATTTATTTTGCTTGAATGGAAGGAAAAGTAAGAAGAGAAAAAATTATAATAGAGAAAAATTATATTAATATTTTTATATATTATATATAAATTATATTTCAAATGGTAATTCTGTATTTTTATCCATATTTGCACTTTTAAATCAGTTTTCTTCGCAACTTTGAAGAGAAAAAATTTACGTGAGTTTCATATATACTTTTATGTTTTTCATTCAATTTCTTTGTTGAACCAAATAATGAAAAATTGATTTTTCCATCCATTTTCTTCCCCAGCATGTTATTTCTCAACAAATTCTTCTAATCTAAACAATGCATAAATATGTCACATTTATTATATATATAACAATAACTAATATCACATATTAGGCTAATTTACATTGATAAATTAAAGTCACCCTAAAATTACTTGAATCCCCTAAATCCAATAACGTTGCCTAGTTGTCTCTATTTAAACTGAATTTAATGAATTTGAATTAGGATAATAAGTAATAAATCTAATTTATATTTAATAATTTACCTCTAACTTATAGTAAAAATATAAGATATGATGCCAAAAAAAAAACTAAAGCGTCATAAATTTTTTACTAACAAAAAAAATATTTCTTTTTTCATTTTTTAGACATGTATCTATCTTTTTAAGTTATACATTTTGATTTATATAAATTAATGATAATTAAATGTAAAAAAATACTAATTAATAAAGGAATAAAATTTAAGATAAACATGTCCTGAACAAATTGAAATAAAATAAAGACTTTTAATTATGATCATTAATTATAATTACATATATTTACTTCAATATTTATACTTCAAAAACACAGTATATTAATATTTTGTATTTTTATTTTTTAATTTTATACTATCATAAACATTAGTTACTCTCCAATAATGACAATACTTTTAAAAAAATAAACATAACTAAATTATCTTAAAATTATATAATAATTTTCAACATAACAAAAAAAATATACAATTACCTAAAATATAATATTTATGTAGTAACTGAAATTTAATTGTCAATATAAAGTAATATATAATATCATTTCATAATCAAATAAGTATTTAATCGAAGAATTTAATATTTATATAATAATATGACAAAATAAATTAAAATTTGAGTTTAATCATAGCAAGCGTTCAAGTTTAAATTTTTATAAATTAATTTCTGTGTTAAAGTGAATTGCGCAATAAAAAATTCATAAAAATTTCATATATTGAAGTAGACAATAATTTATTTGTAAATACAAAAAGTGTATTGAATAAGTAAGAAATTATTTTATTTAATTTGGTCCATAATTCACATGATTTGAATTTAGCTCAATATATATGATTTGATTTGATTTGATTTGATTATTAGTTGAAAGTATTCCAGTTGCCTATTTTACTCATAGATTTATTATTTTAATGACTAATAAATTAATCAAATTAATTAATTAGTACACACAATAAATTTGGGTTAATAAATTTAAAAAAATAAATTAAAAATACTAACAGAATATTAAAATAAATAAATTAGAAAATACTACCAAATCAAATTAATATAAATTACAATAAATTATATAATATTTAAATATTTAATCAAATTAATTAGTTGATATAGTTAATTTATCGTAATAACTTATAGTTAATGAGTTAAAAGAAATAAATCGGAAAACATTCTCAGAAACATGCTACGTCAGGTACATCATTAAGTACAAAAATTCGATTTTTATATAATAGAATAAATAAATTTAAATGCGTAATATTTTTCTTATTAAAATTACCTAATTATATTTATGCAACTTAAACTTTTAGAGAAGATTATTAATGACATCTTATTGGTCAAAAAACTTATTAATGACTCTAGAGTCTAGATAACTTGATGTGATTTTTTTTTATATTTTACATTAACTTTAGATAAAAAAAAAATAGTTCTGACATATAATTGAAAACTTAAAATGCAATTAATAAAAATTTTTTATCTATAATTATTAATAAGATATAATCTAGATATAATGAGAAATAAATCATATAAATAGAGATTTTGTATAATAGGTAGAGTTAAATTCAAGAATAACGATATTTTTTAATTAATTTTTTTAATTTATTCAATAATAATAATAATAATAATAATAATAATAATAATAATAATAATAATAATAATAATATAATAATATATTATCTAACTTAATTTAATTTTCTTGTAAATAATTTCTAATATATTTTATATTCATCTACATTTAAAAAAAAGAAAGAAATGAAGGATGTATAATCTTTAACACGGTGTTCTTTTAGGTATTTAGAAATCTGGAAAAAAAGCCTTAAAAAATCAAATAGCCACCTAACTTTTCTTGCCCTCAATTCTATGATCTCACTCCGAAAACCCCAGGAGAGTAGAATATTGCTTGACTTACTTTCGAATGCAATAGAGAAGAATATGCAACTTCCATCTCGTCGCCGTTATTCCACCTGTCCAGTCACTACTGTTGTCATGTCTGCTCTGTCGCCGTGTGCGTTGTTATGCGTCATCCAATTTAATGAATTTAATTAGAATAAATAATAAATTATTTATTTTATTTTAGATATCATAAATGAGAAAACCAATTCACTGATATAACGAATTACAATTAACATAGTCTAATTAATTAAGTAATATAAATTTTAATAAATTATATTAATATTTAAATATCCAATCAAATCAATTAGTTAATATAATTAAGTCATTGTAATAAATTATATTTAATGAGTTAAAATAATTAAATTGAGAAACACTCTCTGGAGCATGCTATGTCAGCTCCATCATTAAGTGCAGAAACTCAATATTTATATAATAGAATAAATAAGTAAGTAAGTATCTGTACTATTATACTTCTTGTTCTACATGATGACTTAAAATATTTGTTTTGTATGTTAAATAATATAAATAATATTTTGTATCTTATATTCATTAAATTATTAAATATTGATATTAAGATGAGAAAATTATGTAATAAATTTTATAAATAGTAATTATAAAAAATAAAAAATTATTTATTATATATAATAATTCTTGGTATACATAGGATCGGATCATGTATATATTAGGATATCTATTTTAATTATGTGAGTAATTATTGTTATTTTTAACTTTTTATTATATTAGTAAATAATATTTAAAACTAAAAGAAAAAAAAATTAAAAATAAAATTTTCTTAATTTAAATAAAAACTCACTTATAAATATAGTAAAAATATAAGATGTGATATAGAAAAAAAACTAAAGCGACATAAATTTTTACTAAAAATAAAAATATTTTTTGTTCATTTTTTTAGACATGTAACTATTTTATTCAAGGTATAAATTTTAATTGATATTTTATCAAAAAAAAAAGCAATCAATACAAAAATAAAACTTAAATAAGGCAAATATGTTCCGAAAAAAATTAGAATAAAATAAAAACTCCAATTATAACCATTAATCATAATCATATATATTTATTTTAAGATTTATACTTCGAAAATTTAGAATATTAATATTTTGTATTTTGTATTTTTTTCAATTTTAAATTATTATAAATATTCGTTGTTCTCTAATAATAGTAATCCTTTTAAAAGAATAAACATAATTAAATAATTTTAAAAATATATAATGATTTTTAAAATAACAAAAAATGTACAATATAAAAATTATATATAATATCCTATCATAAACAAATAAGTGTTTAATCAAAGAATTTAATATTTATATAATATAAAAAATAAATTAAAAATTGAGTTTAATCATAATAAACGCTCGAGTTTAAATTTTTATAAATCAAATTTTATCATTTTTTCTCGAAGTAACTTATACAATGAAAAATTCCTAACGCATTATTGATACTCAAATAATAGAAATAATATATTAATAAATAAAAATATTATTAAAAGTTAAATATACAGATAAAAAATTATAACTTGTAAAAATATCTCTACAATTTATTATATAATTATTAAAAGTCATGTATTTATATAAATTAAATTATATTAAATTGTAAGATATTTAGATATTTAATTAAATTTAAAATAAATGGTATGCCAATTCAAATAATTTAGATTGAAGATAAAAAAATATATAATCAAATTATATCATATAACATAACATTTCTATAAGTTTTTTTTTTATAAGAGATTCAATACAAAAATATTTATCATCGTCTGTTTAACGTAAAAATTTAAATTTAGGAGAATTGTTCCAAAAAATACCTTTTTCGAGTTATTTATTGTTAATATCAGGTTAATTTCATAACATTCAATAATAACATAAATGATTATATTTGAACCACAAAGTTAACCTAATATAAAATATAGAAATTGATGAGAATAAAATATTAAGACAAAAAATGATTAGAAGCGTAAAAATAGAAAAAAAATATCAAATTTAAATAATGTAAAAAAGAATCTAATATATAAAGATGTGAATTGTAAAAATAGAGGGATACATATATAAAGAAGAATAGCATGTATGCATAAACGTTTTTTCACTATATCATAATTTGCTCCAGCTATACGATGAATTCAGGGGCAGTCAGCAGCTCCAAAAGTTTGCATCGGTGCACGTCGAACACATGACCTGATTTCTTAAGCTGCAAGTATGCCGAGCATATTGTCGTCCAATTCCATCAGCAACGGTAATGCTTAAATTAAGACATTTTCGAGTTATAGACAAACAATCAACGAAATACTATTTATCCATACCTTCTCATTTATCCATAAAAGAAATTTTACATAAAAAAAAAAGAAGAAAAGAAGAGTTAAAATAGCAAGAGCGATAAAAATGATGATTCTTATCATTTTGTTTGGCCGTCTATATATAGAAGACCAGAAAATCATCATTATCTACAAAATTAATTTGTATTTATTGCATTTAATTTGAATAAGCAAAAAATTATCATATTTTAGTTTAGTATTTAATTCACATGATTTGAGTTTGACTTAATACACTATAATTTAATTTGATTTAATTATTAGTTAAAAAGATCTCAATTGCTTGTTTTATTTATAGATTTATTATTTTAATTATTAATAATTTAATCAAATCAATTAATTAATATACATAATTATACCTAATTTGATTTAATAAATTAAAAAATACTACCAGAATATTAAAAAAAATAAATTAGGAAATACTATTAAAATAAATTGATATAAATTATAATTATTATGTAATATTTAAATATCTAATCAAATCAATTAGTTGATATAATTAATCTCATAATAAATTGTATTTAATGAGTTTAAAGAAATAAATCGAGAAACACTCTCATAAACATGTCACGTCAACTCCATCATTAAGTGTAGAAATTCGATTTTTATATAATAGAATCGAATAGACGTTAATTCATATATAGTATATAAATAAATTTAATTAGAATAAATAACAATTTATTTATTTTATTTTAGACTTTATAAATAAAAAGACTAATTCACTAATATAACGAATTATAATTAATGTAGTATAATTAATTAAGTAATATAAATTATAATAAATTATATTAAGAAAAAGAAATATTTAAATATCTAATCAAATCAATTAGTTAATATAATTAATTCAGTACAATAAACTTTATTGAATGAGTTAAAATAATTAAATCGAGAAATACTCTCCGAAACATACCACGTCAGCTTCATCATTAAGTGCAGACATCCGATTTTTATATAATAGAATAGATATATTGCTATATATGTTGATATCTTAAAACATATATGTAACTCTAATTTTTAAACAATGATGAAAAAATTACCAAGATCGGTAGGCATTAATTATATATGGATTTAATTAACTTATATATCCATACATTATTAGCTCAAAATAACTTTATATTTATATTCACTTATGTATTATTGTTGCAGCAATAAAAAATTTTACCTATTTATTATTATTAAAAAAAGTGATACAAATATAAATATCTAATTACATTTCTATATATATACAAATTGTATAATTTACATAATAAATATTACAGAAATAAAAATACAATATTCATACTGAAAAGAAGGCATACAAATTCTGTGAAATAAAGTACTATATATATATTGTCCTAAAATAACTACACATTTGAGATGGATTAAATGCTTGAATTGAATTTTCAAACTTACTAGTTACATAGACTTGGGTACTATTTTGGAGTCGATGGAATTGTATTTTGGCTACTGAAAGTAGTTAGTGTTCAAACTTTATAAGCTGTGTCATCACACAGACACACAATAGTACTTGCAAAGAAGAGTTATGACTTACGACTAAGCATTCATATGTTCCAAAAAAATGGTACCACACAAATTTGATTGGTCGTTGTCAATGGCTTACAGCACATATATTTTCGTGCCATAATAAATCGTACTCGTTATATATTCCTTCGCTGATCAATTAACTTCTTTCTGAATAGCAAGCTTCCAATGTTTAGCTGCTTTCTATTCGCAAGAGAGATCAGAAGAAAAGTAAGAATACTTCCGACAGAGTAACCCGTTGATTATTATATGATAAAGGGTTTTAGTAAAAACATTTAACAAGAATATTATTAAGTAGAAAGTTTTATAGAACATATAAGCAAATTAAATATAAAATTATCGTATATTAAATTTTACAAAAAATATTATTTATACACTAGAATTAATCACAGTATATTTTTATATAAATATAAGTATATTTAAATTTATTTTTAATTTATATTTCCTATTTTAATATATACTTAACATAATTGTAAATTTTATTAAAAAATAATTATAAATTTATATTTTGTTATTTTACTTTTAAAGAATCATATACCGAAATTCAACCACTAATATTTGGAGAAGAGATACATATTTGGTAGTTTAGTTATGAATTTAATTTTAATTTAGTATCAGTACATAATAATCAAGGTTTAGAAAAATTAGACTGGAATGAACGGTTCAACTGAGTTAATCAGAAATTGGTCTTTTAATTAGTTTGGTTGACCTCTAAAATTATTTTACAAAAAATAGATAAAAAATCGACTAAATCAATAATTAACTGGTGAATCAGCTGAACTGGCCCAATTTTTTAACCCAATTTTTTAAAAATCTGGTTCACTCTTCTAAAATTAAAATGGTGCCGTATAAAAAAATAAAAAATAAAAAAATCTAGCAGAACACTCCACCCCGACCCCTTTTTCTCTCTCTCTCACCTAGCAAAAAATCCTAATTCTCTCTTTTCTTTGAAGAACAATCACCACCCACCACCCCTAATCCTCTCTTCTCTTTGAAGAACATCCACCACCCACCACTCACCATCCCACTTCAGAGCTTAAACTCATAGCTGAACCCTTCTCTCCGTTCTCTCTCTCTTTGTCGCCCTCTTTGTCCGAACTCTCTCTGTCGCTGCTTCTCTGTTACTCGCCGTTGGTCATCGCTGTTTCTCCACTCCTCGCCGTGGATCGTCGCTGCTTCTTTCTTCCTCGCCGGCGTCATTTCTGCTTCTCTGTTCCGCACTATGTCTTGTCGTCGTCATTGCTTCTCTTTTTTGCCTGGTGTCTCACAGTCGCTGATGTTCTATCCTTTGTCGTGTCTCAACCTCCCTCACTTTTACGGTTTATCTTCATGGCCAAATTTTTGAAATTTTTAAATCTCTTAGGTCTCAAGTCTCAGACTCTAACTATCTTTGACTCTATCTTTCTGATTCTATCCTTTTGAAATTTAAAATTTATTTTAAATAGATGTATTATTGATAATTTTGCTGAGTTTTAAGATATTAATTTTTTGAATTTTTATTTGAATTCAGCTTGTTGATAATAAATTAATTTTGTTGAAATTGAGTTATAAATTCAATTGTTTAATTTATTAATTTCGCTAAGATTGATTTTTAAATCCAATTTGTTGTATTTGTTGTTTTGGTGAATTGTTATTTTACTCTTATTGATTCAAAATAAAAACATTGCCATAATTCTACATTGAATTTACTATATGCCTTTATTTAATTTCGTTGAATTATGTTTATGATTCTTAGGTTGGATGCATGTCTTAGATTAATGGCTTGATTAGACTTGTAGAAACTCACATATGGGAAGTTGGTATTTTAATAATCCTATATTATATATTTAATTAAACCGTTTTAATTACAGTTTAATTCTTGGTTAAATTATTAAAGTAGTTACTTAATCAGTATAATGATCGATCAGTTTTTACGACTTTGATAATATTATATATATATATATATATATATATATATATATATATATATATATATATATATATATATATATATATATATATATTTTAAACAAGTGAATAGCCAACAAAAACAATAAATATAATTAAAAGATTGTATAAAATATTTTATATTATCAATACATTAAAATTAAATTCTTTTCTATAACAAATGAGTTTGAGAATTTTGAGGGATTAGATCAAACTTAACAAAATAAAACTTTGGCATATATCTTGTTGTATGTTTTCTTCTCAAGTGACAATCAAAATCACAAACATGTAGTAGGAATTGTCCCCTTTACCCACCTCATCACTCGATGTGCATGGTCGAGTTCGAAGTTTATGTCATGTGTAAATTTACATACTCTTTTTACATGTTTTAATTAATTAGTGATAAATGTATTTATTAATTTCAATTAACAAATGAATTTTTAAATTTTAAAAAGAAAAAATAATAAATTTAATACATATATTAAATATTTTATATATACATATTTTAATATATTGTACATATATTTAATTTTGGTTAAATCAAACTTCTATATGTAGTAAATCTTAATTAAATTATTTAAAAAAAAATTAAAATTAGGTCATTCTATATGTTGCTCGAGAAAGAAAAAAGAACATAAAACCCTAATCTTTTTCATCTAATTTCATCTTCTTCTCTTTTCTATATTCACAGAAAAAATTTGTTTTCGTCTTTTTTCCTCTTCTTCACTCTCAGGATATACCTTCTTTTTCCTCCTTCTAATCTTCGAAAATCGTCGATCTTGTTGTTGTAACCCAAAACAATCCATCGTTCTCAAAGTCGCCAATTTTGTTGTTAGAACCCATAACAATCGATCGTTCTTTTTACCGTTCTTCCATTCAAAGTCGCTAACATAACAAATCTTTATGAATATAGAAAAGAGAAGAAGACAAAATTCGATAAAAAAGATTAAGGTTCTATGTTTTTTCTTCTTTCTCTAATAGTATATAGACCCAATTCTAATTCTTTTTTTTAAAAATAATTTAATTAAGATTTATCACATATGATAGTTTGATTTAACCAAAATTAAATGTATATACAGTATATTAAAATATGTATATATAAAATATTTAATATATATATTAAATTTATTATTTTTTATTTTTAAAAATTAAAAATTTATTTACTGATTGTAATTAATTAATATACTTGTCACTAATTAATTGAAACATGTAAAAAAGGTATATCATACCCTAAATTAGTTGAGTATCCAAGAAATCACCTTGTTCTTATTATTCGTTCTAACCCTCGTACTAAACTAAATAATCATCTTGTAGCTTTGATACACATACGTACACGTGTGGTTGAGGCAAAAATGAACCAAAAATCCAAAATAATGGTGGTCCAATATCCCCAATTTAAATTCTTACACAATAAGTTTACATGTTGAGATGTTGGGCCGCTTTATTAAATGTGATGTGATCTCTTAAATTTAAATGTTTTCACTCGTACATATCCACCCAAAACAAAAAACAAGAAACGAAAGAGAAAGGTCTAATTACTTAGTACATCGTCGTCGTTTAGTGATACACATTTCTAAAGTTTAGAATTCGACTTAATTATATGTCAAATATGATGGGAGTGATCATGATAGACGAAATATCCTTATTACTCTTTGCTTTGACTTATAGTTCGATTAAATATAGATGCAAGCTTGCTTTTATTTAATCTTTGGCCATTATATATTTAAATCTTATTAGTATCACTTTATCCGAAATTTAATTGATTTGGTTCAGCAAATTTAGTTTCGTTTTCTAATATAGGTCTTTTTTTCTTTTTGCGGGACTCTTCAGAAAACTAAAACTCAGGATAATATTATTTTTTCAAAAACCAACTTAAAATAATTAACTTAATAATATTAAACATATGGAATGTACAAAATTTACGTATTGGTTAATTATTTGCTATTACAAAATTATTAAAATTTTAGAATTTTCACATAATAATCGATATAGCTATTTATATTTTTCTAAATTTTCCTCTATTAAACTTTATTCATATGTTATTTTCTTAACTAATTATTGATTAAAAAATTATTTCTAACGCCAAACCGTCTACGATAATATAAATATCAAAATTTAAAGTAATACAAATTAAACACAAGAGAAATATATTTTGGATTTAATTATTTTTTATTGGTCTTTATTGCTTCATCAATTTTTATAATTTAAAAAATTATTATTAAATTTTAATATTCAATAAAAAATTTGAATATATATTCGTTTTGTATTTTATGTAAATTTTTTTATAAATTATTTCAAAAACAAATATTAATTTTTTTTCTAATAAAAATTCAACTACAAAATTTTAAATAATAAGAATCTAACTAAAATATTATTAGTGAAATTATAACAATTAATTAAATAAATAAATATAATTTTTTTTATGACCATGATTAATTAATAGAGTAATGGGGAATGTATATGGTTAAGAAGAGAAAAAGAGAGAAACTTGTGGAAGCATTTATGTAGGTATGAGAGTAAGTGTTAGAAGAGTACGCCCACCATACAGCGACAACACGGTAGTAGTGTGGGAATGCATGTATATTAATATTTTATTATAGGTGTTGTTAGGGTAGGATAGAGTGTGGGTCCCACGCTGCTTTGTCATGTTATTGTAGCACATCTCAAGGCCGGCCCCACTCTGACACCTCACACGCTGCCACCTCTCACATGTGCTGCTGCCTCTGCTCTCTCTGTCCTCTTCTGTTCTCTTCTGTGCTTTGTTTCTTCACGTCTGCACCAAACAGTGTCCGCCTACGCGCACGTGCACCTCCACGTGTTTTCGCCTGCAACCGAAATTCAATTCATTTCTTTTGCGATTTGTAATTTGCTTTTCCTGTTTCACAAAGTCAACGCCTGAAACATAGCATAGCGACGTATAGCCCAGCCCACAGACTACATAATAAGTAGCCTTTGGGCCACGTAATCTGAATTGGGTGTGTGCTTTGTTTCAATCAAACGTTTCTATTTTGCGTATCATTTCTTCGGTTTGTGTTTCACATTCAAAGTAGGTCGACAGAAGGCCTACAAGAATTTTTGTTCATATAAATTTTTTAAATGTTTGATTAGGTTAGTTGTTATTTCAGAGTTTTATTAGTTGTTGACATATAATTTGAGTAACTTGTTTTATTGAATAATAGTTGGAATTTTTGTAAATAAATTTTTTAAATGTTTGATTTAGAAAATAAATGCATGAAAGTAGATTTATGACATTTGAAATAATTCTTTAATAAATTTTATTTTTATTTTAATATTTAAGCTAGAAATTAATTTAGTAATTTTAAAAAATATTAAAGTATGACATTTGAAATAATTATTTTTTATATTTTACTTTTTTTATTCCGTATTTTATATTCTTAATTTTATTTTGAAATGTGTCACATATTAATTTAGTTTTTTATTCAACAGAAGCCTTGCCTTCTACTTTCTAGGTGAGTTAGCAACACTCTAGCACCACCAGACGCCATTCTCACTTATTTGAGGGAGGTTGGGTTTGGCGACATACAGCTCAGGTACTTTGTGTTTAACAATATCTAGATTTCTGCATTCGTGGAGCGTTGACATTGATAAACCCCATTTTTAGGGTTTATCTTGTGTTGAATTTAGAGGGTTTTGTCAACTTGTCTCTCATTTATTCACTAAAATAGCATGGTTTTGTAAATTCTCCTTTAATTGTGCTTAAGAGTGAAAACATGCTTTTTAGGTCTTAAAATAGCTAAATTTAATTCACCTTGATTCCATTAGATGCCT
This sequence comes from Arachis hypogaea, assembly GCF_003086295.3. NCBI lineage: Eukaryota > Viridiplantae > Streptophyta > Magnoliopsida > Fabales > Fabaceae > Arachis > Arachis hypogaea. The sequence continues at coordinate 62,012,939 of NC_092044.1, read as the reverse complement.
TGATATGTTTGTTAAGTGATTTCAGGTTTAGGAGGCAAAGATTGGAATTGAGGGAATAAAGAAAACGCATGTAGAAATGGAGAACTCATGAAGAAATGAAGGAATCGCAAAGTTGTCAATCCTGACCTCTTTGCACTTTATCGATCATAACTTGAGCTACAGAGGTCCAAATGAGGTGGTTCTAGTTGCGTTGAAAAGCTAACATCCGGGGCTTCAAAATATAATAAGATTTGCTATAGTTGCTTGGCGTTTAGGGACACGTACGCGTGATGTACGTATACGCGTGGGAAGCTGCACGTGACTCACTAAAGGCAACTCATGGCCAGCGATTTCTGAAGCATTTTGGGCCCAATCCAACTTATTTTTTATGCTATTTAACTCAAGGATTGAAGGGGAATGAACTACTTAGTCATTAATTAGTTTTAGAAGTAGTTAGAGTTAGTTTTTAGAGAAAGAAGCTCTAACTTCTCTCTAGAATTAGGATTAGGGTTTTAGTTTTCTTCTCTTAGATCTAGATCTCTCTCTTCTCTCTTGCTTTAATTCTCCTTCTTCATATTTAATTCTTCTCTTGTAGTGGTAGCATTCTACTTCTCTTGTAGTTTCTTTGTATTGTTAATTGTAGTTTATGAATTCTTTTGTAGATCTACATTTCTTCTCAATACAATTGGTAAGTTCTTTGTTGTTTCATAATTGTTTTGCCTTTCTATTGTTAATCTCTTGCTTTTGTAGTTGTAGATTCCTCTAATTCTTGCAATTGATAATGTTTGCCTTTATTGCCTTCTATGTGTTTGTTGAAATGTTTTTTCTAGTTATGAGTTAGATTTTGTTCCTCTTGGCCTAGGTAGAGTAATTAGTGACACTTGAGTTATCAAACTCTCTTGTTGATTGATAATTAGAGATTGCTAATTGACTTGATTGCCACTAAACCTAATATTCCGTTAGGAGTTGGCTAGGACTTGTGGAATCAAGTTAATTCATCCACTTGACCTTCCTCCATGGTTAGAGGTTAACCAAATGGGAGCGATGAACAATTCTCATCATAATTGATAATGATAATAAGGATATGACTTCTAGTTCTCATACCTTGCCAAGAGCTTTCCTAATTGTTAGTTTATCTCTTTTGCCATTTACATTTCTTGTTCATCATTTCAAAAACCCTAAAGATATTCATAGCCAATAACAAGAACACCTTATTGCAATTTCTATGGAGAACGACCCAAGGTTTGAATACTTCGGTTTATATTTTTAGGGGATTGTTACTTGTGACAACCAAATTTTTATATGAAAGGATTATTGTTGGTTTAAAAACTATACTTGCAACGAGAATTTATTGTGAAATTCTAGACCACACAAAATTCCAATCATCAGACATCCAGAGACCCACACTTTCCACCTATCATGGGGTGAGTGCACCATCACCTTACAGGATGTTGCGTACCACCTTAGATTTTGCACCAATGGAGAGCCAGTGGATGGCTACTTGAGAAACTTCCAGACATAGTACCAGCACCTGACATGGGAGTTATCATCATCCTATGCAGTTCCCACTTCCTCCACCCCTGCAGGTTCTAGCTCCGCCTGTGGCCCAGCCGACGAGATCGTCATGTTAGACACTGCCACCATTGTGTGGTATGGGCATAGTTCTAAAAATTGAATTGGACTGACTGGTTTAACCAAGTTAACCAAAAACCAGTTACGTAGCCGATTCGGTTGAGGTTTAAAATCATCCTATAAAAAACAGGTTAGAGAATCGGCCAAATCGACAAACTGTAGGAACTGGCTGGGTTTTTTCATGGTTTTAGGTTCGGTGCATCACTTAAAAATGACGTCGTTTCGCTATTGTTTAAAAGGAAAAAATCAGAAGGAAGAAGACCCTAGCACCCTCTTTCTTTCACTTTCTAAAATGGTGAAACCTAACCCTGAGCCCAGCTAGCCACCCTCACCATCACCATCCCTCATTGCTGAACTCTTCTCCTCCAGTAAAGGTTGTTGTCGCCGCCAGTGGGGACAAAGGGTGGGTGCCGTCACACTCTTCTCATCATGTAACACCCTACCACACAGAGCTTTACACGTAGGATGTAAAGCAGAGGTGGCGAGGCACTACGACTTCTAAAAATAAAATATAAATATACATAATATAGTTGACATGAAGGTTTATCTTGGAGCCTTTGAAAGAAAGTTTAAAGCAAAGCGTTAAACAGAAATGTACAACACTTACGACACATAAATGATAAACAGAAAAGGTAAGAAAAACTAACATAGATATAACCAAAGAGAGTTCCAAGGTACAAATATCCAAGCTCAAGACTCGACTCGCGAAGATAAACTGGCCTGAGCACATAAGTATATATATACATATATATAGGAGAACTCAAAATAGGCCCAAAATACAAAGTTACAGAACCTATTTCTCCAAAATAGCCTCAAACAGGAAGTTAGTACATTAAATACATAAGCAGTGGAGATAAAAGTATCTACATATATACATATAACCAAAATAAAACCCCAAAGAAAAGGATCTCCGCTATCAGAAGCTTCCATCATGCCTTAGTGAGGTGCCGTCTGACCTGCATCTGAAAAACACAAATATCCGTATGGAATGAAAACCAAGAGTTCTCAGCATGGTAAAGGTACCACGTACATAAGATATAAGGTCCTGAGAATGCGAGAGGCAATCCTAGAATGCCGACACTCAGATTATAAAACTTAAAGAACTAAAATAGAAACTATAAATTAGGTAGTTCTCTAAGGTTTTCTAAACTTAACCAATTCCTTAAATCTAAATAAAAATTAACTAGAACCCTAACTCTCTTTGCCTTTCCTCCGTTCCTTCATCTCCGTGAAATTACAGAGACAAACAAGCAGACAATGGCAAACACAGGTAGAATACAAGTAATACAGATAGAAAATATAACAAATAGCATGTTATAATCAATTAGGCAATCCTAATTAATGCACAAGCAAGCAATTCAAATAATATGCATACGATGCATGCCTATCCTATGGCTGATGAGTCTCATCTGTCAGTTATCAAGCCAACCTGACAAGTCTGGCTGCTAAACCCTGGACTGTCCTCCATCGCGCATCCCCATGAGTTTATGCAAAGCTTTTTCTCTTCTCATTCATAATTCATATATATAAAACTTTACTCAATGGGGGTTAACCTTCCCAGAAATTTATAAGCGCCCGGTCACCCTTACGACGTAGGGTCAACAGATTATCGAGTCTCTACCTGGAACACGTCGTGGCAAGCCACAGCACTTTACCCAGGGAAACTCGTATCTCAGATAATCATTTCATATTCATTCATTTACATTTTGTAATAATTCATTATGGCCATATCATCACTTATACATCATATAATTGCACTTTTAAACATAACTCATCATAACCGGGAGCAAGTGGGGCGAAACCACAACGCTTGTGCCTGGGGAGCCTCTATACTAACCAACCAGGAGCAAGTGGGGGTAAAACCACAACCCTTGCATCTACCCAGGAGGTATGTTCTCATATGCCTAGGAGGAACAAAGGAGGGGATCCGAACCTCCCACCATCTTGGTGGGGGCAATTTTACAATATCAGGAAGAACAAGGAAGGGGATCCTCACCTTCCACCATCTCCTGGGGTCGCACTTTCAAGAAAGAGTACTCAGATGTAACATTTATTCCTTTCTTTAGCCAGTTTCATAATTTAAGTAGTATATATATATATATATAACATTTATTCCTTTCTTTAGCCAGTTTCATAATTTAAGTAGTATATATATATATATATATATATATATATATATATATATATATATATATATTAATAACCGGATATTTTATACACTTTTTGATGTTATTTTCCTTCTGTTTTTAGTATATGTTGTTATGTTTTATTGTGTTTTTGTAATTTTTAGTGCAAAATTCACTTTTTGGATTCTACTTTGAGCTTTTGTGATTTTCCTATGATTTTAGGTAAATTTTGGGTGAATTTGGTGGGTTTTGGCAAAGTTTGATTCAGAGGCAAAGAAAGCATAGCAGATGCTATCAGATTCTGACCTCTGTGCATTCAAACAAGCATTTTAAGAGATACAAAGATCCAAATGACACGTTCTTAATGGAGTTAGAAAGCTAAATTTTAGAGCTTTCCAGAAATATATAATAGTCTATACATTTTTTTAGGAATGATGGCCCAAGCTGAGTGTTGAACACCCAAACTACACCCTTTCAAGCGTTCAACGCCCCAAGAGGACTGAAGCCAGCATTTGATCATCCAAACCTGGCTTTCAACGCCCCAAGGGGAGCAGAAAAATAGCCTATCTACCCATTAATGGGTGTTCAATGCCCATCCTTCAAAGTTGGATGCCAAGCTCAACCTAAACACTCACCAAGTGAGCCCAGGAGTGGATTTTCGCATCTTCGCTTAGTCTATTTCATTTTTGTAATTTCAAATTATAATTAATTTTTTTAGGTCTAGTATTAGCATATATAAGGGGAGATCACCATTGTTTAGGTATCTTCTCCACCACATTCGAACTTTACATCTTATTCTCTGTACAGTATGAGCAACTAAACCTCCTAGGTTAAGGTTAGGAGCTCTGCTGATTCTTATGGATTAACGCAATTACTTTTCTACTTCAATCTATGTTTGATTCTATTCTATGATGCATTGTCGTTCTTCATTCTTATGAATCTCAATTCTACATGAGTTCTTTATGAGTCCTGAACCAGATAATACTAAGCTACACCATGAGAATGCATCATGGGTTCTAACAAGTTATCTAGACTAATTGGGGTATGTGACATAAAACCCCGTTAGTCAGGGGTAATTGAGGTTCCTATGGCTCTAAGGGCTAGAATCATAAGAGCATCAGTCTCTGATCCGGAAGATCCAACTTTGTCTGTGGCATTTTGAGTAAGATCATCAACAGATTGGATTGCGCGCGCTTCACCCTCTCCTAGATTGATCTAGTCTGTTCGGATGTTTGGTTTGGACCTGAGGAGATTAATGACCACGGCCAATTGCTAAATCACTTACAGCCTTGCCATTGAAGGAATCATTCATCATTGGAGTAGTTAGTATGACGTGTTAATCCAGAAGAAGCATCTCCAAAGCCTTAACTGATATCTAATTACTGTTTCTACATTTTATTATTATTGCTTGTTTATGCTCCTACAACAAACAACACCTATTTTTCTACTTGCCTGACTAAGATCTGTAGGATAACTACAGCTTGCTCAATCCATCAATCCTCGTAGGATTCAACCCTCACTCACCTGATGGGGAAGTAGGAATATACATATTATCATTAAACTTTCTCTGAAATTCATGGATCTGGGATTTTATTGTTCAAGTTCTTATTTACTGTTGTTCATGTTCTTATTTACTGTTCACTATGTACATAAGAAACAATACTTTAAATCTGGAAGTACAGGCCGTTTAACCTTATCACTCAAAGGGACTGTAGTAGTAAGACCCTGGATTTCGGGCAGTAAGGCTAACTTGATGATGTCCCCAAAAGTGATAATGGTCTAAACGTAAGAACTCCTGGTGGCTATAGATTTAAAGGATTATAAAAAAAAAGAGTTAGAAACCCAGATTCAAAATTTGAGTGATAGTTTAGTGATAATATATATGTTCTCTCTGAACCAAAGGAGGGCTATGATATCAGATTTTATGTAATCATGTCTAAACTCTTTCGCTCTCTCTCTAGACGCCTTTCCTTTTCTTCACTGTCCTCTTCTTCCTCCTCTCCGATCCATTCTTCTTCCAATCCCCTTATTGAGAAAGTTACTCGTCCTGAGGAACTTTCCCCCAAACACAATATCTTTGAAGAAGAAATCTGCTTCGAAGAAATCAATCAAGCCATTGACAATTGGGAAATACCCAAAATCCCACAAGATGAGTTATATGTCCCTGATGATAACAAGAGAAAATCTGATTACATCATCAAAACCGCAGAAAATAATATTCCTCTAGGACCCGATTCCGGTGAGGAATTCCATCTTCTGACTAAACAATCAGTTAGAGAACATGCCCGCCACTACAGATATCTTCACATAGGGTGTGTCCAAGTTGCAGTCAAACCACTCATCCGAGAAGGTTTGAATGCCTCTATCCTCATGTGTCTTAGAGACATTAGACACAATGACTTCCAAGACTCCTTAATTGGAACAGTTGAAACAAGTCTAGGACATGGTCCAGTTTACTTCAACTGTTTCCCAAATAAGACAGTCAGTCTGTTAGACCTTAACATTCTTGACTCTCTTTTCCTAAACATTTGAATTCATGGTCTTAACATGAAAGAAGGTTCCATTCCAGCCGCTTTAATCTATAGGATTCAATACAAGGTCATGAACACTTGTAACTCTAGAGTCCTTCTTAAGTCCCAAGATCGTGAAACCACTTTGTTTCTCACAGACATGACAAAGGCCAACGTTATGATCCCAAGGCTCATAAGATGGGATGAAATTGACCTCCCTCAATCATGGTCAATTGACCGAGCCATTCCAATGCAACCTAGACAAGCACCTCTATTACGAAAAGTAAAACAAGATGAATTAGGGAAAGTAGAGATTTTCTTTGATAGACGAAACTCTTTTTCTTCTAGATCTGAAGCAGGAACATCAAATGATTTTGCTTCAGCAAGAAGATCTTTTTCAGTAACTTTCCAATCTCAGTTTTCAAAAATGTCGAGACCAGCCAATTCTGAAATACATATTTCCGGATTACAAAACAATTCAAGCATTTCTCAAGGAGTTTACCAAGAAGATGATGGTGATGTAGAATTTGAAGTTGAATCTTCTATTCCATCCCATCAATCTCCAACATATTCTTCTTTGAATGGTAAATGAATAACACGAAATTTATTATAAACAGAGAAGCCTTACTTAAAAACCTTAACTCTAAAGAGTATGACCTCCAAAGAGAATGGTATTTAAGTACTTATACAGCTTCTCAAATCTCATCATTCAAAGAAAAATATTACAAATTTTTAAATGATGTTAGATTGCATATTCCTTTTTTTGAATGGTTTCATGCTTACTCCATAAAAAACAACATTGAGTATCCTTTTAAAACTAAACAAACTTCATTTTCAGCAAATGTTATTTCAACTTGGAAAGTCAAAGATGGGAACTTAGTTAGATCCGAGTTTCCTCCAAAAGGAGCTTTTATTATCTCAAATATGGAAGGACTAATCCTGTTATGGCCTCTCCTTTTAAAACAAAGAATGTGGATGAAGCTGTCGCCCCTAAAGATATTAAAAATCTCATTGAACAATCAAATTATACCAACAGATTTTTACAATGCTTGGGTGACAACCTTTCATCTTCAGGATCTACTTTCTCTTTGAAAAATGTTTCTGAAACACCTACTTCTAAAAGTATTGAGAAACCTCTTTTTAAACCTTTTAAAATAAGTAGCAAGGCTAAGCAAAGTCTTAAAACCTCCATTTTAAAACAACAATCTAGTGATTCGAAAGTTATTCAAAAGAATTGACCAACTTTTGAACCGTTTTACTACTATCCCTGAAACTCCTACAAACTCGGGTGAATCTACTTCTCGTATTCAAACACGCGCATCTAAAGCTATTAATGCCCTTGGCCTTGAGTCCAATGAATCTTGCTCTGAGCAAAGTGATGATTATGGCAAATCATCCCTCAAGATCAGCCCCATTTTGACCAACTCCCTAACCAAGTGGAAGGGTTTAACTTAACCCTCTACGTATGGTTATAATCGTGTATCCGCTCCAGATCTAGCTCTCGAAGAAAGAGAACTAGGTTTTGTTAGCTTCAATGCCAATAATGTCTATGAATGGAATATAGATGGCAAAACGGAATATAATATTATGAGTATGCTCCAGCACATGACAATGGTAGGCACAGCCTATCAAGCAGCCCATGACACCCCTGAAGAAGCTATAGCCAATGTTATTGTTTCTGGATTTAGTGGCCAGCTGAAGGGATGGTGGGATAACTACCTTTCCGATAACCAAAAACACTCAATCTTTTCTGCCGTAAAAGGCAACGACCAGAACGAACCCATCATTGGTGACGACGGGGAACCTATCCCCGATGCTGTCAATACCTTAATTTTTACCATAGCAAGCCACTTCATTGGTGATCCATCTCTTTGGAAAGACCGTTCTGCTGAGCTGCTTTCCAATCTCAGATGCAAAACTTTGTCTGACTTTCGATGGTATAAAGACACCTTTCTTACTAGGGTTTATACCAGAGAAGACAGTCAACAACCTTTCTGGAAAGAAAAATTCCTTGCTAGACTCCCCAAATCCCTTGGAGATAAAGTAAGGGACAAAATTCGTAGCTTAACGCCTGACGGAATAATACCCTATGATGAGTTAAGTTATGGCCAACTCATTTCTTTTATCCAAAAGGTTGCCCTAAAGATTTGTCAAGATGATAAAATTTAAAGGCAACTTGCTCGTGAAAAAACTCAAAATCGTATCGATTTGGGAACTTTCTGTGAACAATTTGGTCTTCCTGCTTGTCATCCGAGGAAATCTAAAAGACCTTCCAATCGAAAAGTTTTTAAATCTAACCCGAAAAGAATTTTAGAAGATTCAAAAAGGGTTTTCAAAAACCAAAAAATGAAACAGGTTTCCAAAAGAATTTTCAAAAGTATCCTCAGAAAAACCCCATTATTTGTTACACATGTAAAAAACCAGGACATGTTAGCAAATATTGTCGGTTAAAAGGAAAGATTAATAATCTGAACCTTGATCCTCAGATTGAGGAACAGATTAATAATCTTATGATTGAGAGTTCAGATGACAACTCTGGACCAGAATCTTCTGATGATAATATCAACAATATCCAAGTTGATGATGTTGAGTCATCCTCAGATTCTGATATCAAGCAAATTAATGTTTTATCCAAAGATCAAGATCTCTTATTTGATGCTATCGAGGCTATTGACAATCCAGAACAAAAGAAAGACTTTCTTTTGAAACTAAAAAGATCTTTACAAAAGGAGAAAAAACCCAAAAATTTGGTTCTTAACAATAAATATGATGTCAAACCTATTTTCAAAAAATTAGAAAAACAAGTTATTCGTCCCATAACCATTCAGGACCTCCAAACTGAGGTTAACAATCTTAAGAGAGAAATCCAGGAAATCAAAAGAAACCAAAACGATCATCATCTTATTCTCTCGCAATTAATACAAGAAGAAGAATCTGGTGATGAGGATCTTGGTTCTCTTTTAAACCAAACTGAGTGCTCTAAGGAACAAGAAAATAAAATTTCTAACGACAATGACGTAAAACAAATTTTGAGAATAATAAATGTATTCTCCTTTATGAAGCATCGTGTTAATGTCCGAATTGTCGTTAAAGATTTTGTTTTTGACACTATTGCACTCTTTGATTCAGGTGCAGATTCAAATTGTATTAGGAAAGGTCTGGTCCCCACAAAATATTTCGAAAAAACTACTGAACGCCTTTGCTCAATAACGGGTGAAAGGCTAAGTATCAATTTTAAAATAACCAATGTCTTTATTGAAAAGGGAAATATCAGAATTCCCACCGATTTCATCATAGCAAAAGATATAAAAAATGATGTAGTTTTGGGGACACCTTTCATAAATCTATTGTTTCCATACCTGGCAGATTTTCCTGGACTTACCTCTTTTGTAGGAGGACAAGTAACTTTCTTTGAGTTTCTAGACTCACCAAAGCAAAGATCTCTAAACCTAATTGAATCCAAAACCAAACAGATTTGTTTTCTAAAAGAAGAAATCTCTTCCAAAACCCTTGAATCACAGCTTTCGCAACCAAAGATTCAAGAAAAAATAAAAAATCTTTTAAATCAAATTGAAAAATCTATTTGTTCTGATTTGCCTCATGCTTTCTGGGATAGGAAAGAACACATAGTTGATCTTCCATATGAAAAGGATTTCAAAGAATCAAAAATCCCTACAAAAGCCCGTCCCATTCAAATGAATGAGCAGCTTTTGCAGCATTGTCAACAAGAAATTAATGATCTCTTGGATAAAAGATTAATCCGTCCTAGCAAAAGTCCTTGGTCTTGCTCTGCTTTTTATGTTAATAAACAAGCTGAAATTGAAAGAGGAACTCCCAGGCTTGTTATCAATTACAAACCTTTGAATCAAGCTTTACAGTGGATTCGTTACCCCATCCCAAACAAAAAGGATTTGCTTAATAGATTAAACTCAGCAAATATTTTTTCAAAATTTGATATGAAATCGGGCTTTTGGCAAATCCAAATCACTGAATCAGACCGATATAAAACAACTTTTACCGTTCCATTCGGACAATATGAATGGAATGTAATGCCTTTAGGCCTGAAAAATGCCCCTTCCGAATTTCAGAAAATCATGAATGATATTTTCAACCCATACTCAAACTTTGCAATCGTTTATATTGATGATGTCTTAATTTTTTCCCAGACTCTGGATGAACATTTCAAACATGTTAAAACTTTTATGTACATCATCCAAAAAAATGGACTTGCTGTTTCTAAACCAAAAATTGTTCTTTTTCAAACAAAAATCCGATTTCTTGGTCACATAATTTTCCAAGGAACAATAACTCCTATTGAAAGATCAATCTTGTTTGCAGAAAAGTTTCCAGATTATATCCTCGATAAACCTCAGCTCCAGAGGTTCCTAGGATGTCTCAATTATGTTTCAGATTTCATCCCGAATCTGAACAATCTCCTTAAGCCCCTTCATGATAGGCTTAAGAAAAATCCCCCACCTTGGACAGACAAACATTCGGATATTATCAGATTTCTTAAAACCAAAGTCCGCAATCTTCCATGTCTTTACCTGCCCATTCCTCATGCATTCAAAATAGTAGAAACTGATGCATCAGATTTAGGATACGGTGGTATTTTAAAACAAAAACTGCATGATAAAGAATGTATTATTGCATTTACATCCAAACACTGGAATTCTACTCAAAAAAAATATTCCACAATGAAAAAAGAAATTTTAGCCATTGTTTTATGCATCACAAAATTTCAATCCGACTTACTCAATCAAAAATTTTTAGTTCGAGTTGATTGCAAATCAGCCAAAGATGTTTTACAAAATGATGTGAAAAATCTTGCATCAAAACAAATTTTTGCCAGATGGCAAGCAATTTTAAGTGTCTTTGATTTCAACATTGAGCATATCAAGGGTAACTCAAACTCTCTCCCTGACTTTCTCACACGTGAATATTTGCAGGGAGATAATCAAGGAAAAGATGCCTAAAAAGGCAACATTAGCCTCGGTAAGAGGCAGAGGTATTCGCCTAGCCCTTCCTGGGCCAACCAAGAAATCTGGGTCAAGTACCCCAACTGGGTCATCTACCCAACAACCTTCCCCTATAACCCAAGAGCCGACTGGGTCATCTACTCAGATCACAAAAAATGTAGTTGAGTCATCGACTCAACCCCCAAGTAGCCAAACAGCCAAACAAACAAAGGCAGATTATGCCTTCCCAATCCAAACCTTGTTGGCCTTACAAGATGCAGGCCTTACAAAACTCCATAAAAAATCCTGGGCTGACATATGTCACAGCTCAGATGAAGATGAAATAGACCTTACCAAACTTATCTCACAGATGGCAACTCAAAAAACCATTTGCAATGATCCAAAAGGAAAAACAATTGCCCAAACCATGCCACCTCAATCAAACCAAACCCAGCATGTCAAGACTCAATCAAAACAACCAACCACATACATTTCAAAAAACAAGTTCTCATCTGTCCTTCTAATGGAACCTGAGTTTTGGGAAAAATCACCTTTTAAAGTTATTCCTAAAGTCTTTCCACCAGGATTCCATTTTAGACCAACAGCCTTAAACAAAACCAGACAGTTTTATGAATTCATATTAGTGGATTCAGATTCAGTCTCAATAAAACATTACAAAGATCCTAAAGATGCCACCAACATAACTCATTCAACCATTCAAATTCTAAAAGTACTCACCCCTAATCAATTTGGTAAAAACCCAAACAATACAAAAAAATTCTCTAATCCTTATGACCCGATAGGATATTCTTATTGGGATTATGTGGATGCCTGGACAAGAGTATTTTGGTTACAAAATAATCAGAACAGACATTCTTGGCTCATCTATTTCAAGAAAAATACCAATTATCAATTCCCAAATTGGTTCTCCCAATGGTGGGATTACTTTGGTCCTTTACCAGAAATCTTGCCCCCACCTGCCGATGAGGGGTTCAAAATTTTCACCAAAAAATTTGACCAACAGGAAACAAGCATTCCTGTAGATCTTCAATTTTTCTCTGTTTTTTCCCTGGCCTGGGTATTCTCATGGCAGTACAGGTACGGCAAACAAGAACATCCAAAAGCACCACCTATGCTTCAAAGAAATGCCTTTGTAAAATGGTGGTCTCAGTTTGATGCTGCCATGGCTCATCCAGAAAAAGTTCGAAATTGGTTCAAAGAGCACCCCAAGTTCACCAAACCATTCGACCATGAAGAATCAATATTCCTCAACCAGAAAGCCCAGATTGCAGCAGCCCTTGCAGGGGCCCAATCAAAAGAAACCTTAGCAAGACACCTTCAACAAATTATGCAGATGATCGATGAAGACAAAAAACACAAAGATGATCATACTCCCTCAGAAGAATCATCAAGTGATTACAATCAAAATGAAGACGATTGCTTTGGAATCAATCTAGGAGAAGATTAGATCTTAAGCCAAATTTGCAAAAAAAAAAATAACAAAAATGTATCAACTTGTACTGTACCAATAGTACCGGTTAACATAACCGGCACTGTAGAAACAGTAATTTTCTCAATTATAAAAGGAGGCCACGCTTTCATTGGAAGGCACCCTTTTCATTTTACAAAAAACATAGAGAGAAATTAGTGAGAGACGCTCTGAGAGTTCCCCTTGTAAGCTCTCCAGCTCTTCTTCCCTCTTCTCCCTTTTCAATACATTCAATAAAAATCTTTTATTCAGTTCTTTATTTTAAGTGTTTCCATATTTACATTTCTGCAACTGCATATGCGTGTGGACTACCGCCACATCTAACTACATATCTAACCTGCATATGCGTGCGGACTACCGCCGCATCTAACTTCATATTTATTTCTTTGCTCTTGCATATATCATACTGCATTCATACTGACACCTACCTCCTTCTTCCCCTTTCCCTCCTAGATCCGCTTTGGGCCATCTGGTATATATATATATATATATATATATATATATATATATATATATATATATATATATATATATATATATATATATATATATATATATATATATATATATACACTGACACACACACACACACACATACATATGCACCCTATCTCCTCATACCTAAATCATCACTTCTTGAACTTTCTTCATTCCCAAGTTTCCACCGTTTCCTAACTTTATTTCATTGCTAGACCTATTATTAAGATCTAGGGTTAAAAGAATGAAAATAGAGGTTTAGAGGTTCAACATTAAGCTTTAAAACACAAAAATCATTTGCTGAAAACAGGGCGTCACGTACACAAGCACCTTGCTCGCGTATGCAAGGGATGGTTCTAACCTTACTTGCGTATGCATCCTCTTGCTCGCGTACACGAGGTACCCAACCTGAATGAGTTGGTCGCGTCACGTGCAAGTGGTCGCGTACACAACCCCGTTAAAATCCTTTGCTCGCGTAGGCATGCACCACCCATGTACGTGAAACACCCAACCCAAATGGAATGACCGCGTCACGTGTGGTGGTCGCTTACGCGAGTTATGCAGAATCAGAAAAATGTTTAAGTTGTAGAATTTCATGTTTTAGTACCAAATTTCTGACGGGCATAACTCTTTTGTTTTAAAGCATTTTTCACCCGTTCTTCAAACGGCATAAACTTCAAGGACTCAATTTTCATATGAAATAAGTTTGAAATAATTTGGGGGTCCGGAAGCCGAGTTATGGCTCACCAAAGTTCGGCAAAAAATCTGTTTTACACAAAATCCTCAAACCTCAATTTTCATTAAAATCCAAACTCAAATCCCACTTCCTATACATATATCCAGTGCAACCACATACCATTTAAAATGCCAAACCTCCAAATCCTACCCCAATCAATTATACTCCTATACACACATCCTCATATCTAATTTCATCACTTAAATCAACAAGTTTCCTCAATAATCCATCACAAATACATATTCACCCTCATACCTTATCAAACATCGTCAATTCATCATTCAACATTTTATCACCAACATCAACATCAAGCAAAAACTCAACCTTGTTCAGCATATCTCATTAAAGCACTAAACAACTTGCATACTCATGCATTCATTCCTATCCTATGGTTGTCTAGCCTAAGTTTTCACAGAACATTATATATTAAATACGAGAAACCTAAATCATACCTTGGTCGATTTCCTCGTATAACCCAAGGCAACCCACAATGCAAAATTGCAAGCCTCAATCACCAAAATTCAGCAACTAGATCTCACTCCAAGCTTCCAATTAAGCTTCCAACATATCCAATTGCCTCATATCATATACATACATACACCTAACACATTTATCACAAATACATACCCAAAATTCAATACCCAAAACACTTAATCAATGAGTTAGCTAGGGTTCTAAGATTTTCACCTTACAAAAGCACCAAAGAAGCAAGATTGAACATTCTCCTCAAGCTAATTTAAGCCTAAACACTGGAATTCAACAATTTTCAACTTAATTGCTCATGATTTCAAAATTGGAAAGGAAGAAATTGGAACACAAAAGTGGTTTCCTTATCTAATTATTGATTAGGCTTTGTAGAGATCGACGCTGCGGTCGCGTGGCTGCAAACGGTGCGGCAATCAGAGCTCGAAACGAGAAGTTATGTGGATTTGAACGGGAATCAAGGGTTAGTGAATTTACCTCATGTTCTTTCCCCCACTCTGCAGCTTCTATTCTATGTTTTCAGGCTTGGAACTGGGTCAAAGTGGAGCCCAGAAATCTCCCCCAGCATTTTCTGCATTTTCTACACGTGGCTCATGTCACGTGTACCCGTCAATCACGCGTATGCGTCGATGGTCTTCTTCGCGTGTCACGCGTACGCATCAGGTACGCGCACGCGTTGCTGTGCAAATCTCCAAATCGCGTGCAAGCATCAGATACGCGCACGCGTCGCTCCTTGCTGGTTATATCCTTTGTTTCTTGTGTTCCTTCCATTTTTGCAAGCTTCCTTTGCAACCTCTAAGCCATTCATGCCTTATAAACCCTGAAAGCACTTAACACACATATCACGGCATCGAATGGTAATAAGAGGGGAGTAAATTTAGCAAATTTAGGGCCAAAGAAGCATGTTTTCAATCATAGCACTGATAAACCACTATTTTATAGTTTATTTTGTGCTCAATTGAGTGGTTTTTATCAACTCTTTACCCACTTATTCATATGATTTGCATGTTTTATATTTTCATTACTGATTCTGTGCTATGATTGAAAACATGCTTCTTTGGCTTTTATTTCCTTTTATTTAATCCTCTCTTATTACCATTAGATGCCTTGATATGTGTGTTAAGTGATTTTAGGAATTACAGGGTAGGAATGGCTTAGAGGATTGAAAGGAAGCATGCAAAAGTGGAAGGAACAAAAGAAGTTGAAGGAACTGCAAAGCTGTCAGCCTGACCCTCTCGCACTAAAACGATCAAAACTTGAGCTACAGAGGTCCAAATGATGCGGTTTCACTTGCGTTGGAAAGCTAACGTCCGGGGCTTCGATTTGATATATAATTTGCTATAGTGGCCTTAGAGATAGGCGAGCGAACGCGCGCTCCATGCGGACGCGTCGCATTTGCAAACTTCAATCCGCGCGGATGGGTGGATGACGCCTCCGCGTCACTTTGCCGCGACTTGTACGGACCAGATTTCACAATCAGCGATTTCTGGGCTTTTTCTGACCCAGTTTTTGGCCTAGAGAACACAGATTAGAGGCTATAAAGTGGGGGAATGCATCCATTCATAATGATGCTTTCATAATTCACTTTTCATAGTTTTAGATGTAGTTTTTAGTGAGAGAGGCTCTCTCCTCTCTCTTAGGATTAGGATTAGGATTAGAATTTAATTTAGGATTAGGATTTTTAGAAATTAGGATTTATCTCATCTTCATATCACGTTCAATATTCCTTTATTTTGACTTCTATTCTACTTTGAGATACTTTAATGCTTTTATTTGTATTTGATTTATGTTGCCCAATTAGTTTATGAACTTTTCCATGTTAGATTTTACTGCTTTGAATGAATGTTACTTGAGGTATTCCAGATATTTATGATTTCAATTTAGTTTTCCACATTATTGGCTTTAATTGATTAACTGGAAGCTCTTGAGTTATCAGCTATTCATGATTGATTGTTATGCCGGCTAATTAACTGGAATTTCACTAACTCTAGTCTTTCCTTAGGATTTGGCTAAGACTTGAAAAATCTAACCAACTAGTTCACTTGACTTTCCCTTGCTTACGCAAAGGATAACTAAGTGGGATTAACTTTCATTCTTATAGGGGTAACTAGGATAGGACTTCCGAATTTTCATATCTTGCCAAGAGTTTATTTTATAGTTATTTATTTATTTTGCTTATCATTTATCATACTTGTTCCTCATTCTCAAAACCCCCAGAATTTTACCCTTTTCATAGCCAATGATCCCGACAAGGAATTTCGCTACCTTAGGACCGTTATAGTTACGGCCGCCGTTCACCGGGGCTTCGGTCGCCGGCTCCCCTGTCATCAGGTCACCAACTTCCTTGACCTTCCGGCACTGGGCAGGCGTCAGCCCCCATACATGGTCTTACGACTTTGCGGAGACCTGTGTTTTTGGTAAACAGTCGCCCGGTCATACCTCCCTGCAATTCCTTGAGAAGACGACCCGAGGTTTAAATACTTCGGTTATCAATTTATTTAGGGGTTTGTTACTTGTGACAACCAAAACGTTTGTAAGAAAGGTTGATTGCTTGGTTTAGTAACTATACTTACAACGAGAGTTTACTATAACTTCTAAACCATCAATTTTCAGTTCTTTAAAATGGCGCCGTTGCCGGAGAATTGCAAACGTGTGCCTTATTATTGGTTATTGTAAATATTTTTCAAAAAAAAATTATTTTTCTTTTACTTGTTTATTTGTTTTCTCTCTTCCCTCTTATTTCTGATAGCTACTATGAATTCTCATCCTTCTCGCTTTGAGTTTGGTTCTAATTTTGTTGCAAGGAATGGAAGCTATAACAGGACTATGCATCAAGGTCTAAGCAATCAAAGATGGATGGAGCCACAAGGATCTGATCACCCCTTTAGGCAACAACATCATCCTAGATATCATGGACAAAGACCATTCTATAATGCATACCCAACTGATAGATTCGGTGGATTGCCTTGTAGCTACCAACAAGCCCCACCCTGTGCTCAGAGACCATCCTCTCGACATAACTTCAAACCACCACACTCACAAGCTTCTTTTCACCATTCACTACCACATGATCCTTATCCACCCTGACGCCAATCCAATTACTCCCAAGAACCACCACTCCCCTATACACCATGTCCATATCCATCAAGCCCAGAATCACAGGTTCGCCTCGAAGAATTAGCAAAACAATTTAATGCAACCCTTCATCAACTGGAGCAAGCAATAAATCAATTATCTTCCAGACGTTCAGCCCCTCAACAAACTCCCATGGCTTTATGCGGAGAATCCAATGAAGAACGCAGCACAAAGAAGACGCTAGAAGCTCCAGTGGACAGCATAGAGCATAACTTTGTACTGGAACAAATAGAGGAAGCTGTCATGGTAGAAGAAGAAGAGTTGGTTGAAGACTTAGGAGATGCCGAACCACCACCTGAATCCAGAGTTGTGGAGAATTCCGTCAAGGATGTTGCAATTGATGCTAAAGAGGATGTTGCACAGCCTCCAATGCAGATATCTTATGAAGAACTGGACGGAATAACCCAAGAAGCAAGTTTCCTTGATGACGATGATCACGAGTTGAGTTCTCTTAGTAACGAACTTGCATCCGCAAGTGAATTCTTTGAGACTGAAGAATCTTCCCCAAGTGAATACGAAGATGATGCAGAGGTCGACTTTTCTCAACCTCCTATTTACGACTCAAGCGAAGAGGAAGATATCAATGACTTTGATCAAGACATGGGTGAAGTTGAAGAAATTTGCAAAGAAGTGGAGGAATTTACAGAAGACCACAAGGGAGTAGAGCTTGCAGAACCACTGAAAACACTGACCCCAAGGCCACTACCACCCAACACAAACCTCAAGTGGGTAAAATCCTTGAATTTCATCTTCAATTTCCCACTTGAATATGGTTTGCTTGAAACAGATGGCCAGCTTAGAGCTCTTTGCGGCTTTAAGAGAAAAAGGGAAATGACTCGCACTCAGCGCTGGTATGCAAGAATCAATGAGGTTTCGCACTTCAATTTGAGGTGCAGGAATTGGTGTCAAGCTCAATTTAAAGGATCTCAGAAGCTGTTTGGTCACTGCAGTGAGAATTCGGACTACTCATCACCCGACTGGAAAGATATAGATCAAGACAAAGACGGGTGTAAAAGAAAAGTTTGGGATCTTGGAGTCTATTCTGACATTCAACACTCCGGGAGCCTGTAAGCCTGTTTGAACTCACACAAGGGCTTTACGTACTTTGTTTGGGACCCGGAGGATGCTGGCATTCCAAACACTGGTGGAGATTCTTGGACGAATTCAAGCACAAGCCACCCTAGCAGGAAGCTCATCGAATGTCCAACTTAAGGACTTTAACTAAACGTTCTAGGTGGGAGACAACCCACCATGGTATGATCATTTCTTCTTCAGTTTGAATTTTTGTCTATTTTTGAATTTTGATTGAACCTGGAATTTTTGCATATCATTCATTGCATTTTTCATTCTGCATACTGCATAAAAAAAATCCACATGCGACGCGCCCGCATCACCAGTGCGTTTTGAAGAAAGGATAATTGAACAGAGAGTCATGCGAGAGCGTGGCTGGAGGCGTGCCTTTGGCACAAATTGATCCACGCGACCGTGTCATTGACGCATCCGCATCATGTGGGAAAAACACCTCCCACGTGTCCGCGTCACCCACGCGAACGCGTGCCTCAAATTCGACGTAAAAAGGGTGTATGGCCGAAAGTTGAGCTAGAATTGGGCTGGACTCGTGCTAGAAGCACAAGCCCTACCACGCGAATGCGTGCCCCACGCGTCCGCGTCGTTTTTCAAATAGGCTATCCACGCGATCGCGTCACCCACGCCACCGCGTCACCTAAGTTTTGGCAAAACTGCATTTAAACAGAGAGTTGTGCGAACACGGAGCTGCACTCGCGCCCTAGCGCAAAAATTGAGTCACGCGTCTGCGTGCCACACGCGTCCGCGTCACTTGAGAACACCGCACCCCATGCGACCGCGTCACGCACACGTCCACGTCACCAGCGGCGCACAGCTTATCTTACTCTACCAAAATATCTTATCTTTTTCTTCCCCAAATCCTACTTTTTCTTTTCCTTTCTTATTTTCTCCCTTCCTCCTTCTTCCCTCTTTCTCTTTCCTTTTTTTATTTTCATACATTTTTATGTTGGTGTTGGAAATTTATTTGGTCATGGTGGATTGTTGCAAAATTGTTTGGCAATTATATTTTTCAAGGGTTGCTTGCATGTTCAATTTATTATTTTCATTGGATTATTTACCATGCGTGCTATTTGAAAAAGCCCATATGGCATCATACACTTTTTTACATTATTCTATTCTACTATTCAATGCATGCTTTTCACAAATTCCCTTTACTATTGTATTAATTGAATTTAATTGTCAATACAAACGTGATAGTTTGTTACGAGGTGATGCTTGATCTATGCTACTCATGCCCTTGCCAGCATGCCAATAAACATCTTGCATCTACTTACCCTATCGTGCACTTGTTCTATTCCCTTTGATGAAATTTTCACATGTTGTCATGACCATGTGTTCACTTCATTCATCTTTACCGTGCACTGATTATCACTCATTCAATCCTCTTCCTTGCTCTATCTCTTTAGATTTAATTTACTTTCTCTTTCCTTTTTCAGGATGGCCACTAAGAAGGGTAGAGAGAAAGCTACTCCCAAACCACCGCCAAGGAAAGGAACAAAAAAGAGCACCAGCTGAGGAACCACAACCCCAATCCACCTGCACATCTCAGCATGCACCGAGGATGGTGTAATCTTTAAGTGTGGGAAGGTCGATACCGATCTCCATGGGTTAGTTAGTCCCTTCTCAACACCAATGTTAATTTGTTAATTGTTGCATTTGCATGTTTGTTTGATTTTATGCATTTAGTCACTACTTGGTTGAAGTAATATTTTCTTTTTCAAGAAATTTTATTTTTATAGTATTTCACTAATTTAAATTGAAAATTTTTTGTTAAATTTGTTTGAAGTTGTATTTGGAACATGGTTTTTGAGCCAAAGAACACACAACCCGTGAGATTTTGAGCTTATTATATAGTTACATTATTTAATCATGATATTTTATTCTTGTGTGTTTTACTTCTCTATGATTGCAATCTGTATTTTGTTCCAGTCTATATGTCCAATATTTAGTGTATTTACATACTTGCATATGATTGAGGCCATCATTTGAATTTTTCCTCACTTATCCCAAATTAGCCCACCTTTTACATCACCTTTGTTAGCCCCTTGAGCTTTTAATCCCCTCTTATTCTATAAACCACATTACTAGCCTTAAGCAGAAAAATAAAATAAAAATCCCAAGTTGAATCCTTGGTTAGCTTAAGATAGAAATTGTGTAATTATTTAAGTGTGGGGAAACTTTATGGGAACATGGATGATAGAAACAAGGTAGAAAGTTGAAAAGAATAAAGATATTTCAAAATAAAAATTTTTGGGAAGCATGCTCATGTGAAATCAAAGTAAGTAAATTACCATGTGCATATAAAAAAAAATCAGTATTTAAATAAAGGGGATACAAAAGAATTCCCCAGATGCAAAATAAAGCAATGCACATGGGACAAAATTCAAAAATAAGATTGATACATGAGCATGTAATACAAAAGTGGGAAAATTTGGGTAGCTAGGTAAAGAATTTTAAATTTTATAAAGTATGTATATGTTAGGTGAGATCTTAGACTAATCAAGGATTCACTCTGTTAGCTCACTTAGCCTTATATGTATATCCTTACCTTTACCTCATGATGTTTGCATTGGTATATTAAATATTTGTTGATTGGTTAGATGAAGAACAAAGTCTAGAAAGCATGATTAGAGAAGAGTAGAGTGAATTACCCTATACACTTGAGAGATTAGAGTGCATATACACTTCCTGTGAGGGTTCAGTGCTTAATTCTATGTTCCCTACTTTCATGAGCTATCTTCTTACAAGTCTACTTGTCTTTATTTTATATGATTTGAATTAGTGAAATCTGATTTACGTTTGTCTTGGAAAACTTATTTTTAACCAAGTAGGTAGAAACATTTTGCATGTAGTTGCATTCATATAGATAGGTTGCATTTCATACATTTTACCATTCCTCTTCACTCCCTTATAGCTTCTCTTGAGCTTAGCATGAGGACATGCTAATGTTTAAGTGTGGGGAGGTTGATAAACCACTATTTTATGGTTTATCTTGTGCTCAATTGAGTGGTTTTTATCAACTCTTTACCCACTTATTCATATGATTTGCATATTTTATATTTTCCTACCTGATTCTGTGCTATGATTGAAAACATGCTTCTTTGGCTTTTATTTCCTTTTATTTAATCCTCTCTTATTACCATTAGATGCCTTGATATGTGTTTTAAGTGATTTCAGGAATTACAGGGCAGGAATGACTTAGAGGATGGAAAGGAAGCATGCAAAAATGGAAGGAATACAAGAAGTTGAAGGAACTGCAAAGCTGTCAGTCTGACCTTCTCGCACTAGAACGATCATAACTTGAGCCATAGAGATCCAAATGATGCGCTTCTACTTGCCTTGGAAAGCTAATGTCCGGGACTTCGATTTGATATATAATTCGCCATAGTGGCCATATAGATAGGCGACGCGAACGCGCGCTCCACGCAGACGCGTCGCATCTGCGAACTTCAATCCGCGCGGACGCATGGATGACGCCTCCGCTTCACTTTGCCGCGACCTGTACGGACCAGATTTTACAATCAGCAATTTCTGGGCTGTTTCTGACCCAGTTTTCGGCCCAGAGAACACATATTAGAGGCTATAAAGTGGAGGAATGCATCCATTCATAATGATACTTTCATAATTCACTTTTCATAGTTTTAGATGTAGTTTTTAGTGAGAGAGGCTCTCTCCTCTCTCTAAGGATTAGGATTAAGATTAGAATTTAATTTAGGATTAGGATTTTTAGAAATTAGGATTTATCTCATCTTCATATCAGGTTCAATATTCCTTTATTTTGACTTCTCTTATACTTTGAGATACTTTAATGCTTTTATTTGTATTTGATTTATGTTGCCCAATTGGCTTATGAACTTTTCCATGTTAGATTTTACTGCTTTGAATGAATGTTACTTGAGGTATTCCAGATATTTATGATTTCAATTTAGTTTTCCACATTATTGGCTTTAATTGATTAACTGGAAGCTCTTGAGTTATCAACTATTCATGATTGATTGTTATGCCGGCTAATTAACTGGAATTTCACTAACTCTAGTCTTTCCTTAGGATTTGGCTAGGACTTGGGAAATCTAACTGATGAGAGAACTTTTGCGTGGTCTAGAAATTTGCGGATAAATCCTCGTTGCAAGTATAGTTTCTAAACCTTCAAAAGTCCTTTCATACAAACGTTTTGGTTGTCACAAGTAACAAACCTCTAAATAAATTGATAACCGAAGTATTTAAACCTCGGATAGTCTTCTCAAGGAATTGCAGGGAGGTATGTTCTTATTATTGGCTATGGAGATTGTAAATTGGGGGTTTTGAGAATTTAGGCAATGGGCACAAGCATATTTTCAAAGCAATAAAAATAAATAAATAACTGTAAAATAAACTCTTGGCAAGATATGGGAACTGGAGGTCCTATCCTGGTTATCCTTATCAACTGTAATGAGAATTGAATTTTTCTTCCACTTTGTTAACCTCTAACTATGAAGGTAAGTTAAGTGGATGAATTTCAATTTTCAATTAACAATGAGTTTGATAACTCTAGAGTCACCAATTATTTAACCAAAGCCAAGAATGTAAAAAACTAAATTAAAATCATAAATATCTGGAATACCTTCGATTCATTCAAAGCAGTAAAATCTAAAACTAACAATATTCATAAGCCAATTGGGCAACAGTTAAATCCAAATTATTTATATAAATAAAAGACAACAATCATCAATCTGAAATATCTCAAATAACATTAATTTAAAAGAGTAATCTGTAAGATGGAAGAGTTCATAAATTAAATTGGGATAAATAAAAATAAAGAACCTGGGATTGAGAGTCACTCCTAAGACTAAGAGAAATCCTAAATCCTAAGAGAGAAAGGAGAGAACCTCTCTCAAAACTAATCTAAATCATGAGAAGTGAATTATGAATGGCCTGATCTGAATGGATGCAATCCCTTTACTTTATAGCCTCTAATCTGTGTTTTTTGGGCCGAGAACTGGGTCAGAAACAGCCCAGAATTCGCTGGTTGCGAATTTAACTTCGCTGATTTTCGTCACTTGCGATGCGGCTGCATGGAGCACGCGGTCGCGTCGCCTAGCGTCAGGGCCAGTATGGCATATTATATATCAAATCGAAGCCCCGGACGTTAGCTTTCCAATGCAACTGGAACCGCGTCGTTTGGACCTCAGTAGCTAAAGTTATTGCTGTTTGAGTGCGAAGAGGTCAGGCTGGACAGCTTAGCAGTTTCTCCAACTTCTTATATTCCTTCCACTTTTGCATGCTTCCTTTCCATCCTCTGAGCCATTCCTGCGTTGTAATCTCTGAAAACACTTAACACACATATCAAGGCATCTAATGGTAATAAGAGAGGATTAATAATAAGCAAATATAAGTCCAAAGAAGCATGTTTTCAATCAAAGCACATAATTAGGAAGGGAAATGTAAAACATGCAAATAGTATGAATAAGTGGGTGAAGAGTTGATAAAATCCACTCAATTAAGCACAAGATAAACCGTAAAATATGGGTTTATCACTAACCAATTAGTTCACTTGACTTTCCCTTGCTTACGCAAAAGATAACTAAGTGGGATTAACTTCCATTCTTATAGGGGTAACTAGGATAGGACTTCCAAATTTTCATATCTTGCTAAGAGTTTATTTTATAGTTATTTATTTATTTCGCTTATCATTTATCATACTTGTTCCTCATTCTCAAAACCCCCAGAATTTTACCTTTTTCATAGCCAATAATAAGTCATACCTCCCTGCAATTCCTTGAGAAGATGACCCGAGGTTTAAATACTTCGGTTATCAATTTATTTAGGGGTTTGTTACTTGTGACAACCAAAACGTTTGTAAGAAAGGCTGATTGCTTGGTTTAGTAACTATACTCACAACAAGAGTTTACTATAACTTCTAAACCATTAATCTTCAGTTCTTCAAGAACAAAATCAGGAAGGAAAGTGTAAAACATGCGAATTCTGTGAATAAATGTGAGAATATTTGATAAAATCCTCTCAATTAAGCACAAGATGTACCACAAATTAGTGGTGCATCACGAATCTTCGATAATCCATCCATATTCTTCTTAATAGCAGCTAGCAACCATTAAAAAAACTGCTGCCCAGCTGCCAATTGTGACTGTGCCTCCCGAACCTTCAAGCCGAAGAACTGCTACAACCTCACGTAGGTACATCTAATAATGGCTACAATTGGTAAATACTACCTACTTTTTAACACTGTGTTCATGTAGTCCGAGAGGTTTGTTGTCATGTCCCCAAACCACGATTGCTATCATAATGTTGTAACCATATTTCCTTGTTGAATCTGTTGGCCCAGTCTGACATCTCATGGGATAACCCTCTCAATGCATCTATTTACTACTCATACCCCATCTTTCTTAGACTATATGCAGCATTCATGATATATCTCTTTCCCTCTGTAGATTTAAAATGGGTCATGAAGTTCATTGTCATATGTCTAATACAGTACGCATGAAACATATTATGAGGATTCCAACCACTATCATCGACTCTTAGTGTAGCTTTGATTGCTTGGGATCTATCAGATATAATCTAAAGTCCTTCTTGTGGTGTGATATGTCACCTTAGATTGGTAAGGAAGAACGACCTCGGCTTAATTGTCTCAAACTTTACGATAGCAAAAGCAATAGGGAGGATGTTACTGTTACCATCTTGCGCCATGAAAATTAGCAACACACTACCATACTTGCCATATAGATGCATGCCGTCGACGAAAGCAAAAGGCTTGCAGTGCTTGAAAGCCATGAAAACAACTCTACAATGCTTGCAACAACTTCGAAACCTTATTATATGACTCCTCCTAATTACCATAACTCTAGACAATTGCCTTTTGCTTCGACATCCAGACCGTATTGTATGAGGTTTTGAAGTGATAGCTCTACCTAATTATACACTGTAGGATATGGATAGTAATAGATAAGTTGGACTATATGAGGGGCATGATGACACTACAAATGATGTTACTGTCTAACTGTGGTCCTAAAGACATGGTAGGGGCTATATAATGCAGATTTTCAAAACGACAAATGATTGGCAACTGCACCGAGTTGTACCACGTAATACCATGGGAGTTAGTTATTGTTCTCATGAGGATTAATAGATTAAGCAAGCAATAGTCAATTGATTATTCTAGTCAGACAAGTACAAACTTAGGGTTTCAATAGCAAGCAGCATGAAAACAGAGAATTAAATAAGAGCAAACTAAAATTGGTTAAGAGATTAAGATAGTTAAGATTTCAGAGATGTTTAAACTTCTGGAAAAACGTTTTTCACTTATCACCTTAATCAAGCAATGATGTATCTATGGCAAATCATTAGTAATCAAAATCCAATTCCTTGGTAATTCAATTTCTCTAATCCTAGTAAATTATCAATTCCTTGATTAATTGATTGTGAAAAGTGGTTAAGTGCTTTCACTGATTTAAAAGCCAAACAATTCTCAAGAACCAAACGTGGTTGATTTAATCTCACTTATCAAGTCCAAGTCCAAAACCTAAGAACTATGAGAAGAAGCTTTCAAGATTAATTTGATTAATTAACTTTTACAAATGCAAATACAATATTATGAAATAAAATAAGCAAATATAACCAAATGCAAATGCGTAAATATTATGATGCACGTTTGTGCTAAGCAGGTCAGGAGCTCACGTGTCGATTTACACCTTACATCCCGACATTACCTTGGAACTAGTCCTAGATATGGCTTCCTATTGTGTCCTTCATGCATAGGTGATGGTGGTTAAGAATACTACTCCTTCGTGATTACCGGCAGTCGTCGCAAAGCTCGACGCCATAATATATGCATAAGGGGAAACAACGATCCTCAGTTTGTTGGCGTTGCCGAGACCAACACACAACAAAATAGCGATCCTCCGTTCGTGGGCTATCCCCGAGATCAACACAACAGTTTGTGGGTTTTTTCCGCATATAAAACAAATGACAATTCATAGGTTTTCCTAAGACCAATCATCGTTCAGTTCGTGGGTACTTCCCGTATTTAACAAATCAATTAAAACCAAATCCTCTTTTCATTCTTTACTTTAGCAAATCTTAACTCAAACCTTTTTCAAGTATTTTAAGTCTACCCTTAGTACTTTTAAAAGAATACTCACTTTTCAATTTTATAAACAATCGTTAACCATAATCAAACAAGCCCTTAAATATTCATTTTTAGTTATCAAGTTTCAAATCTATCAATTTGCAAGAAATCTAAATTGTAGAATGTAAAGAGCTTTAAAAGTAAATGGCAAGAAGCTTAAATTGCTGAAACTTAAAGTACAAAGAATTAAAAGAACTGAATCTTAAATTGCAAGAAATGTAAATAACTGAATCTTAAAGTGCAGGGAAGTTAAAGTGCAAAAACTTAAATGGCAAGGAAGCTTAAATTGCATGAATTGTAAAGGAAATTGAGCAAAAATCAAAACAGAATTGAACAATGTAAATTACAGTGAAATCAGAGAGATCTAAGTTGAAGAAATTCAAAGAAAATGATTCATTAGGGATTGGAGATATCATAATCCTTCATGAATCAAATGGATCTAAACTCATTTCTCAATCATTTAAGTAGATCTATGGCGGATTGAAATTGATTAGATCCCAATTCCTTGGTAATCCAATCTCTCTAATCACAATCAATCTTGCCAATTCCTTGATCTAATTATCATGAGAAGAGGTTAAGTGCATATCTCTCATCCATAAGCCACACTAACTCTCAAGATCTCAATTCCTCCCGAATGGTGTTGATCAAGAGAGTAGTGAAGGATAGAGCTCCAAATCTAATGCAAGTGATTCCCCTTCCGAGGCTCACACAAGCATTCACTGAATTAAACTACCTTCCGGAGTGAATAATTCACAATCAAAACAGAAGATACCCAATAGCTACACAATTGAATTGAGAAGAAGAAGAATTTCATTGATTCATTGAAATTACAATAGAGCTTCTCCACCTAATGAAATTGGGGTTTAGTTCATCATTGCCCTAGTACAAAAGAAAAGAAAAGGAAATTGCAAAACATGAAGAACAGAAAATAAAGTGAAACTGAGTGCAGAGTTTCCCAATCAGGGTCTCTCACTCTTTTAGATCTACTCACTAGCTAGCTCCCTCAAAAGAAGAACTTCCAATGATATCAAATTTTTCTCTATTTATTCACTTTCCAATTCAGTCATCAAGTACTTGGATTGGGCTTTTTGGCCTTGGTCGAAGCAAGTCAGAATGAGTTCTTAAAGGGTACAATGTGCTTCTTCCAGGAAAACGGAACGTTCTTGAGAGAGTTCAGCGCTCATGCACCCACGCGTACGCGTCCTATGTTCGTGCACGTCCCTTGCCTTTTTGCACATCCATGCATACGTGTAACATATGCGTGCACGTCATCACTATCTTCAGCCTCTGCCATGCTTGCGTGTATCATATATGCATGCGCGTCCTTGGGTAGCACTCAATAAATGAGCGTCGCGCTCGTGCCACGAGCGCTCCCTACGCGTACACGTTACCTACGCATACGCGTGGATGCCAAATTATCCAATCCATGTTGCCGCCCCATGTACGCGTTTGCGCAAACCATAGCCATTGTCAGACCCATGCGTACGCGTCATGCACGCGTGCACGTCGGTGACCAAATTCAAATTCCAATTTTTGAAAGTATCGCAGGTGCTTGTTCAAAGAGAGCGTAGCGCTCTTGGCCTGAGAACGCTGACCATACCCACGCGTATGCGTCATGCATGCTTACGCGTGGATCTTTCAAAATGCGTGCCCTACGCGTAAGCGTCCTGTAGGCATGTGCGTCGATGGAGAGCATAGCGTTCTTTGAAATAGAGCGTGGCGCCAATGTTCAAGTTGCAGGGGAACGTAGCTTTCTCCAAATAAGCACTACGTTCTTCTACCCTGCTTCTTTCTCTGCCTTTTCTTTTCCTCTTTTCACTTGCCATCAATCAAAACATGCAATCAAAGTCTCACCAAAATCATAAGGTTTTGCATCATTTCATAATAATCAAATAAATCTTGCATAAATCTCATGATAATGCATAAAATCAACAATGTTTGATTGAATCAAGACAAACATGAAATTCCAATCCAATTACTTACTTATTGTTCAAGAAAGTGCATGAAACCTACTAAAAACAAGTAAAAATGCTAGTAAAACTAGCCTAACATGACTTGTCATCACAATACCAAACTTAAATCTTGCTTGTCCCCAAGCAAGTAGTAGAACATGAGAAGAAAATGAAAGAAAATAGAAAAGCATACTTGTCCTTATTTGAAAGCATTCAGCCTAAGTTCATGGGGTTTCATGTAGAATGTAATTGAAGCTCTACTTTTATTAGTCTCTAGCTTTCAGATGTCGCTTTAAGTGTCAAATATGGTGCTGCTTATGAAACCTTTATTTATTAATCCTTGGTGTTTGATTTTTTTCTTTTGTTTTCCTTCTGCTGAGAAACTTATTCTCAATTGCAGCTTAGTGTCACGTGTTGCAGCAGTGAAGAACGAAACTCTCGCGCAATCTAGAATTTTCACAAATAAATTCCCGTTGTAAGTGTAGCTTCTAGATCGACAAGAATTCCTTTCTTACAAAAGTTTTGTTTGTCACAAGTAACAAACCCAATAAAATTTATAAGCAGAAGTATTCAAACCTCGGGTCGTCTTCTCAAGGAATTGCAGGGAGGTGTGTTTTATTATTGGTTATGAAAAATAATATTTTTGGGTTTTTGAAAAAGGTTTTAATGAGAAAAATAGATTGCAAGAATTAATAAATCAATAGCAAAGAAAAACTCTTGGCAAGGTATGAAAAATGGAAGTCCTATCCTAGTTATCCTTATCAATGGTGATGAGAATTATATTTTCGCTCCCACTAAGTCAACCTCTAACTATGAAGGTAAGTTAAGTGGACAAATCAATTTAACACCCAAAGTCCTAGTCAACTCCTGAGGAAAGACTAGAGTTATAGGAATTTAAATAAATTAGCAAAGATAACAATTATCAATCATGATGAGTTTGATAACTCAAGAGTCACCAATTAATCAACCAAAGCCAAAAGGGAAAAATCTAAATTATTTATATAAATAAAGGAAAGCAATCATAATTCTGAAATACCTCAAATTGCATTGATAAAAGAAAATCAATCCAAACATAAAGAGTTTAAAAAATAAATTGAGAAAATAAATAAAAGGAATATTAAACTTGGAAATATAGAAGAAGAAATACTAAATCCTTTAAGAGAAATCCTAATCCTAAATCCTAAGAGGGAGGAGAGAACCTCTCTCTCTAAAAACTACATCTAATCTATGTTTTCTGGGCCAAAAATTGGGTCAAAAATAGCCCAGAAATCACCCCCAGTGATTTCTGGTTCGCACAGGTCGCGGAAAAGTGACACAGAGGCGTCGTCCAGGCATTTGCGTGGATTGGAATTCACAGATGCAACGCGTGCACGTCATCCACGCGTCTGCGTCACCTAACTTTGGAGCAGCTATGGCAAATTATATATCATTGCAAAGCCTCGGATGTTAGATTTCCAATGCAACTGAAACTGCATCATTTGGATCTTTGTAGCTCAAGTTATGGTCGATATAGTACCAAAAGGTCAGGCTGGACAGCTTTAGCAGTTCCTTCAGTTTCTTGTATTCCTTCCAGTTTTGTATGCTTCCTTTCCATCCTCTAGGCCATTCCTGCCCTGTAATCTCTGAAATCACTTAACACACATATCAAGGCATTGAATGGTAATAAGAGAGGATTAAACATAGAAAATTTAAAGTCCAAAGAAGCATGTTTTCAATCATAGCACAAAATCCGGAAGGAAAACGTAAAACCATGCAAATAGTATAAATAAGTGGGTAAAGAGTTGATAAAAATCACTCAATTGAGCACAAAAAAAACCATGAAATAGAGGTTTATCAAGCAGCTTTTTAACTTTGTTTTTCAGTCAACACATATTCACCACAGACACTTGGCTTACAATTCTTCTTAAGAGCATTGATGCCTGGTGCACGGAATTGCAATTCACACTTTTCACAACTCCGTTACAACTACCAGCAAGTACACTGGGTCGTCCAAGTAATAAAACCTTACGCGAGTAAGGGTCGATTCCACGGAGATTGCCGGCTTGAAGCAAGCTATGGTCATCCTGTAAATCTTAGTCAGGCAGATTCAATTGGTTATGAGTTTTGATAATTGAAAGATAAATAAAACATAAATTAAAATAAAGATACTTATGTAATTCATAGGTGGAAATTTCAAATAAGCGTTTGGAGATGCTTTGTTGCTTCTGAACCACTGGTTTCCTATTGTCTTCATTTAATCATGCATGCTCCCTTCCATGGCAAGCTGTATGATCCTCTCAGTGAAAATGGTCCAGGCTATGGTTTCTGTACGGCTAATCAACTGTCGAATTTCCCGTTTCGGATGAAAAATACAAGGCACAGCTATCGCATGGCTAATCATCTGTCAGTTTTCACTTATGTCGGAATAGGAACTCTCCATCCTTTTGCACACTATCACTGCGCCCAACATTCGTGAGTTTGAAGCTCGTCACAGTCATCCCTTTCCAGATCCATCTCGAAATACCACAGACAAGCTTTAGACTTTTCGGATCTCAGGAATGCTGTCAATTGGTTCTAGCCTATACCACGAAGGTTCTTACCTCACGGACTCGGTCCGTGGATCAGAGACCCAAGAGACTATACTCCGGTTGTCGTCCAATGACTATGTTGAACATCATGTAGACCGCTTGTGGTTGTCAGGCACGCAGATCTTGGCTAAGCGAGTAACGAAGATAGTGGGTGATTGTCACGGATCACCCCTTCATTATAACTTAACTGAATTAAGTTCAATAGTATATCTTGGAGAAGAAGTAGGCGTGAATTGAAAGAAAAATAATAGTACTTGCATTAATTCATGAAGAACAGGCATGGCCGAAAAATAATAGTACTTGCATTAATTCATGTAAAAACTCCACCGTTGGAAAATACATAAGAGAGAAATTTCTAGGCATGGCCGAAAGGCCAGCCTCCCTCAAATTGATCAAAAGATCAAAAGATGATCCAAAGATATCCCAGTCTAAAGATAAAGATGCAATAGGAAAAAGTGCTATTTAAACTAAACTAGTAACTTAGGTTTACATAAAATAAGTAACTAAGTGTAAATAGTGTAGAAATCCACTTCCAAGGCCAACTTGGTGTGTGCTTGGGCTGAGCATTGAGCTTTACACGTGCATAGGTCTTTTCTAGAGTTAAACGTCAGCTTGGATGCCAGTTTGGGCATTTAACTTCAGTTTTGGTGCCAGTTTGGGCCATTAAATCTCGGACAAAATATAAACAATTATACATTGCTGGAAAGCCCAAGATGTATACTTTCTAACGCAACTGATAGTGCGCCAATTGGGCTTCTGTAGCTCCAGAAAAGCTTCTTTGAGTGCAGGAGGGTCAGAATCCAACAACATCTGCAGTCCTTTTTCAGCCTCTGAATCTGACTTTTGCTCAGGTCCCTCAATTTCAGCCAGAAAATATCTAAAATTACAGAAAAACACACAAACTCATAGTAAAGTTCAGAAATATTATTTTTTCGTAAAAACTAATAAAAATATAATAAAAAGTAACTAAAGCATACTAAAAACTATGTAAAAACAATGCCAAAAAGCGTATAAATTATCCGCTCATCACAACACCAAACTTAAATTGTTGCTTGTCCCTAAGCAAATAAAAAAAACAAGATAGGATAAAAAGAAGAGAAAATACAATAACTTTCAAAATATCAATGAAGATTAGTTTTAATTAGATGAGCGGGACTAGTTGCTTTTTGTTTCTGAACAGTTTTGGCATCTCACATTATCCTTTGAAGTTCAGAATGATTGGTATCCATAGGAACTCAGAATTCCGATAGTGTTATTGATTCTCCTAGTTTAATATGTTGATTCTTGAACACAACTACTTTATGAGTCTTGGCTGTGACCCTAAGCATTTTGTTTTCCAGTATTACCACTGGATACATAAATGCCACGGACACATAACTAGGTGAACCTTTTCAGATTGTGACTCAGCTTTGCTAGAGTCCCTACTAAGCACACTCTTTTTTCTCTTTGGATCACAACTTTAACCACTCAGTCTCAAGCTTTTCACTTGGACCTTCATGACACAAGCACATGGTTAGGGACAACTTGATTTAGCCGCTTAGGCCAGGATTTTATTCCTTTGCGCCCTCCTATCCACTGATGCTCAAAGCCTTGGATCCTTTTTACCCTTGCCTTTTAGTTTAAAGGGTTATTGACTTTTTCTGCTTGCTTTTTCTTTTTCTTTCTTTTTCTTTATTTTTTGCAAAATATTTTTTTCGCAAGCTTTGTGTTTTTCACTGCTTTTTCTTGCTTCAAGAATCAATTTTATGCTTTTTCAGATTATCAATAACATTTCTCTTTTTTCATTATTCATTCAAGAGCCAACAATTTTAACATTCATAAACTTCACTATAAAAAATATGCACTGTTCAAGCATTCATTCAGAAAACAAAAAGTATTGCCACCACATCAAAATAATTAAACTATTTTCAAGATAGAATTCGAAATTCATGTACTTCTTTTTCTTTTTCAGAAAATATTTTTCATTTAAGAAAGCTGAAAGATTCATGGAATCATTCATAGCTTTAAGACATATACACTAGACACTAATGATCATGTAATGAAGACACAAACATAGTCAAAACATAAAGCATAAAAATCGAAAACAGAAAAGAAAATAAACAAGGAGATTAAAGAATGGGTCCACCTTAGTGATGGTGGCTTCTTCTTCCTCTTGAAGAACCAATGGAGTTCTTGAGATCCTCTATGTCTGTTCCTTGCTTTTGTTGCTCCTCTCTCATGGTTCTTTGGTGAGGTCCATGAGTGGGCTCTCTTGTTTGCTCCTTCCTCTTTCTAGTGATGGGCTTCTGAGATGAATCTCTCCATCTTCTATGACTCAGAATTAAAAGGAATTGCCTTCCTTTTTCTCTTCCTAGAGGTTTCTCCGGCCTTAGTTTCCATTAATGGTTATAGAAAAATAAAAAACAGAGCTTTTTTCCACAGCAAAATTAAAAGGTTTGCTCGTCCTCGGGCAAAATAAGATAGAAGGGAGTAGAAAAAGAATGATGCAATTAATTTTGAAAACATATTACTGTATACAAGAAAAATTAAAAAGAGTTGAAAAGAATTTGAAAAGAAATGTAAGTATTGAAAATGTTTTGGAAGGAATTGAAAAGAATTGAAACAAAATTAAAAAGAATTGGAAAGATTATTAATTTTCGAAAATAGAAATTGAAAGATGAACCTTTACAATATGTTTGATGCAAAAAATTATGAATTAAAACCCAAAAAATTGAAAAAAATTTGAATTGGAAACAAAATCACATCCCTTGTGTCATCCTGGCATTAAACGCCAGAATACTATCCATTTTGGAGTCTAACACCCACTTGACTACCTCTTTGGGCGTTTAACGCCCAGCCAGATACCCTAGCTGGCGTTAAACGCCAGGAATTCTTCTTTACTGGGCATTTTTCTGAATGCCCAGAATGCTACCATTTCTGGTGTTAAGCTCCCAGAATGCTGCCCATTCTGGGGTTTAACGCCCAGAATGCTGCCTACTTGGGCGTTAAATGCCCATTCTGCTATCCCTACTGGCGTTTAAACGCCAGTAAGCCTGTCCTCCAGGGTGTGCTATTTTTGATGCTATTTTTGATTCTGCTTTAATTCTGCAGCTGTTTTTGTTACTCCACATGATCATCAACCTAAAGAAAACATAACATGGCAATGGAAAACAAATCTCTATAAAAAATAACAATAATTAAATAACATTGGGTCACCTCCCAATAAGCGCTTCTTTAATGTCAATAGCTTGATAGTGAGCTCTTAGAGAGCTTCACAGAGAATCAGAGCTTAATGGTGGCCTCCCAACACCAAACTTAGAGTTTGAATGTGGGGGCTCTGCTTGACTCTGTATTGAGAGAAGCTTTTCATGCTTCCTCTCCATGGTTACAAAGGAATATCCTTGAGCCTTAAACACAAGGTAGTCCTCATTCAGTTGCAGGACTAACTCTCCTCTGTCCACATCAATCACAGCTCTTGTTGTGGCTAGGAAAGGCCTTCCAAGGATGATGCATTCATCCTCATCCTCATCCTCACTGGAAATCACTGCCTCTTCCTCTTCTATAGGTTCGGCCATTTTGGTTATATTGATGGCCTTGCATTCTCTCTTTGGATTCTCTTATGTATTGCTTGGGAGAGTACTAGGAGGAGTTTCAGTAACTCTTTTACTCAGTTGACCCACTTGTGCCTCCAAATTTCTAATGGAGGACCTTGTTTCAGTCATAAAACTGAGAGTGGTCTTAGATAGATCAGAGACTATGGTTGCTAAGCCAGAGAGGCTCTGCTCAGAATTCTCTGTCTGTTGCTGAGAAGATGATGAAAAAGGCTTACTATTGCCAAACCTATATCTCCCCCCATTATTATTATTGAAGCCTTGTTGAGGCTTCTGTTGATCCTTCCATGAGAAATTTTGGATGATTTCTCTATGAAGGATTATAGGTGTTTCCATAGGATTCTCCCATGCAATTCACCTCTTCTATTGCAGGATTCTCAAGGTCATATGCTTCTCCTTTAGAGGAGGCTTCTTTAGTACTGCCGGATGCAGCTTGCAATCCAGTCAGATTTTGAGAAATCATATTGACTTTCTGAGTCAATATTTTGTTCTGAGCCAATATGGCATTCAGAGTATCACTCTCAATAACTCCTTTCTTCTGAGTCATCCCATTACTCAGGATTTCTTTCAGAATTGTACATGAACTGATTATTTGCAACTACCTCAATGAGTTCTTGAGATTCTGCAGGGGTTCTCTTCAGATGAAGAGATCCACCAGAAGAGTGGTCCAATGACATCTTGGACAATTCTGACAGACCATCATAGAATATATCTAAGATGCTCCATTCTGAAAGCATGTCTGAAGGACACCATTTGATCAATTGCTTGTATCTTTCCCAAGCTTCATAGAGGGATTCACCTTCTTTCTGTCTGAAAAGGTTTGGACGTCTACTCTAAGCTCGCTCAACTTTTGAGGTGGAAAGAATTTGGCCAAGAAAGCAGTGACCAACTTGTCCCAAGAGTTCAGGCTTTCTCTAGGTTGTGAGTCCAACCATATCCTAGCTCTGTCTCTTACAGCAAAGGGGAAAAGCATAAGTCTGTAGACCTTAGGATCAACCCTATTGGTCTTCACAGTATCACAGATCTGCAAGAATTCAGCTAAGAACTGATGAGGATCTTCCAATGGAAGTACAGGAAACTTGCAGTTCTGCTGCATTAGAGAGACTAATTGAGGCTTAAGCTCAAAGTTGTTTGCTCCAATGGCAGGAATTAAGATGATTCTTCCATAAAAGTTGGAAGTTGGTGCAGTAAAGTCACCAAGAATCTTCCTTGCATCTCTAGCATTATTGTTGGATTCGACTGCCATGTCTGCTTCTTTTTTGAAATTTTCTATAAGGTCCTCTTTGGAGTGTTGTGCTTTAGCTTCTCTTAGCTTCCTTTTCAGAGTCCTTCAGGTTCAGGATCAGCTTCAACAAGAATGTTCTTATCCTTGTTCCTGCTCATATGAAAAAGAAGAGAACAAAGAGACTAGTGGAATCCTCTATGTCACAGTATAGAGATTCCTTTATGTGTCAGAGGAAAAGAAGAATAGAAGAATGAGGTAGAGAGAGAATCAGAAGAATTCGAACACAGAGAGAGCGAGAGGGTTCGAATTATTAGATGAGTAGAAGAGAAATGTTAGTAAATAAATAAAATAAATAGAAAGAGATGAGAGAGAGAGAGTATTCGGATTTTAAGAAGAGGGAAAAGAAAAATATTTTTATTTTTATTTAATTAATTAAGTTAGTTTCGAAAATATTAAAGAAATAAAATAAAATTAGAATTTAAAACAATTAGTTAATTAAAAAGAATTTTGAGAAAGTGGTTAGTTGTTTTAAAAAATGAGAAGTGAAAAAGTAGTTAGGTGGTTTTGAAAAAGATAAGAAATAATAAATTTTTAAAAATAAAACAAACAAATCAAGTAATTAGTTGAAAAGGTTTGAAAGTCAAATTTTTGAAAAGATAAGAAGTTAGAAAAAGATTTTGAAATTAAATTTTGAAAAGGATATGATTGAAATTTATTTTGAAAAAGATTTGAAAAAGAAATTAAAAAGATTTGATTTTTAAAATTAAAGTTGATGACTTGACTAACAAGAAACTGGAAGATATGATTCTAGACTTCAAAGATTGAACCTTTCTTTACAAGAAAGTAACAAACTTGAAATTTTTGAATCAAAACATTAATTGTTGGCAAGGATTTTCGAAAATATGAAGTAAAATTAAGAAAAAGATTTATGAAAAATTTGTTTTAAAATTTTCGGAAATCATTAAAAGAAAAATGAAAAAGATTTCGAAGAATTTTAAGAATGAAATTCAAAAATCATAAAAAAATGAAAAAGAATTGATTTTGGAAAAGATTTGAAAAGATAAAGTTTTTAAATTGAAATTTTGACTTGACTAACAAGAAACAACTAAATTTTAAAATTTTTTTACCAAGTCAACTCAAAATTTCGAAAATTATGAGAAGAATAAGGAAAAGATAATTTTTTGACTTTTGAATTTTTAATGAAGAGAGAGAAAAACAACGAAATGAAACAAAACATAAAAAGTTAAGATCAAAACAAATAATGCATGCAAGAACACTTTGAATGTCAAGATGAACACCAAGAACACTTTGAAGATCAAGATGAACATGAAGAACATATTTTTGAAAATTTTTAAGAAAAGAAAGACATGCAAGACACCAAACTTAAAAATTTTTAATGTTTAGACACCATGAATTCGAAAATGCACAAGAAAAACAAGAAAAGACACAAAACAAGAAAATTTAAAGATCAAACAAGGAAAATCATTAAGAGCAACTTGAAGATCAAAGAAGAACACAATGCATGAATTTTCGAAAATCTAAGAAAAATTAAAAACATGCAGTTGACACCAAACTTAAAATTTGACACTTGATTCAAACAAGAAATACAAATTTTTTTTGGTTTTATGATTTTATTAAATTTTTTTTGTATTTGTCGAAAATAAAAATAAAAAGCTTAAACATAAAATAAAATTACCCAATCTAAGCAACAAGATGAACCGTCAGTTGTCCAAACTCGAACAATCCCCGGAAATGGCACCAAAAACTTGGTGCACGGAATTGCAATTCACACTTTTCACAACTCCGTTACAACTAACCAGTAAGTGCACTAGGTCATCCATGTAATAAAACCTTACGCGAGTAAGGGTCGATCCCACGGAGATTGCCCGCTTGAAGCAAGCTATGGTCATCCTGTAAATCTTAGTCAGGCGGATTCAATTGCTTATGAGTTTTGATAATTGAAAGATAAATAAAACATAAATTAAAATAAAGATACTTATGTAATTCATAGGTTGAAATTTCAGATAAGCGTTTGGAGATGCTTTGTTGCTTTTGAACCTCTACTTTCCTATTGTCTTCATCCAATCATGCGTGCTCCCTTCCATAACAAGCTGTATGATCCTCTCAGTGAAAATGGTCCTGGCTACAGTTTCTGTATGGCTAATCAACTATCGAATTTCACGTCTCGGATGAAAAATACCAGGCACAGCTAACGCACGGCTAATCATCTGTCGGTTCTCACTTGTGTTGGAATAGGATCTATCTATCCTTTTGTACACTGTCACTGTGTCCAACATTTGTGAGTTTGAAGCTCGTCACCGTCATCACTTCCCAGATCCTACTCAGAATACCACAGACAAGGTTTTGGACTTTCCGAATCTCAGGAATGTTGCCAATTGGTTCTAGTCTATACCACGAAGGTTCTAACCTCACAGACTCGGTCCGTGGATCAGAGACCCAAGAGACAATACTCCGGATATCACCCAATGACAACGTTGAACATCATGTAGACCGCTTGTGGTTGTCAGGCACGCGGATCTTGGCTAAGCGAGTAACGATGATAGTGGGTGATTGTCACAGATCACCCCTTCATTCTGACTTAACAGAATTAAGTACGAGAGTATATCTTGGAGAAGAAGTAGGCGTGAATTGAAAGAAAAACAATAGTACTTGCATTAATTCATGAAGAACAGCAGAGCTCTACACCTTAATCTATGAGGTGTAGAAACTCCACCGTTGGAAAATACATAAGAGAAAAAGTTCTAGGCATGGCCGAATGGCTAGCCTCTCTCAAAGTGATCAAAAGATCAAAAGATGATCCAAAGATATCCCAATCTACAGATAAAGATACAATAGGAAAAAAGTGCTATTTATACTAAACTAGTAACTTAGGTTTATAGAAAATAAGTAACTAAGTGCAGATAGTGCAGAAATCTACTTCCGGGGCCCACTTGGTGTGTGCTTGGGCTGAGCATTGAGATTTACACGTGCATAGGCCTTTCCTAGAGTTAAACGTCATCTTAGATGCCAGTTTGGGCGTTTAACTCCAGTTCTGGTGCCATTTCTGGTGCTTTACGCCAGAAAAGGGTCTCTGGTGGTCGTTTGGACGCCAGTTTGGGCCATCAAATCTCGGGCAAAGTATGAACTATTATACATTTCTGGAAAGCCCAAGATGTCTACTTTCCAAATCAAATGAGAGTGAGCAAAGTGGGTTTCTATAGCTCCAGAAAATCCACTTCGAGTGCAGAAGGATCAGAATCCAACAACATCTACAATCCTTTCTCAACCTCTGAATCAGACTTTTGCTCAGGTCCCTCAATTTCAGCCAGAAAATACCTGAAGTTATAGAAAAACACACAAACTCATAGTAAAGTCCAGAAATGTGATTTTTGCATAAAAACTAATAAAAATATAATAAAAAGTAACTAAAGCATACTAAAAACTATGTAAAAACAATGCCAAAAAGCGTATAAATTATCCGCTTATCAATGCCCAATACCTTTTTGGGTTACTAAATGCTTTGTAGCTAGGTTACTCTTGATAGTGGACTTTCGGTTGATAATCCCGGGTTAGTTAACCCAAGTTACCAAGTTTTAAAATACTCCTTAGAACCTAATTGTCCAAGTAGATCCAAGGACAAAAAACACCAGAGGCATATATTCTTACGGTCCAAGCAATTGGTGTCTAGCTTTATTCTTTGTTGTTGTATGGAATCATTATTATGGAACTTATGTGTGGACACAACTCCGTTCAACTAACCAGCAAGTGTACTGGGTCGTCCAAGTAATAAACCTTACGTGAGTAAGGGTCGATCCCACAGAGATTGTTGGTATGAAGCAAGCTATGGTCATCTTGTAAATTTCAGTCAGGCGGATTATAATTGATTATGGATTTTTGAATAATAATAAATAATAAGCAGGAAATAAAGATAAATAACATAGGATAGAAATACTTATGTAAATTAATGGTGGGAATTTCAGATAAGCGTATGGAGATACTGTGCCCTTTCTTTTTCTACTTTCCTACTTCTTCCTTCAATCCTTCTTACTCCTTTCCATGGCAAGCTGTATGTAGGGCATCACCGTTGTCAACGGCTACATCCCATCCTCTCAGTGAAAAAGGTCCAAATGCTCTGTCACAGCACGGCTAATCATCTGTCGGTTCTCAATCAGGTCGGAATAGAATCCCTTGATTCTTTTGCATCTGTCACTAACGCCCAGCCTTCAGGAGTTTGAAGCTTGTCACAGTCATTCAATCCCAGAATCCTACTCAGAATACCACAGACAAGGTTTAGACTTTTCAGATTCTCATGAATGCCGCCATCAATCTAGCTTATACCACGAAGATTCTGTTTAAGGAATCCAAGAGATATGCGTCCGGTCTAAGGTAGAACAGAAGTGGTTGTCAGTCACGCGCGTTTATAGGTGAGAATGATGATGAGTGTCACGGATCATCACATTCATCAAGTTGAAGTGCAACGAATATCATAGGCATGGCCGAGTGGCCAGTCCCCATGATCTGAGAACTAAACGTCCCAAGATGTCTAATACACTAGTCAAAAGTCCTATTTATAATAAACTAGCTGCTAGGGTTTACAGAAATAAGTAATTGATGCATAAATC
The DNA here is from genome assembly GCF_003086295.3 of Arachis hypogaea. Lineage (NCBI taxonomy): Eukaryota > Viridiplantae > Streptophyta > Magnoliopsida > Fabales > Fabaceae > Arachis > Arachis hypogaea. The sequence continues at coordinate 61,972,250 of NC_092044.1, read as the reverse complement.
CACTTCCGGGGCCCACTTGGTGTATGTTTGGGCTGACTTGAATGTTACACGAGCTGAGGCTTATCTTGGAGTTGAACGCCAAGTTGTAACGTGTTTTGGGCGTTCAACTCTGGGTCGTGACGTGTTTCTGGCGTTTGACTCCAGACAGCAACATGGAACTGGCGTTGAGCGCCAATTTACGTCATCAATTCCCCAATAAAGTATGGACTATTATATATTGCTGGAAAGCTCTGGATGTCTACTTTCCAACGCCATTGAGAGCGCGCCATTTGGAGTTCTGTAGCTCCAGAAAATCCATTTCGAGTGCAGGGAAGTCAGATTCCAACAGCATCAGCAGTCCTTTGTTAGTCTCCTTCTCAGAGTTTTGCTCAAGTCCCTCAATTTCAGCCAGAAATTACCTGAAATCACAGAAAAACACACAAACTCATAGTAAAGTCCAGAAATGTGAATTTAACATAAAAACTAATGAAAACATCCCTAAAAGTGGCTTGAACTTACTAAAAACTACCTAAAAACAATGCCAAAAAGCGTATAAATTATCCGCTCATCACAACACCAAACTTAAATTGTTGCTTGTCCCCAAGCAACTGAAAATCAATTAGGATAAAAAGAAGAGAATATACTATAAATTCCAAAGTATCAATGAATATTAATTCTAATTAGATGAGCGGGACTTGTAGCTTTTTGCTTCTGAACAGTTTTGGCATCTCACTTTTTCCTTTGAAGTTTAGAATGATTGGCTTCTCTAGGAACTTAGAATTTCGGATAGTGTTATTGATTCTCCTAGTTAAGTATGTTGATTCTTGAACACAGCTACTTATGAGTCTTGGCTGTGGCCCTAAGCACTTTGTTTTCCAGTATTACCACCGGATACACAAATGCCACAGACACATGACAGGGTGAACCTTTTCAGATTGTGACTCAGCTTTGCTAGAGTCCCCAGTTAGAGGTGTCCAGAGCTCTTAAGCACACTCTTTTTTCTTTGGATCACGACTTTAACCACTCAGTCTCAAGCTTTTCACTTGGACCTTCATGACACAAGCACATGGTTAGGGACAGCTTGATTTAGCCGCTTAGGCCTGGATTTTATTTCCTTGGTCCCTCCTATCCATTGATGCTCAAAGCCTTGGATCCTTTTTACCCTTGCCTTTTGGTTTTAAGGGATATTGGCTTTTTCTGCTTGCTTTTTTTTCTTTTTCTTTCTAATTTTTTTTGCCACTTTTTTTTCGAGCTTTTGCTTTTTTCACTGCTTTTTCTTGCTTCAAGAATCAATTTTATGATTTTTCAGATCATCAATAACATTTTTCTTTGTTCATCATTCTTTCAAGAGCCAACAGTTTTAACATTCATAAACAACAAGATAAAAAATATGCACTGTTTAAGCATTCATTCAGAAAACAAAAAGTATTGTCACCACATCAATATAATTAAATTAAATTCAAGGACAATTTTTGAAATTTATGTACTTCTTGTTCTTTTGAATTAAAACATTTTTCATTTAAGAGAGGTGAAGGATTTATAGAAATTATTCATAGCTTTAAGACATAGTTACTACATACTAATGATCATGAAGTAGAGACACAAAATATAGACAGACATGAAGGATAAAAACCGAAAAAGCAGGGAAAATAAGAACAAGGAATGAGTCCACCTGAGTGAGGGTGGCGCCTTCTTGAAGGTCTAATGGTGCTTTTTGAGCTCCTTTATGTCTCTTCCTTGCTTCTGTTGCATGATCCCTAGTGATTTTGGTGTTCTTATTCTTAGTTGCTTCCAATAATTATGTGGAGGAACATGTATCCCCGGAGGTATCTCAGGGATCTCTTGATTTGCAGTCAAATGTTCTACCACTGAGCTATAAACCCTTTAGATGAGTCTTTCCATCTCCCATGACTCAGAGGTGGAAGCTTCTGTCTTTTTCCTTATTCCTGTTCATATAGGGAAGAAGAGAACAAGAAAAGAAAGAGGAATCCTCTTTGTCACAATATAGAGATTCCTTTATGTTAGTAGAAGAAGAAAGGGAAGAAGAGTGAAGAAGAATGGGTAAGGATAGAGGTGGTGATTTGAGATGAAGAGAAGTGAAGAGAAGTGTTAGTAAATAAATAAATAGAAGAAGATGAGAGATAGAAAATTTTTGAAAATAATTTTGAAAAAGTTGTTAGTGATTTTCGAAAATTAAAGATAATATATAATTAAAATTAAAATTTAAAACAATTAAAAAGAATTTTTGAAAAAGAGATGAGATATTTTCGAAAATTAGAGAGGGATAGGTAGTTAGGTGGTTTTGAAAAAGATAAGAAACAAACAAAAAGTTAATTAGTTAGTTGAAAAAGATATTAAAGTCAAATTTGAAAAGATAAGAAGATAAGAAGTTAGACAAGATATTTTGAAATTAAATTTTTATAAAAAAGATAAAATTTTGAAAAAGATATGATAAGAGATAAGATAAAAAGATATGATAAAAAGATATGATAAAAAGATAAGGTTTTTAAGAAAAAGATATTTTGAAAAAGATCTAATTTTCAAAATTAAAATTGATTACTTGACTAACAAGAAACTAAAAGATAAGATTCTAGAATTTTTAAAGATTGAACCTTTCTTAACAAGAAAGTAACAAACTTCAAATTTTTGAATCAATCGCATCAATTGTTAGTGTAATTTCGAAAATATGATATAAAGATAAGAAAAAGATTTTGAAAATAATTTGAAAAATATTTTTGAAATTTTCGAAAAAAAGGCAAAAAAAATGGAAAAGATATGATTTTTGAAAAAGATTTTGAAAAGATAAGATTTTTAAAATTGAAAATTTGACTTGACTTGTAAGAAACAACTAATTTTTAAAATTTTTTACCAAGTCAACCCAAAATTTCAAAAATTTGGAGGGAAATAAGGAAAAGATATTTTTTTTTATTTTTTTTGAATTTTTAATGATGAGAGAGAAAAACAACAAAAATGACTCACAACATGAAAATTATGAATCAAAACTCATGATGCATGCAAGAACACTATGAATGTCAAGATGAACACCAAGAACACTTTGAAGATCATGATGAACATCAAGAACATAATTTTGAAAAATTTTTGATGCAAAGAAAACATGCAAGACACCAAACTTAGAAATCTTTAATGCATGGATTCTAACAAATGAAAAATGCATATGAAAAACAAGAAAATACACCAAACAAGAAAACATCAAGATCAAACAAGAGGACTTACCAAGAACAACTTGAAGATCATGAAGAACACTATGAATGCATGAATTTTTCGAAAAAAATGCAAGAAAAATTTTTAAAGCATGCAATTGACACCAAACTTAAAAATTGACTCAAGACCCAAACAAGAACACAAAATATTTTTGGTTTTTATGATTTTATGGATTTTTTTATATTTTTATTAATTTTTTCGAAAAACATTATTAGAAAAACGAAAAATAAATAAAAAAAATTTTGAAAGATTTTTTTGAAAACTTTTTGAAAAGAAAATTACCTAATCTGAGCAACAAGATGAACCGTCAGTTGTTCAAACTCAACAATCCCCGGCAACGGCGCCAAAAACTTGGTGGACGAAATTGTGATCACATCAATGTAGTATTCTTTGTTGTTGTATGGAATCATTATTATGGCACTTATGTGTGGACACAACTCCGTTCAACTAACCAGCAAGTGTACTGGGTCGTCCAAGTAATAAACCTTACGTGAGTAAGGGTCGATCCCACAGAGATTGTTGGTATGAAGCAAGCTATGGTCATCTTGTAAATCTCAGTCAGGCGGATTATAATTGATTATGGATTTTCGAATAATAATAAATAATAAGCAGGAAATAAAGATAAATAACATAGGATAGAAATACTTATGTAAATTAATGGTGGGAATTTCAGATAAGCGTATGGAGATACTGTGCCCTTTCTTTTTCTACTTTCCTACTTCTTCCTTCAATCCTTCTTACTCCTTTCCATGGCAAGCTGTATGTAGGGCATCACCGTTGTCAATGGCTACATCCCATCCTCTCAGTGAAAAAGGTCCAAATGCTCTGTCACAGCACGGCTAATCATCTGTCGGTTCTCAATCAGGTCAGAATAGAATCCCTTGATTCTTTTGCGTCTGTCACTAACGCCCAGCCTTCAGGAGTTTGAAGCTTATCACAGTCATTCAATCCCAAAATCCTACTCGGAATACCACAGACAAGGTTTAGACTTTTCGGATTCTCATGAATGCCGCCATCAATCTAGCTTATACCACGAAGATTCTGTTTAAGGAATCCAAGAGATATGCGTCCGGCCTAAGGTAGAACGGAAGTGGTTGTCAGTCACGCGCGTTTATGGGTGAGAATGATGATGAGTGTCACGGATCATCACATTCATCAAGTTGAAGTGCATTGAATATCTTAGAATAGGAATAAAGAGAATTGAATAGAAACAGTAGTAATTGTATTAAAACTTGAGGTACAGTAGAGCTCCACACCCTTAATCTTTGGTGTGTAGAAACTCCACCGTTGAAAATACATAAGTGAAAGGTCTAGGCATGGCCGAGTGGCCAGTCCCCATGATCTGAGAACTAAACATCCCAAGATGTCTAATACACTAGTCAAAAGTCCTATTTATAATAAACTAGCTGCTAGGGTTTACAGAAATAAGTAATTGATGCATAAATCCACTTCCGGGGCCCACTTGGTGTATGTTTGGGCTGACTTGAATGTTACACGAGCTGAGGCTTATCTTGGAGTTGAACGCCAAGTTGTAACGTGTTTTGGGCGTTCAACTCTGGATCGTGACGTGTTTCTGGCGTTTGACTCCAGACAGCAACATGGAACTGGCATTGAGCACCAATTTACGTCGTCAATTACCCAATAAAGTATGGACTATTATATATTGCTGGAAAGCTCTGGATGTCTACTTTCCAACGCCATTGAGAGCGCGCCATTTGGAGTTCTGTAGCTCCAGAAAATCCATTTCGAGTGCAGGGAAGTCAGATTCCAACAGCATCAGCAGTCCTTTGTTAGCCTCCTTCTCAGAGTTTTGCTCAAGTCCCTCAATTTCAGCCAGAAATTACCTGAAATCACAGAAAAACACACAAACTCATAGTAAAGTCCAGATATGTGAATTTAACATAAAAACTAATGAAAACATCCCTAAAAGTAGCTTGAACTTACTAAAAACTACCTAAAAACAATGCCAAAAAGCGTATAAATTATCCGCTCATCAGAGGTTCACACAGGAGTTTCCATCTTCTCTGTTCAATTATTTTCCTCATGATAGGGTATTCACCTTTTTTTAATTTAAAACCAATCTCTGGAATGACTTCTTTCACCTCCATCCACCCATGATATTGTGACTCATGAAATTGAGATTTAAATCTCGTTCTATCATAGGTGGGTGGTTCAGCTTCAATTGGTTGCTTTCCTTTTCTTCTTTTAGAACTTGGTGAGGCCATTGATTTAAGAAAGGGGTATGACAAGAAAATCTTGGTTAGAGAACGGCTCAGGATGAAAAGAAAAGAAAATTGGCACAGTGTGGTATTTTGGTTGGAAGGAGAATAATGTATTTTGTATGGAAAAATTACATGAATAAGGCAAAGGTATGTGAGCACAAGGGGTGTTACTTGCCAATTTATAGTAAGATAATGAGTTATCGAAGAAAGACAAAGGGATTTGTGGTTTGGTTATATTGGAATGAAGGGTGAGGATTGAGCAAGTATTGGTGAAGATGTTATTGAGAAAATAGGAATGAACGGTGTGTATGTGGAGTTGAGTAAGGACGAGGATCACCTCTTCATTGGGCACATGGGTTCAGTTTTCAAGGTGGTGAGCCTTCTCTACCATTGTGCAAATTTGTGCTTCCAAAGGATACATTTCCAAGCACATATGACATGCTATTCACCCTTGTAATTACCGTACTGCATGGACTTGTCATTTCTCTCAATCTTCTCCTCTTCATACTTATCCACCCTAATAAAAGTACAAGATTTGAAATTAAAGAGGTGGCGGTGAGCAAGTAAAAATTAATATCTAGATAAAGAAAATTGAAAATTTTTTGCCACATGTTCCTTATATATGAATAACTAACCGTGCCACATGTAAGTAAATATAGGTTTGGTGGACACTAAACTTGTTTTTCATCAAATAGTTCATGTGAAATTTTGATTTTTGTCACTGTTAGTTTATTCATCATAAGGAACATTTTATTTTCTATTTTAACAACATAGATATTCAAAGATGATGCAAGACATGGTTTATCTTTTCATGAAGTTTAGCCTTATATTAAATTTGACTTTCTTTAAACTCATAGCACATGTAGAACACCAAACTTAATGTTTGGCTATATACTTTCAAAAAATAAGTGAGTATATATCCTAAGATGGTTATATGATCATCATGCTTGGAAAACCATTTTTGAGTGCCTTCGACTGTTAGGCACACCAAACTTAGGAATCAGACATATGCTTTAAAATGCTGTATGCAACCACCAAATTTAACCATGAAAGGCCAAATTCATGCTATGAAAACCATTAATTATTGGCATTAAAGTAATAAAAGCAAGAATACTAAATCATGGGCTGCCTCCCATGGAGCGCTCTTTTATTGTCACTAGCTTGACATTGGTTCTCTGTTAGGGTGGCTGATGATTATAGTGCCTCAGCTTGTCTCCTCTCATTGTGAGCTTTTTTTCCTGTGTTTTGATGAACAATCTCTATGTTCTCCAGCGAGGGTATTTTACTGATAGTGTAGTAATCATCAGATTGTGGAGATGCCTTCGACTGTTGGTAAATCAGCTTCGCTTTGTTTCCCTCTGAGAATCCTTTAATTGGGATTTTCTTGTTTCTCCACCATTTTGGAACCCTTTTCTTGTTCTTCTTCTTTTTCTTTGGTAACCCTTCTTTCTTGGCAGCGGGCTTTATGTCAGGGGCCTTCTTCTTAGTGATCAAACTCATAGCTTCTTTCTGTAATCCTTTCTTAGCTCCCTTATCCTCATGACCCTTTTGTTTTCCTTCAATGTCTTTCTCCTGCACCAGGGGTGAGTTGGTGATTGATTCCTTAGGATTTTCCTTCCAACTTGAGTTTTCCTCTTCAATCCTCATGCATCTTTTCTTTTCTGCTGGATGCTCAATCTCCTTAAAGACATTTAGAATTATGTGCTCATCATGTGCTCTCAAGGTCATTTCTCCTTTTTGCACATCAATAATAGCTCTTACTGTGGCTAGGAAAGGTCCACCTAATATTACAGAATCACTTCTTTCTTTATCTAGATCCAGGATCACAAAGTCTGCTGGAAATATGAACGTTCCCACCTTGACTAAGAGATTTTTAACCACTCCATTAGGAATTACCAGTGATCTATCAGCAAGTTACAAAGACATCCTACACTTCTTCTATAGATATCTTTCTTATCATAGACAGTGGCATGAAATTGATACTTGATCCTAAATCGCATAGCGCCTTATCAATGGACATATTACCAATGGTGCAGGGCAAAAAGAAACTCCCAGGATCTTTGAGTTTTGGTGGAAGACCTTTTTGAATTACAGCACTACACTGTTGGGTCAAGATCAGTGTCTCCTTTTCATTCCAGCTTCTCCTCTTGTTGATGAGTTCTTTGAAAAATATTGCATATAAGGGCATTTGCTCCAATGCTTCAGCATGTGGGAGATTAATTTCCAGCTTCTTGAAAACTTCTAGGAACTTGGGAAATTGCTGGTTCTTAAGCTCTTTTTGTATCCTCTGAGAGTATGGCAGAGGAGGAGTGTCAGGTTTCACTACCCTCTTCTCCAATTGTGGTTGCTCTTCCATGACTTGCTTCCCTTTCTTTGAGGCTTGAGGCTCCTCTTCCTTCTTGGAATTCTCTTGGTTATGCTTGTCCTCCTCTACTTGCTTATTGCTGTCAACCTTGTCATTCTCCAATGTCCTTCCACTTCTAAGTTGAATTGCTTTGCATTCTTACTTGGGGTTGGGGAAGTATTAGTTGATCTCTCAGCTTGATTTTTAGAATATTGTCCAATTTATCTCTCTAAATTTCTCATTGAAGCCTTATGATTCTTATTGGTCATCTCTTGATTCTTTAACATTTTCTCCATCAATATCTCCAAGTTGGAGATTCTTTGGGACTCTTGGGGTGGTTGTGGTTGAGTGTGAGATGTAGATGGTGGATGAAAATTATTGTGGTTAGCTGAAGGGTTACTGGGTGGATAGTAAGTGGATGGGTGTTGGTTATTTTGTGGTTTTCTATATGAATTTTGATTAGTGGTTTGATAGTTCTGGTGGTTTGTGTTGCGGAAGTTATTTTGGTTTGAATTTCTTTGCCATGAGTTCTGGTTCTCTCCCCACTTCAAATTTAGGTGGTTTCTCCAAGAGGGGTTGTAAGTGTCTCTATGAAAATCATTTGACCCAAAACCTTGGTTGTGCACATACTGGATTTTTTCAGATTATGGCTCTTCATAGCTTTCTTCATTTTGTCCCCACACAGATGGTGGGTGACTTGTTGTAGCTAGTTGAAGGCCATCTATCCTCTTTGCCATCATATCCATTTGCTACTAGATTTGTTGGTGCATCACCTTGTTTTGTGCCAAAATAGTGTCCACACCTTCAAGCTCTAGCACACCTCTCTTTGGAGCTGGTTGGTGTTGTCTTTGATGAGCATAAAAGTACTGATTATTGGTCACAGTATCTATGAGATTCTGGTCCTCTTCAACTGTCTTCATTAGCTGTAGTGAACCTTCAGTAGAGTAATCCAAGGCCTCTTGAGCTTTTAAAGTCAGACTCTCATAGAAATTCATCAGTCTGTCCCATTCACTAAACATTTCAGGTGGACATTTTCTAATCAAGGCTTTGTATCTCTTCCATGCCTCATAAAGTGATTTTTCATCCAATTGGGTGAAGGTCTGCACTTCTATCTTCAATCTAATGATCCTATGAGGTGGGTAGAACTTAGCCAAGAATTTGCTCACTAGATCATCCCATTTGTTGATGCTCTCCTTGGGAAATGTCTCCAGCCATTGAGTTGCCTTATCTCTCAAAGAGAATGAAAATAGTAGCAGTTTGTAGATATCTGGGTGCACATCATTTGTCTTAACTGTCTCACATATCCTTAGGAAGACAGATAAGTGTTGATTCGGGTCTTCAAAAGGACTCCCTCCATAGGAACAATTATTTTGCACCAAAGTGATGAGTTGAGGTTTCAACTCAAAGTTATTTGCATGAACATTTGGGGTGAGGATACTACTCCCATAGTTTCTTGGGTTGGGGAAGGTGTAAGAGGCTAGAACTCTCCTCTGAGGCTGGCCATTGTTGTTGGCCACATCCTCTGGTGGATTAGGGAGGTTACCCTCCATCTCTTGATCTTCCTCTTCTGGTTGTTCTTCTCCAATCACTCTCTTCCCTCTTGCTTCTCTTCTTAATCTCAAGAAGGTTCTCTCTGGTTCAGAATCAAAAGAGGTGGATGCACCTCTTCTCCCTCCTGGCATACAACACAAACAAACCAAAAACCAAACAGAGCACTCTATTGCTAGAGTGAAGTTAGAGTTAGCAGAAACAAAATCACAAATAGTTAATAGGTTTAACAAAAACAAAGAAAAATGCTTAATCTAGATTATCACCTACTTAATCATTGTCAATCTAAATCAATCCATAGCAACGGTGCCAAAAACTTGATAGGGGAAAATTGATTCCACACAAACTAACCGGCAAGTGTACCGGGTCGCATCAAGTAGTAAAACTCACGAAAGTGAGGTTGATCCCACAGCGATTGATGGAGCAAGCAATTTTAGTTGGGTGATGAATTTAGTTAAGCTGACAGTAGTGATTTGAGTGAATTTTGATTGACAGAATGTAAATTTGCAAGAAATATAAATTGCAGTATGTAAAGAGCTTGAAAAGTAAATGGCAAGAAGCTTAAATTACTGAAACTTAAAGTGCAAAGAATTAAAAGAACTGAATCTTAAATTGTAAGGAATGTAAATAACTGAATCTTAAAGTGTAGGGAAGTAAAAGTGCAGAAACTTTAATGGCAAAGAAGCTTAAATTGCATGAATTGTAAAGGGAATTGAGTGCAGGAAATCAAAACAGAATTGAACAATGTAAATTGAAGTGAAATCAGAGAGATCCAAGTTGAAGAAATTCAAAGAAAATGATTCATTAAGGATTGGAGATATCATAATCCTTTATGAATCAAATGGATCTTAACTCCTTTCTTAATCATTTGAGTAGATCTATGGCGGATTGAATTTGATTGGATCCCAATTTCTTGGCAATCCAATCTCTCTAATCACAATCAATCTTGCTAATTCCTTGATCTTATTGTCATGAGAAGAGGTTAAGTGCATATCTCTCATCCATAAGCCACACTAACTCTCAAGATCTCAATTCCTCTAGAATGGTATTGATCAAGAGAGTAATGAAGGATAGAGCTCCAAATCTAATGCAAGTGATTTTTCTTCCGAGGCTCACTCAAGCATTCGCTGAATTAAACCCACTTCCAGAGTGAATAATTCACAATCAAAACAGAAGATACCCAATAGCTCCCTCAAAAGAAGACATTCCAATGAAATCAAAATTTCCTCTATTTAGACACTTTCCAATTCAGTCATCAAGTACTTGGATTGGGCTTTTTGGCCTTGGTCGAAGCAAGTCAGAATGAGTTCTTAATGGGTACAATGTGCTTCTTCCAGGAAAACGCAGCGTTCTTGAGAGAGCGCAGTGCTCATGCACCCACGCGTACGCGTCCTACGTGCCTGTGCGACCCTTGCTTTTTTGCACATCCATGCGTATGTGTAACATACGTGTGCGCATCATCACTATCTTCAGCCTCTGCCATGCTTGCGCGTATCATATATGTTTGCGCGTCCTTGGATAGCGCTCTCTCAATGAGCGTAGCGCTCGCGCCACGAGCGCTCCCCACGCGTACGCATCACTGCGCGTACGCGTGGATGCAAATTATCCAATCCACGCTGCCGCTCCATGTACGCGTTTGCACAAACCATAACCATTGTCACACCCACGCGTACGCGTCATGCACGAGTGCACGTCGGTGACCAAATTCAAATTCCAATTTTTGAAAGTATCGCAGGCGCTCGTTCAAAGAGAGCGTAGTGCTCTTGGCCTGAGAACGCTGACCATACCCACGCGTTCGCGTCATGCATGCGGATGTGTGGATCTTTCAAAATGCGTGCCCTACACGTAAGCGTCTTGTACGCGTGCACGTCGATGGAGAGCGTAACGTTCTTTGAAATAGAGCGTGTCGCCAATGTTCAAGTTGTAGGGGAACATAGCATTCTCCAAATGAGCACTACATTCTTCTACCCTGCTTCTTTCTCTACCTTTTCTTTTCCTCTTTTCACCTACCATCAATCAAAACATGCAATCAATGTCTCGCCAAAATCATAAGGTTTTGCATCATTTCATAATAATCAAATAAAATCTTGATAAATCTCATGATAATGCATAAAATAAAAATAGGTTTGATTGAATCAAGACAAACATGAAATTCCAATCCAATTACTTACTTATTGTGCAAGAAAGTGCATGAAACCTACTAAAAACCAGCAAAAATGCTAGTAAAACTAGCCTAAGATGACTTGTCATCATCTCTCTCCACTTCCACATCACCTTGCTCCTTGAAGTATTCATAATAACTTGGAAATGCCGAGTTTAGATCGGGCATATGTTCAAGTATGTGCTTGAGCTTGGTTTGAGCATTCATGTCATACTACAACTTGTCTAGGTGTCTCCCCTCATTAAGAACCTGATATTCATTAAAAGTTCTCATCTGGACATTTTGGCGTTGATTGAGCTCTTCAATACGCTTTCCTTGTGGATTTGTGTTTCAGCAACCTATTGGATGGATTGACTCAGATGAGAGTATTGTTCTTTCTACTATTCCATGAGTTGTATATACAACTCCCTCTGTTGATCCATCATCTGAGATTGGAATCCCCTTTGTTGGTCCATGTGTTGGAGTTGATGATTTCTTTGTTGCTCTTGATTTTTTATGTCGTAAATCAGGGCATGCGGTTGCGTTGGAGGCCATTAATCCCATGTGACGCGGACGCGTCAGCGATGCGGTCGCGTGGAACGATTTGTGCCACTGGCACGCCTCCAGCCACGCACCAGCGTGACTCTCTGTTTATTTTTATTTTCTCCCATCTCCTTGCGATGCGGACACGTCGCTGATGCGGTCGCGTCGCGTGGCATTTTTTTTGAAAAAGTATGCAAATGAAGATGCATGAAATATGCTGATAAAGAGAAGAGTTATTAAGTAGAAAAACTAAAAATGAAGAAAAGAATGATCATACCATGGTGGGTTGTCTCCCACCTAACACTTTGCTTTAACGTCCGTAAGTTGGACGCTCCACTAGCTCAATCTTCTACCATGTGGGGATCTTCCAAGAGGAAGATCTCAAGCTCTTTGTTTTTCGGCATCTTCTCGCCATGGTACAACTTCAGACATTGTCCATTAACTTTGATAAGTTCAGAGCTTGAAGGATGGCTTAGGTGATAAACTCCGTATGGTTCGGCCTTCTCTACTCTGTATGGACCTTCCCATCTTGATCTCAACTTGCCTGTCATGAGCCTCAGTCGAGATTTATAAAGGAGGACTAAATCCCCAGGTTGGAACTCTTTTCTCTTGATGAGCTGATCATGTACAGCCTTCATCTTCTCCTTGTATATTCTTAAGTTCTCATAAGCTTCTTGGCGAAGGCTCTCCAGTTCTTGCAGTTGCAACTTCCTTTCAGCTCTGGCTTTCTCAATTACCATGTTGCGCTCCTTAACTTCCCAAAAGGCTCTGTGCTCTACTTCAACTGGGAGATGACAAGCTTTTCCATAAACTAAGCGGAAAGGACTCATCCCAATGGGTGTTTTATATGCTGTCCTATATGCACATAGTGCATCTTGTAGCCTGGTACTCCAGTCTTTTCTATGAGGTTTGACTATCTTCTGCAAGATACGCTTTATCTCTCTGTTTGACACCTCGGCTTGCCCATTGGTCTGAGGATGGTATGCTGTTGCAACCTTATGAATTATCCCATGCTTCTTCATTAATCTTGTTAGTCTCCTGTTACAAAAATGGGTGCCTTGATCGCTCACAATTGCTCGTGGTGATCCAAAGCGGCAAATAATATGGTTTCTCACAAAGAAAACAATAGTGTTAGCATCATCCGTGCGGGTAGGAATTGCTTCTACCCATTTGGAAACGTAATCCACAGCTAACAATATATAAAAATAACCATTAGAATTTGGAAATGGACCCATGAAGTCAATGCCCCAAACATCAAAAATTTCACAGAAAAGCATAATTTGTTGAGGCATCTCATCCCTCTTGGATATATTACCGAATTTCTGGCATGGGAGACAAGATTTACAAAACTCAGCAACGTCTCTAAAAAGAGTAGGCCACCAGAATCCACAGTCTAAGATCTTTCTAGCTGTTCGTTGAGGGCCAAAATGTCCTCTACTCTCAGATGAGTGACAGGCCTCTAAAATGGACTGGAATTCTGATTGAGGCACACAACGTCTAATTACCTGATCAGCGCCACATCTCCATAAATATGGGTCATCCCATATATAATATTTAGACTCACTTTTCAGCTTGTCTCTTTGATGCTTAGAAAAGTGCGGAGGAAATGTGCGGCTAACTAGATAATTAGCTACAGATGCGTACCAAGGGACTACCTCAGATACTGCTTGCAGGTTATCAAATGGAAAATTATCATCTATAGGAGTAGAATCATCCTTAATGTGCTCAAGGCGACTCAAGTGGTCTGCCACTAGATTCTGGTTACCACTCCTATCCTTTATTTCTAAATCAAATTCTTGTAATAGCAGTATCCAACGTATAAGCCTTGGTTTGGACTTCTTTTTAGCTAATAGATACTTTAAAGCTGTATGGTCCGAATACACTACTACTCTAGTACCAAGTAAATAAGCTCAGAATTTATCCAGAGCAAAAACAATAGGAAGAAGCTCTTTCTCAGTAGTAGTATAATTGGACTGGGCAGTGTCTAAAGTCTTAGACGCATAAGCAATAACAAAAGGATCCTTACCTTCACGCTGAGCCAGCATTGCTCCTACTGCATGGTTGGAAGCATCGCACATGATTTCAAACGGCTGGCTCCAGTCTGGTCCTCTCACAATTGGAGCTTGAGTCAGGGCGGTTTTCAGCTTGTCAAACGCTTGTTTGCAATCCTCACTAAACTCGAACTCAATATCCTTCTGCAGTAATCTAGATAAGGGAAGTGCTACCTTACTAAAGTCCTTAATAAATCTCCTGTAAAAACCTGCATGGCCAAGGAACGAACGGACTTCCCTCACAGAAGAAGGGTAAGGCAAACTAGAAATAACATCCATCTTTGCTGGATCTACAGAAATGCCAGTATTAGATGTCCCAGTATGATTCCTTGTTTAACCATAAAATGAAATTTTTCAAAATTTAATACAAGGTTCGTGTTGACACATCTATCTAATACTCTAGATAAACTATCCAAGCAAAGGTTAAAAGAGTCACCATAAACGCTAAAATCATCCATAAAAACCTCCATACAGTCCTCAATAAGATCAGAGAAAAGACTCATCATGTACCTATGGAAAGTAGCTGGTGCATTGCACAGGCCAAAGGGCATTCTCTTGTAAGCATAAGTCCCAAAGGGACATGTAAAGGTAATCTTTTCCTGATCCTCAGGAGCTATATGAATCTGGAAATAGCCTGTGTAACCATCTAAAAAGCAATAATGTGATTTATCTGACAGGCGATCCAGCATTTGATCAATGAATGGAAGAGGGTAGTGATCCTTACGAGTAGCTTGGTTGAGACGCCTGTAATCAATGCAGACCCTCCAGGCATTCTGTACTCTAGTTGCTATGAGCTCTCCATGCTCATTCTTCACTGTAGTTACTCCAGACTTCTTGGGCACTACTTGTACTGGGCTCATCCATTCACTGTCTGAGATGGGGTAGATAATACTTGCCTCTAATAGTCTGGTCACTTCCTTCTTGACAACCTCTAAAATGGTGGGGTTCAATCTTCTTTGGGGTTGACGAACAGGTCTTGCTCCTTCTTCTAAAAATATCCTATGCTCACAAACTTGAGGGTTGATGCCTACTATGTCTGCTAAACTCCACCCAATTGCTTTCTTGTGCTTCCTCAACATACTAAGTAACTGCTCCTCCTGTTCAGGAGTGAGGTCCTGTGCAATGATAACTGGAAACTTCCGCTGGTCCTTAAGATAAGCATATTTGAGGTGTGGAGGGAGGGGTTTCAATTCCAACTTCTGGTCATGATTTGGCTCTGGATTATCTGGAACTGATGGCAGTGGTAGAGTGCCTGCATTATCCTCGGAATTTCCCACACTTGGACCTTGTCCTATGTACTTATCTTCAAACTCTTCCTGGTGAACTTTAGCTACGGTTTCATCTATGATGTCACACTGGAAGATAGAACGATCTTCTGGAGGGTTGTTTATGACTCCATTCAGATTGAAGATTACCATTCGGCCATCTATTTCAAAAGAGTATGTTTCTGAAAAAGCATCCAATTTGAATTTTGATGTCTTCAGGAATGGTCTCCCAAGTAGGATTGATGATGGCTTATCTGAGTCATTATGGGGCATCTCCAAGATATAAAAATCAGTGGGGAATGTGAGCCCTTTAATGTTCACTAAAACGTCTTCAGCAACTCTAGCCACTGTAATAATGATTTTATCTGCTAACACAAAACGAGCTGCCGACCTTTTTAAGGGAGGGAGCCTCAAAACATCATATACAGATAAAGGCATTATACTAACACATGCTCCTAAATCATACATGCAATCATAAATTACTACACCATCAATAGTACAACTAATTATACAAGGACCTGGGTCACTACACTTTTCAGGTAAATTTCCCATTAAAGCAGATATAGAACTTCCTAAAGGAATAGTTTCTAATTCATTAATTTTGTCCTTATGTATGCACAAATCTTTTAGAAACTTTGCATATTTAGGTACCTGTTGAATGACATCAAAAAGGGGAACAGTTACCTCAACCTTTTTGAAAATTTCTACCATTTGGGATCGGGTTCCAACTGCTTCCTGGGCTTCCTTGCAAGTTGTGGAAATGGAATAGGAACGACATTTTCTGCAGTGTTTGCGCCTTTTGGTGCTTCCTCCTGTGGTTGAGCTTCTTCTTCTTTAGCTATGTCCTGTATGTCCACTTCCTCTTCAACATCTTCTATTTCTACTACCTCTTCAGCTGAGGCATGTTTTGGTGGGCCTGGCTCCTCCTGATTCCTCTCCTACAATGTGGTTCCAAACCTTAGGGTGATGGCATTAATGCCACCCTTTGGGTTGGGTAATGGTTGAGAGGGGAGTCCACCAGAGCTTGAGGACTGGTTGTTGGAGTTGTTCATTGATCCAATCTGTGAGACAAGGGTTTGTAAAGTAGAAGTCAAAACATTCATAGTTACATTAAAGTTATTTTCCATAGCCTGTTGTCTCCGATCAATGGCTTGTAGTAATTCATCATTAGGAGATGAAGAGGGGTAAGTGATCTGAGAGGTTTGCTGAGAATTTTGAGGCTGTCTTAAATGAGGTGCTCTGTAGGACTGATTCTGATTCTGCTACCTGAAGTTGTTATTGTTATTCCACCTCTGATTTCCATTATTATCTCTGCCTCCTCTGTTATAATTGTCCCTCAAACCCTGGTTAGAATTGTCTCTCCAACCTTGGTTAGAGTTATCCTGCCATCCTTGGTTATAGTTGCCACCTTGATTGTACCCTTGATTGGGGCGGTCATGAAAGTTATGAGTGGCTGCTACAGTGTTATCTTCTGGTTGGAGTTGCGGACACTCATCGGTATAGTGACTATAATCTACACATATTCCGTATACTCTTTGTGGAACTAACTGCTGGCTGTGTTGTGGTGGAGAAGGGTGAACTTGCTGAGGTTGTTGTTGATTCAGTTGCATCTGCTTCAGCAAGTTAGTCATTTCACATAAGCTCTGAACTATAGCAGCAGTCTCTTTACTAGTGGATGCCTCTGCAACAGCTCTTGACCGACTTTGTCTCTTCCTATGATTCCTGGTAGAGTCAGCTAAGTTGCTGATCAATTGCCATGCTTCTTCCATAATCTTGTACTTTTTCATAGAACCATTGCTAGCACCTTCCAGTGTGGTCCTATCTTGAGATTTCAAACCCTGTGTAAAGTAGCCGAGCAACACTATCTTGTCAATCATATGATGGGGGCATACCTCTCAAAGATTATTGAAGCATTCTAAGTATTCATAGAGGGTCTCAGATTCATCCTGAACGATCATAGACATATCCTTCCTCAGCTTATCGGCAACTTCAACTGGAAAGAATTTATCCAGAAACTCTCTCCTAAGTGTATCCCAGTTGAAAACAGTTGTTACGGGTTGAGTGTAGTACCACTCTCTTGCCTTTCCCTCCAGAGAAAACGGGAAGGCTTTCAACAGAATGGAGATTTCATTAGTGCCATCACGCTTAACAGTAGAACAAGCAGTTTGGAAATCCCTAAGATGCTTGATAGGCTCTTGAGCAGGTAAGCCATGAAACTTGGGCATCAAGTTGAGTAGTGAAGACTTTATTTCAAAATCTACAGCTACTGCTGGGTGGTGTGCCTGGAATGGTTGGAGCGTAAAATCAGGGGCTCCCTCCTCTTGGATAGTGACTCTTCTGGGCGCTGCCATGTCACCTGCACGTAAATGAATTGGATCAGTAGAGAGGGAGCTTATTTCGTCCTTAGATGACCGTTCAGGTTCGTCCTCAAAGAAGAGTCACCGACGCCTAGCTTGCCTTATACGTGAAAGAGTTCTTTCAATTTCAGGGTCAAATACTGGTAAGCTTGGATAAGGAAGTGAACGCGTCATTTAACGAAAGAAACGTACAGCTCATAGTGACAAAAATAAAATAAAATGCAAATAAATAAATTCTAATTAATAACTTTAGCACTCTATTGCAACTCCCCGGCAACGGTGCCAAAAATTGATGCTGGCAGAAATTGGTGAATTAAAAATTATTAAAATATATACGTTGCAAGTATAGTTCTTAACTCGCCAGAAATCCACTTATCAATTTAGAAAGGTGTCACCGAAATTTGAAATTAAAATACTGGGAGTATGAATCCCAGGTCGTCTCTCAACGAGTTGCAGAAAAGTGTGCTATTTTATTAATCAGATGTTTTCAAAAAGGTTTGAGTTGAGTAAACAAGAAATTAAATTGGAGAATTTGAATAATGTAAATAAAAACCTTGACTGGGAGTTGATTAGTTGGAAGCCCCATTATTGTTGAATTACTCTCTAGATTAATTGATAATTAAAGGTTATCCCGTTTAGTTATCTCTTACTAGGTAAGGAAAAGTCAAACAAGTTGGAATGCTAGGTCCGTTCACAAGTTGCAACCCACTTAATTAAAAGGGATTGGTGTTAGTGACTAGAGGGCAATCCAACAATAAACCCAATTACAATCTTTCTTTTAAGCCTTCCAACTCAATGGTTGCTTTCAATCAACTCCCCATCAAGTTAGGGGACTACTCGCTCATTGTGAATGTAAAATTCATAACATATGAAAGGGAATTGAAGAAAGACATTGTAAATAAAAATCAAAATAATCAATTAAAAATAAAAGTAATCCTTGTATTAAATAATCCTAAAAATATTCCAATGGCAAAATTAATCAAAGCAAAGGACATGGAAGAGTAAAGCCAAGTAAAGAAAACGAACTAGAATGACGAAGTCTTGATGAGGTAATAACTCTTCTCAGTATCCCAATGCAAAAAGTGGTAGAAAAATAAAATCCTAAGAACTATGAATGTGTAGAAAAGAAAAAACCTAGAGGAGGAGTAAAAACTAGATCTAAAACTAAAACTGTGTAGAATGAATTGTTGTTCTAGTTTTTGCATGTTCTCTGGCTCTAGTCTGCTTTTCTGGGCCGAAAACTAGGTCAAAATAGGGTCTAAAATGGCCCCCAACGAATTCTGCAGATTATGTAGATCGCGCACGTCACGCGATCACATCATCCATGCGGACGCGTCATTTGCGTTTTTCCCTACCATGCGTTCACGTCGTCCATGCTTCCGCGTCACTTGTGCTTTTCCAATCCGCGTGGTCGCGTGAGCCATGCGGCTGCGTCACTGCGATTTCTCCTCTTTCGCGCGAACGCGTGAGCCATGCGGCCGCATCACTTCTCACTGGTTATCTCCTCAATTTCTCGTGTTCCTTCCATTTTTTGCTAGCTTCCTTTCCAATCTCCAACTCATTCATGCCCTATAAAGCCTGAAACACTTAACACACAGATTATGGCATCGAATGGAATAAAGGAGAATTAAAATGCATAATTAAAAGTCTCCAGGAAGCAGTTTTCAATGATGTAATAATTTCAGGAAGGAAATATAAATGCATGCTAAATTAATGAATAAGTGGGTAAGGATCATGATAAAACCACACAATTAAACACAATATAAACCATAAAATAGTGGTTTATCAATCTCCATTTGTCATAGTGGATTTCTTCCTCCTCAACCGGTTCCTTTCCTCTCATTCTCTTGAAAGTTGATGAAGTTGCCATGTTTATCTTAGAGGTGGCCGAATAGAAGGTGTAAGATGACGAGAATAGATTGCTAGTTGGCTTGGAGGTGAAGCACATTGTATGGCTAATTAAAGCAAAAAGTAGCATGCACAAGGGTAGAGCACGGTCTTGGTTTAAAATAAAGAAGGGTTGCAAGAAATGAACTATGGGACTTGAGTTATGAAACTTGGTTATCATGGGTCCCTTTTATAGCAAGACTTACTGAGATATGAAGGGTGAGGATGCATTTGTGATGGTTGAAAGAGACGGTGTGAATGTAGTATGGAGTAGGGACAAAGATTGTCTCTTCATTGGGGGTAGGTTAGGTCATTAAAGAAAGGTACACCTAACCACCCATTGTGTAGCATTTTTCTTCCCAATGAGCTTTTCCAAGGACATGTGACTTCCCTTTTCAGCACTAAGATAGCTGTGCCACTTCCTTGACATGTCCTCTCCATCAATATCTTTTTCATGTATCTATTCACCAAAACAAGACAAAAGCATAAGCACTTTACACTTGATGGCAAAAGTAATAAAGGTGGTGATAAACCATTATTTTATGAATTATATTGTGTTTAATTGAGTGGTTTTATCAAGTCTTCACCCACTTATTCATATATTTTGCATGTATTTACAATTCCTTCCTGAAAATGTTCCATGATTGAAAACTTGCTTCCTAAAGACCTTTTAATTGTATATTTTTATTTTCCTTTGTACCATTCGATGCCATGATCTGTGTGTTAAGTGTTTCAGGCTTCATAAGGCAGGAATGGCGTAAGGAATGAAGAGGAAGCTTGCAAAAATGAAAGGAACACAAGGAATTGAGGACATGTCCAGCGAGAAGTGATGCGGGTGAATGGCTCACGCGACTGCACGAAATGGAAGAAATCACAGTGACGCGCTCGCATGCCTGACGCGACCGCGTGGATTGGAAGCTGCATGAGTGACACGAATGCGTGGACGACGCGCACGCGTGGCATGGGAAATACTGAGTGACGCGAACGCATGGACGACACGGTCGCGTGACGTGCCCGATCTGCAAAATTACAGAAGTCGCTGGCATAGATTCTGGGCCACGTTTCAACCCAGTTTTCGGCCCAGAAACACAGAATAGAGCCAGGGAACATGCAGAGACAAAGGGAACGATTCATTCCGCATAATTTTCCAGTTTTTCAAATCTGATTTTACTCCTCCCCTAGGTTTCTCTCTTTTGACATTCATAATTTAGGATTTGAAGATTTTTGGCTTTGGTTTTTGAGAAGAGTCTACCTCCAGAACCGGTCATTATAGTTTGTTATATACTTTTCACTTACTCTTCCATATTCTTAATCTGTCCAGAGTTGATATTGGATTATTTTCAGAGTTTATTAATACAAAACTATTTCTACTTTTAATTAATCTCTTTCATTATTGTTTATTATGTCTCTTTTTGTTCTCCCCATTGATTTTGTGAAGTCTACATTTATGATGATGGAGTAGTTCCCCAACTTGATTGGGAGTTGATTAAAAGAAGAACCTTGAGTTGGAATACTCAAGAGTTCAATTGTAATTGGTTCATTGATGGTTGGCTTGTTAGTCACTAATTCTAATCCTTCCCAAGGGAGAGGATTAGGACTTGTGAATAGAAGTTGACTTTTAATTTGACTTTCCTTCATTCGTTGAGGGTTAACTAAATGAAAACAATGATAATTATTAATTGATCTTGACGAAATTCCAACAAGGATAGAACTTCCGATTAATCTTCTCCCGGTCAAAATTTTATTTAAATCATATAAATTTTCTAATTTAATTTTCTGTTCATCAAACTCAAAAACCCATTTGGAAAACCTCTGATTGATAAAATAGTACATTTTCCTGCAACTCGTTGAGAGACGACCTGGGACTCATACTCCCAGTATTTTAATTCTAAAATTGTGACAACTCTTTTCTAAATTGACAAGTGGATTTTCGCCGGTTAAGAACTGTACTCACAACGCCATTTTTCTAAATAATTCTTAATCTGATAATTTCCGCTCACGTCAATTTTTGGCACCGTTGCCGGGGAGTTGCAACAGTGTGCTAATTTATTGATTGGAACTTATTTAATTGCATTTTTCTTTTTATTTTGCTACTATGAGCTGCATGTTTCTTTCATTGAATGACGTGTTCACTTCCTGATCCAAGCTTGCTAGTATTTGACCCTGAGATTGAAAGAACTATTTCACATATAAGGCAAGCTTGGCGTCGGCTAGTCCTCTCTGAGGACGAATCTGAAACTTCATTTAAGGAAGAAACAAGGAGGCTGGAGCTCCCTGGTTTTACACTGCAGCCGTACCAGGCGCACCACCCAATAGTGGCTGTGGACTTTGAAATAAAGACTGCACTACTCAACTTGATGCCCAAGTTTCATGGCTTACCTGCTCAAGAGCCTGTGAAGCACCTTAGGGATTTTCAGATAGCTTGTTCAACTGTTAAGCATGATGGTACTGATGAAACTTCTCTTCTGTTAAAAGCCTTCCCATTCTCTCTTGAGGGAAAGGCAAGAGAGTGGTACTACACTCAACCCGGAGCAACTGTTTCTAACTGGGATATGCTTAGAAGAGAATTTTTGGAGAAATTCTTTCCAGCTGAGGTTACCGATAAACTGAGAAAAGACATTTTCATGATCGTTCAGGACGAATCTGAGACTCTCTACGAATATTGGGAGCGCTTCAATAATCTTCTGGAAGCATGTCCCCACCATATGATTGACAAGATAGTATTGCTCGGCTACTTTACACAGGGTATGAAATCTCAAGATAAGACCACATTGGAAGGTGCTAGCAATGGGTCTATGAAAAAGTACAGGACCACTGATGAGGCATGGCAATTAATCAGCGACTTAGCTGAATCTACTAGGAATCACAGGCAGAAACAAAGTCGGTCAAGAGCTGTTGCAAAGGTATCCTCTAGCAAAGAGACTACTTCTCTAATCCAGAGTATATGCGTAATGACCAACTTACTGAAGCAGATGCAGTTGAGTCAACAACAAGCTCAACATTCTCCGCCACAGCAAAGCCAACAGTTGGTTCCACAAAGAGTATGCGGGATCTGTGCTGATTACAGTCATTATACTGATGAATGTCCGTAACTCCAACAGGAAGACAACACTGTGGCAGCCACTCATAACTTTTATGACCGCCCCAATCAAGGGTACAATCAAGGTGGTGGCTACAACCATGGATGGCAGGATAATTCCAACCAAGGTTGGAGAGATAATTCTAACCAAGGATGGAGGGACAATCATAACAGAGGAGGCAGAGATAACAATGGAAACCAGAGGTGAAATAACAATAACATCTTCAGGGAGCAGAATCAGAATCAGGTCTACAGAGCACCTCATCTAAGACAACCTCAAGCATCTCAGCAGACCCCTCAGATTACTTATCCCTCTTCATCTTCTAATGATGAGTTACTACAATCTATTGATCAAAGACAGCAGGCCATGGAAAATTACCTTACTTCTACTCTAAATGGTCTGAACTATACCTTGCAAGCCCTTGTCTCACAGATTGGATCACTGAATAACTCTAACAACCAGTCTTCAAGCTCTGGTGGACTCCCTTCTCAACCATTACCCAACCCCAAGGGTGGCATCAATGCCATTACCTTGAGATCTAGAACCGCACTGCAAAAGAGGAATCCAGAGGGACCAAGCCCGACAAAACAAGCCCCAGCTCCGGACACAGTTGAGGTAGAAGATGTTGAAGAAGAAGATGAAACATAAGGCATGGATGAAGCAGAAGCAGCCCAACCAAGGAATGCAGAACCCCAGCAAGCTGAAGCTATAAAAGACGCCACTCCTATTCCATTTCCACACCTTGCTAAGAAGCCCAGAAAGTAGATGGAACTTGATCCCAAAATGGTAGAGATCTTCAAAAAGGTTGAGGTAACTGTTCCCCTTTTTGATGTTATTCAGCAAGTACCTAAATATGTAAAGTTTCTAAAAGAATTGTGCATACATAAAGATAAAATTAATGAAATAGAAACAATTCCTTTAGGTAGTTCTATATCTGCTTTAATGGGAAATATACCTGAAAAATGTAGTGACCCAGGCCCATGCATGGTTAACTGTACCATTGGAGGTGTGATATTTTCTGACTGTATGTGTGATTTAAGAGCATGCGTGAGTATTATGCCCTTGTCTATATATAATGCTTTAAGGCTCCCTCCCTTAAAAAGGTCAGCAGCTCATTTTGTGTTAGCAAATAAAAGCATTATCACAGTGGTTGGAATTGCTGAAGATGTATTAGTGAGCATTAAGGGGCTTACGTTTCCCATTGACTTCTATATCTTGGAGATGCCCCAAAATGACTTAGGAAGACCTTCATCAATCCTGCTTGGAAGAACATTTTTGAAGACTTCAAAATTCAAGCTGGATGCCTTTTTGGGAACCTATTCCTTTGAGGTAGATGGCAGAACAGTGAGCTTTAATCTGGATGAAGCTATGAAGCACCCCCGAGAAGACCACTGATAAACCACTATTTTATGATAAATCTTATACTTAAATTGAATGATTTATCAACTCTTCACCTACTTATTCATATGAATTTGCATGATTTTACAATCCCTTCCTTAGGATATGATATATGAGAAAACATGTTTCCTATGCTTTAAAATTATCAACTTTAATTATCCTTTATTACCATTCGATGCCGTGATTTATGTGTTGAGTACTTTCAGGTTTTATAGGGCAGGAATGACTTAAAGGATGGAAAGGAAACTTACGAACATGGAAGGAATGCACAAGTTGGAGTCCTTGGAAGAAACTGGCAGTGACGCTTCCGCATGGACGACGCGAACGCGTGGTTCGCACAAAAGAGAATCGACGCGAGCGCATGGATGAGGCGAACGTGTGACTTGCAAAACACAACTGATGTGGGCGCATGACTGATGCAACCGCATGGAAGAGCAGCACTCCAGATGACGCGACCGCGTGACCCACGCAGACGCGTGACGTGCACGATCTGCAGAATGTGCAGAAGTTGTCCTCAGCGATTTCTGGGCCCCTTTTGGCCCAGATCCAAGCCCAGAGAACACAGATTGAAGGATTATAACTGGAGGAATCCATCCATTCATTAAGCATATAGAAAACACTGGATACATCAGACAACAGACTTTTGATAATTTAGATATAATTTTTAGAGAGAGAGGTTCTCTCCTCTCTCTTAGGATTAGGATTTAGAGTTTCTCTTAAGATAGGATTATCTCATCTTCATATCCGTTTCAATATTCCTTTATTTTGACTTTTCTTATTTTGTTAATTATATACGGTGCCAAATTGGCTTATGGACCATTCATGTTATGATTTTCTTAATTAATACACATTGAGGTATTTCAGATTTATGATTGCTTTTCCTTATTTATAATTTAGATTATTTACTATTGGCTTTGGTTGATTAATTGGTGACTCTTGAGTTGTCAAACTCATCGTGATTGATAATTATTATTCTTGCTGATTAATTTAGATTCCTGTAACTCTAGTCTTTCCTTAAGGAGTTGACTAGGACTTTAGGTGTTGAATTAATTTGTCTACTTGACTGACCTTCATAGTTAGAGGTTGATTTAGTGGGAGCAAAAGTATAATTCTCATCACCATTGATAAGGATAACTAGGATAGGACTTCCCGTTTTCATGCCTTGCGAAGAGTTTTTCTTAGTTATTAATTTATTAATTCCTACAATTTATTTCTCTTATTTAAAACCTTTTCAAAACCCAAAATATTATTTTTTTCATAACCAATAATAAAACACACCTCTCTGCAATTCCTTGAGAAGACAACTTGAGGTTTCAATACTTCGGTTTATAAATTTTATTGGGTTTGTTACTCGTGACAACCAAAACGTTTGTAAGAAAGGTTGATTGCTTGGCTTAGAAACTATACTTGCAACGAGAATTTATTATAAATTCTAAACCATCAATCTTCAGTTTTTCAATCACTCCATATTCCAATGTGACATCATTGACGAAATCATAGCAGAAACTCACCAGGAAGACATGGAAGAGAATCACATAGAGCAAGACCCAAGTGTGGGGACACCCTCTGAACATACTGAAGATTCATTACCATTTTCACCAGCCCCAGATAATCCAGAACCAAACCATGAGCCGAAAATAGAATTAAAGCCTCTTCCTCCACACCTCAAGTATGCATACCTTAAGGACAAGCAGAAGTTTCCAGTTATTATTGCATGGGAGCTCACTTCCCAACAAGAAGAACAACTGCTTAGTGTATTGAGGACGCATAAGAAAGCAATTGGATGGAGCTTGGTAGATATAGTAGGCATCAGCCCTCAAGTTTATGAACATAGGATATTCTTAGAAGAAGGAGCAAAGCCTGTCCGTCAACCTCAGACAAGACTGAGTCCCACCATCCTAAAAGTTGTTAAGAAGGAAGTAACCAGACTACTTGAAGCAGATATCATTTACCCCATTTCAGATAGCGAATGGGTCAGTCCAGTACAAGTGGTGTCCAAGATGTCTGGAGTCACAACAATAAGGAATGAGCAAGGAGAACTTCTAACAACCAGAGTGCAAAATGCATGGAGAGTTTGCATTGACTACAGATGTCTCAACCAAGCCACTTGGAAGGATCATTATCCCTTGCCATTCATTGATCAGATGCTTGATCGCCTGTCAGGTAAATCTCACTACTGCTTTCTAGATGGTTATACAAGTTATTTTCAAATCCATATAGCTCCTGAAGATCAGGAAAAGACTACTTTTACATGTCCTTTTGGGACTTATGCTTATAAAAGAATGCCCTTTGGCTTATGCAATGCACCAGCTACTTTCCAAAGGTGTATGATAAGTCTTTTCTCTTATCTCATTGAGACCTGTATGGAAGTTTTTATGGATGACTTTAGCGTATATGGTAATTCATTTAACCTTTGCTTGGATAGTTTATCTAGAGTATTGGATAGATGTGTCAGTTCAAACCTTGTTTTAAATTTTGAAAAGTGTCATTTTATGGTAAAACAAGGTATTGTTCTAGGACATATTGTTTCTAATACTGGTATCTCTGTAGACCCAGCAAAGGTGGATGTTATTTCTAGTTTACCTTACCCCTCCTCTGTGAGGGAAGTCCGTTCATTCCTTGGCCATGCATGTTTTTACAGGAGATTCATTAAGGACTTCAGTAAGGTAGCACTGCCCTTATCCAGACTACTACAGAAAGACATTGAGTTCGAGTTCAGTGAGGATTGTAAACAAGCGTTTGATAAGCTGAAGACCGCCCTAACTCAAACTCCGATTGTGAGGGTACCAGACTGGAGCCAACCATTTGAAATCATGTGTGACGCCTCCAATCATGCAGTAGGAGTAGCACTAGCTCAACATGAAGGTCACGACCCTTTTGTAATTGCTTATGCATCTAAGACTTTAGATGTTGCTCAATCTAATTACACTATCACTGAAAAAGAGCTTCTAGCTATTGTTTTTGCTCTAGATAAATTCTGAGCCTATTTACTTGGTACTAAGGTAGTAGTGTACTCAGACCATGCAGCTCTAAAATATTTGTTAGCTAAAAAGGAGTCTAAACCAAGGCCAATACGTTGGATGCTAATGCTGCAAGAATTTGATCTGGAAATTAAAGATAGGAGTGGTAACCAAAATTTGGTGGCTGACCACTTGAGTCGCCTTGAGCACATTAAAGATGACTCCATTCCTATGAATGATAATTTCCTGTTTGATAGCTTACAGGTAGTATCTGATGTAGTTCCTTGGTATGCACCTGTAGCTAATTATCTAGTTAGCCACACTTTTCCTCCCGATTTCACTAAGGATCAGAGAGACAAGCTGAAAAGCGAGTCCAAATACTATGTATGGGATGACCCATATCTATGGAGGTGTGGTGCTGACCAGGTAATTAGACGGTGTGTACTTCAATCAGAATTCCAGTCCATTTTAGAGGCCTGCCACTTATCTGAGAGTGGAGGACATTTTGGCCCTCAACGAACGGTAATTAGATGGTGTGTACCTCAATCAGAATTTCAGTCCATTTTAGAGGCCTGCCACTTATCTGAGAGTGGAGGACATTTTGGCCCTCAACGAACAGCTAGAAAAGTTTTAGACTATGGATTCTGGGGGCCTACTCTTTTTAAAGATGCTGCTGACCTTTGTAAATCTTGTCCTCCATGCTAAAGATTTGGCAATATATCCCAGAGGGATGAAATGCCTCAACAAATTATGCTTTTTTGTGAAATTTTTGATGTTTGGGGCATTGACTTCATGGGTCCATTTCCAAATTCTAATGGCCACCATTATATACTGTTAGCTGTAGATTATGTTTCTAAATGGGTGAAAGCAATTCCTACCCGTACTGATGATGCTAACACTGTTGTTTCCTTTGTTAGAAACCATATTATTTGTCGCTTTGGATCACCACGAGCAATCGTGAGCGATCAAGGCACTCACTTTTGTAACAGGAGACTAACAGGTTTACTAAAGAGGCATGGGATAATTCATAAGGTATCAATAGCCTATCACCCCCAAACTAACGGGCAAGCAGAGGTGTCTAACAGAGAGAT
Source organism: Arachis hypogaea (assembly GCF_003086295.3). NCBI lineage: Eukaryota > Viridiplantae > Streptophyta > Magnoliopsida > Fabales > Fabaceae > Arachis > Arachis hypogaea. Next base: position 61,944,163 of record NC_092044.1, on the reverse strand, counting down.
AAAGTGCATACTGCAAAAGGTAGTCAAGCCTCATACACAGGACTGAAGCACCAGGCTCTAAGACGCGCTTTGGGCGTATCGGACAGCATACAAGACACCGATCGTGATGAGTCATTTCCGCTTGGTTTATGGAAAGGCCTGTCATCTCCCAGTTGAGTTAGAACACAAGGCCTTCTGGGCGGTCAAGGAATGCAACATGGACTATGAGAGAGCCAGAGCTGAATGGAAGTTGCAACTGCAAGAATTAGAGAACCTTCGCTTAGAAGCTTATGAAAACTCCAGGCTGTATAAAAAGAAAGTGAAGGCTATGCATGACAAGAACATTAAGAGAAGAGAATTCCAACCTGGGGACTTAGTCCTACTTTACAACTCCAGAATGCGGCTCATGCCAGGCAAGCTGAGATCCAGATGGGATGGTCCCTATAGAGTAGAAACGATGGATCCATACGGAGTCTTTCACTTGAGCCATCCTTCAAGCTCTGAACTTATCAAAGTCAATGGACATCGCTTGAAGTTATTCCATGGCAAAAAGATGGCAAAAAACCAGGAACTAGAGATCTTCCTCTTGAAAGATCCGCTCACAGCAGAAGACTGAGCTAGTGGAGCGTCCAACTTAAGGACGTTAAAGCAAAGAGCTGGGTGGGAGACAACCCACCATGGTATGATCGTTCCTTCCCCTCTCCTTAATTTCCTTCGTCAATGACTCTTCTCAATACTAATGCCTATATTTTGTATCTCATCCGCATATTGCATATTGCATAAAAAAAGGGAAATTAAGGCTTGCGACGCGCCAACGTTGTTGACGCGCTCGCGTCGTAGTGCCTTCGTAACATTGAAGAAAAGAAACAGAGAGTTACGCTGGAGTGTGGCTGGAGGCGTGCTCCTAGTACCATTTGACCCATGCGACCGCGTGGATGACGCAATCGCGTCATTTGTAAAATGGCCTCCCCACGCGTCCGCGTCAGCCACGCAAACGCGTGGCTCTGCAATTCGACGTAAAAGGGTGTATGGCATTGAGTTGCGTTGGAGCTGGGCTGAACCTGTGCTAGCTGCACAAGCCCTACCACACGAACGTGTGCCCCACGCGCCCGTGCCGTTTTCTTAATTTGGCCATCCACGTGATCGTGTCAACCACGTGACCGCGTCACCCTAAAATTTGGCAAAACATGTTTCACACAGAGAGTTGTGCGAGCGCGAAGCTGCCCTCGCGCCCCTAGCGCAAATCATGTCACGCGTCTGCGTGACCGACGCGTCTGCGTTATTTCCTTCAAGGGCTGTCCGCGCGACCGCGTGACCCACGCATCCGTGTCGCTTGAGCCATCCAACTCATTCAAATCTACCAGATTATCTTATCTTTTCTTACCCCAATCCTACTTTTTCCCCCCTTCTTCCTTCTCCCTTCTTCCTCCCTTCTACTCCCTCTTTCTCACCACCATTATCAAGGTTTTTCTTCTCTTCTTCCCTCCCTACTTTTTCATTCTTCTTTTTATTTTCATGTTTTCTTTTTTTTCTTTCTCTTTTACTTTCCCTATCCATGTTTTCTTTTTCTTTCTTCTTCCTCCTATTGGTATTGGAGATTTATTTGGTTCTTTATTTTTATATGTTGCTTGTGGATTATTTAGGACTTGTTTAACAATTATATATCATTTTTATAGGGTTACTTGCATGTTCAATTTACTAGTTTCCATACCTTATTTAACATGCATGCTATGTGTTTGTGAAAACACCCATATGGCATTGTGCACTATTTTAGATTTCTTTTAATCTACTACTCTAAATGCTTGCTTTTCACCAAAACCTTTTTCTATTTTATTAATTTTTATATAATTGTTATTACAAGCATATTGTTTATTTGAAAGCGGTGGTAATCTAACTTGGACATTGAATGCTTGATCTATGCTACTCATGCCCTTGCCGGCATGCCAATAAACACCTTGCATTTAACTGTCATCACATGCACTTGCTATATTTCTGTTGTTGATTTTTCACATGTAGTCATGAGCATGTGTTACCAACATTATTCCTTCCTGTGCATTGATTACCACCTTTCCCATTCTTTTCCTTGCTATAACTCTTGAAATGTTCATGTCTTTACTCGTTCCCTTTCAGGATGGCCGCCAAGAAAGGCAAGGAGAAAGCTACCCCCAAATCCACAGCAAGGAGAGGAACAAAAAGAGCATTAGTGGCAGAGCCATCTTCAACTGCAGTTAAGCCCTCAACAAAAAGAATTAAAAGGATTATAAAGGTTGATGAAAAGGAGAAAACATTCCCTGCAAAGGACACTGCACGATTTTCCAATCGCTACTGTGAGCAGATATTTCCCATTCTGGCAGCTCGGAATTACAACAACGAACACCTTCTTATCCTTCCGCCTCATATTGCCGAATTTGTTGAACTGCGACTAGCACAAAGACACTGGGGATTCCTACAGAGACAGCCACGACAGGTTAATCTTTCTTGGGTAGTTGAGTTCTACTCCAATTTCCACTTGCCGACCCTGCAGTCTGTTTATGTCCGTCAGAAGCAAGTCCCCATTACAAAAGAGGCCATTCACTGAGCCTTAGATCTTTCCCCTGCTCCAGAAGGACTGGACGCATTTCAAGAAGCCGCACTCAAGCGCCAGATGTACAAATTTGACTGGGACGCTATTCTCAGAGTTATCGCACAACCTGGCTGCAGATGGATTTTTGGATACCATCGTTCCCGTCCTAAGGGAATATCAGCTTCCGCACTCACCTTGGAGGCTCATGTATGGGTACAAATTTATGTCCCATTACGTCTTTTCGAGCACTCATGAGTCTTCCTTCACTGCAGAAATGGCCGTTCTACTATGGTGCATCCTCACAGACCAGCCTCTAAATCTACCAAGACAGATCCAAAATGCTATAGGACACGTGCAAATTGCGGGCAACCTACCTTTCCCCGACTTGGTCTCAGATCTTGTCTTAGTAGCCAGAGTCTCCTACAGAGCTGGAGACACCAAAGCCATACTTCTACGGGATGATCAATACGGCCCTAACGGGAGATATCTCAGGCCACCACAAGCCACTACCAGCCAGTCCACAGAACATGCTACAGACATTCCACCTTCTACTAGTCAGCTGCTGCATCAAATACTGGAGAGGTTGGACCGGCAAGACCAGAGAGCGAAGCTATGAGAGCGCCGCAACCGCTGCCGATTCAAATACCTCAAGGAGCTACTCACAGGAAACTACAGAGCTGACGAGGACCCAGGCACTCCGGACTCCACTTCCTTTACCAGCACAGGGAGCCATGATGGTCCCGACTGTGGAGATACTGCCACTAGCCTACCCTTATTCCTGACAGATGGCACCGAGGATGGTGCAAAGCCTTAAGTGTGGGAAGGTCGGTCAGTACTTGACTTCCAGAGGTAATTCTTTCCCCTAACACCAATTTCTTTTTTCTTTAGAATAGAATAGATTGCATAGTAGTAGGTTAATTGCATGCATGTTCTACTTGATTGAAAAGATAATAAGTTTCTCTTAAGACCATAATTAAAAAAAGAAAGAAAGAAAACATCACTAATTTAAATCAAAATATTTATGTTAAATTTGTTTGAAGTTGAAATTGGAACATGATTTTTGAGCTAAAGAACACACAACCCGTGAAACTTTGAGCCTTAATACATGGTTACACTATTTAACCATAAACATTTTTTTCTTGTGTGTTTACTTCTCTATGATTGTAATCTAAATTTTTTTTTATCCTATATGTCCAATGTTAATGTGTTATGTGCATGCATATGATTGAGGCCATTGTTTGTTTAGCTCACGTATCCCAAATAAGCCTACCCTTTTAATTACCTTTGTTAACCACTTTGAGCCATTTTTAATCCTATTTGTTCTACATTTTACCACATTACTAGCCTTAAGTAGAAAAACAATTGAAAATCCCAATTGAATCTTTGGTTAACTCAAGATAGAATTTGTGTGTTAATTGAGTATGGGAAAATTGTGGGAACAAAAGGTAATAGGAAAATATGTCATGATAAAATAAAGGGAATTTGGGTACCTATTCATGTGAAACCATAAAAGAAAGATTACAAATATATGTGCATTGATAAGCTATGTAATTAAAAGTAAAAAAAATCTTTATTTTAGTAAATAAGGGGACAAAATCACCCCAATGATAAGTCAGAGTTCAATAATCAATGCACATGTGATAAAATTAAAATAAAGGTTTATGCATGATTATGGAATGTGAGAAAGAAATTTTGGGTAGCTAAGTATGAATGTTGAAATTATATAGACTATATGTATGTTAGGTGAGAGGTTAGGTTAATTAAAGATTCAATGTATAAGCTCACTTAGCCATATGTGTACCCTCACCCTTACCTTAGCCCCATTACAACCATGAAAAGACATCATGATGTTTACATTGGCACTTTAAAATTGTTGATTGATTAGGTGAAAACCAAAATTTTTGAAAGCAACATTAGAGAAGGATAGAGTGATTACCCCATACACTAGAGAAGATTAGAGTGCACACGCACCAACAGTAAGGGTTCAATGCTACATCCTGTGTTCCCTGCTTTCACGAGCTATCTTCTTACAAATTTACCTGCTTTTACTATATGATTTGAATTATTAGAGTCTTCCCCATGTTTTGTGGTGGACAAAATTGTGATTCATATGTTTATGTATTTTGTAAAATTCATTGCTCTTTCTTTCCCTGGCAATGGCGCCAAAAACCTGGTGCCAATACCATGGTTCACAACTTCGCACAACTAACCAGCAAGTGCACTGGGTCGTCCAAGTAATACCTTACGTGAGTAAGGGTCGATCCCACGGAGATTGTTGGTATGAAGCAAGCTATGGTCATCTTGTAAATCCCAGTCAGGTAGAGTCAAATGTAATTGGATTAGATATTTAAAAGATAAATAAAATAAAGGGATAGAAATACTTATGTAAATTAATAGTGGGATTTCAGATAAGCGTATGGAGATACTGTGCCCTTTCTTTTTCTACTTTCCTACTTCTTCCTTCAATTCATCTTACTCCTTTCCATGGCAAGCTGTATGTAGGGCATCACCATTGTCAATGGCTACATCCCATCCTCTCAGTGAAAAAGGTCCAAATGCTCTGTCACAGCACGACTAATCATCTGTCAGTTCTCAATCAGGTAGGAATAGAATCCCTTGATTCTTTTGCGTCTGTCACTAATACCCAGCCTTCAGGAGTTTGAAGCTCATCACAGTCATTCAATTCCGGAATTCTACTCGGAATACCACAGACAAGGTTAGACCTTCCGGATTCCCATGAATGCCGCCATCAATCTAGCTTATACCACGAAGATTCTGATTAAGGAATCCAAGAGATATGCACCCGGCCTAAGGTAGAACGGAATTGGTTGTCAATCACGCGCGTTCATAGGTGAGAATGATGACGAGTGTCACGGATCATCACATTCATCAAGTTGAAGTGCAACGAATATCTTAGAACAGGAATAAAGAGAATTGAATAGAAACAGTAGTAATTGCATTGAAACTTGAGGTACAGCAGAGCTCCACACCCTTAATCTATGGTGTGTAGAAACTCCACCGTTGAAAATACATAAGTGAATGGTCCAAGCATGGCCGAGTGGCCAGCCCCCATGATCTGAGAACTAATCGTCCCATGATTTTTAATACACTAGTAAAAAGTCCTATTTATAATAAACTAGCTATTAGGGTTTACATGAGTAAGTAATTGATGCATAAATTCACTTTCGGGACCCACTTGGTGTATGTTTGGGCTGAGCTTGATCTATCCACGAGCTGAGGCTTCTTTTGGTGTTGAACGCCAAGTTGTAACGTGTTTTGGGCGTTCAACTCCGGGTCGTGACGTGTTTCTGGCGTTTTACTCCAGACAGCAGCATGGAACTGGCGTTGAGCGCCAGTTTACGTCGTCAATTCCCGAATAAAGTATGGACTATTATATATTGCTGGAAAGCTCTGGATGTCTACTTTCGAACGCCGTTGAGAGCGCGCCATTTGGAGTTCTGTAGCTCCAGAAAATTCATTTCGAGGACAGGGAGGTCAGATTCCAACAGCATCAGCAGTCCTTTGTCAGCCTCCTTATCAGAGTTTTGCTCAGGTCCCTCAATTTCAGCCAGAAAATACCTGAAATCACAGAAAAACACACAAACTCATAGTAAATTATACGCTCATCACAACACCAAACTTAAATTGTTGCTTGTCCCCAAGCAACTAAAAATCAAATAGGATAAAAAGAAGAGAATATACTATAAATTCCAGAATATCAATGAATATTAATTCTAATTAGATGAGCGGGACTTGTAGCTTTTTGCTTCTGAACAGTTTTGGCATCTCACTTTTTCCTTTGAAGTTTAGAATGATTTGCTTCTCTAGGAACTTGTAATTTTGGATAGTGTTATTGACTTTCCTAGTTAAGTATGTTGATTCTTGAACACAGCTACTTATGAGTCTTGGCCGTGGCCCTAAGCACTTTGTTTTCCAGTATTACCACCGGATACATAAATGCCACAGACACATGACTGGGTGAACCTTTTCAGATTGTGACTCAACTTTGCTAGAGTCCCCAGTTAGAGGTGTCCAGAGCTCTTAAGCACACTGTTTTTGCTTTGGATCACGACTTTAACCACTCAGTCTCAAGCTTTTCACTTGGACCTTCATGACACAAGCACATGGCTAGGGACAGCTTGATTTAGCTGCTTAGGCCTGGATTTAATTTCCTTGGGCCCTCCTATCCATTGATGCTCAAAGCCTTGGATCCTTTTTACCCTTGCCTTTTGGTTTTAAGGGCTATTGGCTTTTTCTGCTTGCTTTTTCTTTTTCTTTCCATTTTTTTCGCAAGCTTTTCTTTTTTTTCACTGCTTTTTCTTGCTTCAAGAATCAATTTTATGATTTTTCAGATTATCAATAACATTTCTCTTTGTTCATCATTCTTTCAAGAGCCAATAGTTTTAACATTCATAAACAACAAGATAAAAAATATGCACTGTTTAAGCATTCATTCAGAAAACAAAAAGTATTGTCACCACATCAATATAATTAAACTAAATTCAAGGATAAATTCGAAATTCATGTACTTCTTGTTCTTTTGAATTAAAAAATTTTTCATTTAAGAGAGGTGAAGGATTAATGGGATTATTCATAACTTTAACACATAGTTACTAAACACTAATGATCATGAAGTAGAGACACAAAACATAAATAAACATGAAGCATAAAAATAAAAAAACAGAGAAATAAGAACAAGGAATGAGTCCACCTTAGTGAGGGTGGCGCCCTCTTGAAGAACCAATGGTGCTCTTTGAGCTCCTCTATGTCTCTTCCTTGCTTCTGTTGAATGATCCCTAGTGATTTTGGTGCTCCTATCCTTAGTTGCTCCCAATAATTGTGTGGAGGACAATTTATCCCCTACAGTATCTCAGGGATCTCTTGATTTGTCGTCAAATATTCTACCACTGGGCTATAAACCCTTTAGATGAGTCTTTCCATCTCCCATGACTTAGAGGTGGAAGCTTTTTGTCTTCTCTTTTCTCTTTTTTTTTTCTTTTTTTTGAGGTTTCTCTGAATTGTTGATTTTTAGTCTCTCTTGACTTCCTCTTCAGAGTCCTTTCAGGTTCAGGATCAGCTTCAACAAGAGTGCCTTTTTCCTTGTTCCTGCTCATATGAAAGAGAAGAGGAAAAGAAAAGGAAGAGGAATCCTCTATGTCACAGTAAAGAGGATCCTTATTATTAGTAGAAGAAGAAAGGGGATAATGGAAGGAGAGGGATGAATAGTCTGTATAAAGAGTAAGGATAGGGGAGGTGATAAGAGATGAAGAGAAGTGTTAGTAAATAAATAAATAAATAGAAGAAGATGAGAGAGGGATTTTCGAAAAATTTTTGAAAAGGAGTTAGTAATTTCGAAAATTAAAGATGAATTAAAATTAAAATTAAAATTTGAAACAATTAGTTAATTAAAAAGAATTTTTGAAAAGGAGTGAGATATTTTCGAAAATTAGAGAGGAAAGAGTAGTTAGGTGGTTTTGAAAAAGATAAGAAACAAACAAAAAGTCAAATAGTTAGTTGAAAAAGATATTAAAGTCAAATTTGAAAAGATAAGAAGATAAGAAGTTAGATAAGATATTTTGAAATCAAATTTTTTTTGAAAAAGATAAAATTTTGAAAAAGATATGATAAGAGATGAGATAAAAAGATATGATAAAAATATATGATAAAAAGATAAGGTTTTTAAGAAAAAGATATTTTGAAAAAGATCTAATTTTCAAAATTAAAATTGATTACTTGACTAACAAGAAACTAAAAGATAAGATTCTAGAATTTAAAGATTGAACCTTTCTTAACAAGAAAGTAACAAACTTCAAATTTTTGAATCAATCACATTAATTGTTAGTAAAATTTCAATTTTTTTTAAAAGATAAGAAAAAGATTTTGAAAATAAATTTTTAAAATTTCGAAAATTACAAAAAAAATGAAAAAGATATGATTTTTGAAAAAGATTTTGAAAAGATAAGATTTTTAAAATTGAAAATTTGACTTGACTTATAAGAAACAACTAATTTTTAAAAATTTTTGACCAAGTCAACCCAAAATTTTGAAAATTTGGAGGGAAATAAGGAAAAGATATTTTTTTGATTTTTGAATTTTTAATGAGGAGAGAGAAAAACACAAACATGACGCAAAACATAAAAATTTTGGATCAAAACACAAGATGTATGCAAGAACACTATGAATGTCAAGATGAACACCAAGAACACTTTGAAGATCATGATGAACACCAAGAACATAATTTTGAAAAATTTTTGATGCAAAGAAAACATGCAAGACACCAAACTTAGAAATCTTTAATGCATGGATTCTAACAAACGAAAAATGCATATGAAAAACAACAAAAGATGCAAAACAAGAAAACATCAAGATCAAACAAGAAGACTTACCAAGAACAACTTGAAGATCATGAAGAACACCATGAATGCATGAATTTTCGAAAAAATGCAAGAACAATATGAATGTGCAATTGACACCAAACTTAAAAATTGACTCAAGACTCAAACAAGAAACACAAAATATTTTTGGTTTTTATGATTTTATGATTTTTTTTGGTATTTTCTTTATTTATTTTCGAAAAAAAAGGAAAAATTTTTTTTGAAAAATTTTTGAAAACAAAACAAAAAGAAAATTACATAATCTGAGCAACAAGATGAACCGTTAGTTGTCCATACTCGAACAATCCCCGGCAACGGCGCCAAAAACTTGGTGGACGAAATTGTGATTCATATGTTTATGTATTTTGTAAAATTCATTGCTCTTTCTTTCCCGGGCAATGGCGCCAAAAACCTGGTGCCAATACCATGGTTCACAACTTCGCACAACTAACCAGCAAGTGCACTGGATCGTCCAAGTAATACCTTACATGAGTAAGGGTCGATCCCACAGAGATTGTTGGTATGAAGCAAGCTATGGTCATCTTGTAAATCCCAGTCAGGTAGAGTCAAATGTAATTGGATTAGATATTTAAAAGATAGATAAAATAAAGGGATAGAAATACTTATGTAAATTAATAGTGGGAATTTCAGATAAGCATATGGAGATACTGTGCCCTTTCTTTTTCTACTTTTCTACTTCTTCCTTCAATCCTTCTTACTCCTTTCCATGGCAAGCTGTATGTAGGGCATCACCGTTGTCAATGGCTACATCCCATCCTCTCAGTGAAAAAGGTCCAAATGCTCTGTCACAGCACGGCTAATCATCTGTCGATTCTCAATCAGGTTGGAATAGAATCCCTTGATTCTTTTGCGTCTGTCACTAATGCCCAGCCTTCAGGAGTTTGAAGCTCATCACAGTTATTCAATTCTGGAATCCTACTCAGAATACCACAGACAAGGTTAGACCTTCCGGATTCCCATGAATGCCGCCATCAATCTAGCTTATACCACGAAGATTCTGATTAAGGAATCCAAGAGATATGCGCCCGGCCTAAGGTAGAACGGAAGTGGTTGTCAATCACGCGCATTCATAGGTGAGAATGATGATGAGTGTCACGGATCATCACATTCATCAAGTTGAAGTGCAACGAATATCTTAGAACAGGAATAAAGAGAATTGAATAGAAACAGTAGTAATTGCATTGAAACTTAGGGTACAGCAGAGCTCCACACCTTTAATCTATGGTGTGTAGAAACTCCACCGTTGAAAATACATAAGTGAAAGGTCCAGGCATGGCCGAGTGGCCAGCCTCCATGATCTGAGAACTAATCGTCCCAAGATTTTTAATACACTAGTAAAAAGTCCTATTTATAATAAACTAGCTACTAGGGTTTACATGAGTAAGTAATTGATGCATAAATCCACTTTCGGGGCCCACTTGGTGTATGTTTGGGCTGAGCTTGATCTATCCACGAGCTGAGGCTTCTTTTGGAGTTGAACGCCAAGTTGTAACGTGTTTTGGTCGTTCAACTCCGGGTCGTGACGTGTTTCTAGCGTTTTACTCCAGACAGCAGCATGGAACTGGCGTTGAGCGCCAATTTACGTCATCAATTCCCGAATAAAGTATGAACTATTATATATTTCTAGAAAGCTCTGAATGTCTACATTCCAACGCCGTTGAGAGCATGGCATTTAGAGTTCTGTAGCTCCAGAAAATCTATTTCGAGTACAGGGAGGTCAGATTCCAACAGCATCAGCAATCCTTTGTCAGCCTCCTTATCAGAGTTTTGCTCAGGTCCCTCAATTTCAGCCAGAAATTACCTGAAATCACAGAAAAATACACAAACTCATAGTAAAGTCCAGAAATGTGAATTTAACATAAAAACTAATGAAAACATCCCTAAAAGTAGCTTGAACTTACTAAAAATTACCTAAAAACAATGCCAAAAAGCGTATAAATTATCCGCTCATCATTTTGTCTTAGAGAACTTATCTATCTTTAATCATATAGGCAAAATCATATAGTTGCATTCATGTGTATATAGGTTGCATTGCATTGCATGAGTCTCACATGTCCCTATTCATTTAGATTTATCTTCTTGAACTAAGCATGAGGACATGCTAATGTTTAAGTGCGGGCAGGTTGATAAACCATTATTTTATGAATTATATTGTGTTTAATTGAGTGGTTTTATCAAGTCTTCACCCACTTATTCATATAATTTGCATGTATTACAATTCCATCCTGAAAATGTTCCATGATTGAAAACTTGCTTCCTAAAGACCTTTTAATTGTATATTTTAATTTTCCTTCGTACCATTCGATGTCGTGATCTGTGTGTTAAGTGTTTCAGGCTTCATAGGGCAGGAATGGCGTAAGGAATGAAGAGGAAGCTTGCAAAAATGGAAGGAACACAAGGAATTGAGGAGATGACCAGCGAGAAGTGACGTGGGCGCATGGTTCACGTGGCCGCGCGAAACGGAAGAAATCACAGTGACGCGCTCACATGCCTGACGCGACCGCGTGGATTGGAAGCTACATGAGTGACGCAAATGCGTGGACGACGTACACGCGTGGCACGGGAAATGCTGAGTGACGCGAACGCATGGACGACTCGGTCGTGTGACAAGCGCGATCTGCAGAATTACAGAAGTCGCTGGCATATTTTCTGGGCCACGTTTCAACCCAGTTTTTGGCCCAGAAACACAGATTAGAGCCAGAGAACATGCAGAGACAAAGGGAACGATTCATTCTGCATAATTTTCCAGTTTTTCAAAACTGATTTTACTCCTCCCCTAGGTTTCTCTCTTTTGACATTCATAATTTAGGATTTGAAGATTTTTGGCTTTGGCTTTTGAGAAGAGTCTACCTCCGGAACCAATCATTATAGTTTGTTATTTACTTTTCACTTACTCTTCCATATTCTTAATCTATCCAGAGTTGATATTGGATTATTTTCAGAGTTTATTAATACAAAACTATTTCTACTTTTAATTAATCTCTTTCATTATTGTTTATTATGTCTCTTTTTGTTCTCCCCATTGATTTTGTTAAGTCTACATTTATGATGATGGAGTAGTTCCCCAACTTGATTGGGAGTTGATTAAAAGGAGAACCTTGAGTTGGAATACTCAAGAGTTCAATTGTAATTTGTTCATTGTTGGTTGGCTTGTTAGTCACTAACTCTAATCCTTCCCAAGGGAGAGGATTAGGACTTGTGAATAGAAGTTGACTTTTAATTTGACTTTCCTTCATTCGTTGAGGGTTAACTAAATGAAAACAATGACTAATTATTAATTGATCTTGACAAAATTCCAACAAGGATAGAACTTCCGATTAATCTTCTCCCGGTCAAGATTTTATTTAAATCATATAAATTTTCTAATTTAATTTTCTGTTCATCAAACTCAAAAACCCATTTGGAAAACCTCTGATTGATAAAATAGTACATTTTCCTACAACTCGTTGGGAGACAACCTGGGACTCATACTCCCAGTATTTTAATTCTAAAATTGTGACAACTCTTTTATAAAATTGACAAGTGAATTTTTTCCAGTTAAAAACTGTACTCACAACGCCATTTTTCTAAATAATTCTTAATCTGCCAATTTCCGCTCATGTCAGGTGGTAACTAAAATTTGAAAATTTTGAAAATTTGGTTAAGTGTTTCTCATGGAACAATGCTAGCCGTGACTTTATATGCATATGTACACTCTTGGTGGACACCAAACTTAGTGTTTGGCAATGTGGTTCAAAAGATTAATTCACTTTCTAGAATGCAAATCTCTTGGATTTTGTGAATCATCTTAGGTAAGTTCACAATAAATTTTGCTTTCCACCAAGTAATGTCATTGAAAGTTCAACAAAATTATTGTCACCTTTGATGAAATACTCATGAGAAGCACTTAGTTTCTATCTTTAAACATGAACTCAAAAAGAATGTAAAACATGGTTGCACTCTCATGGAATTCAAGACTTAGAATAAATTTGACTCTCATCAATTGTTTTCTGAGCATATAATGAACACCAAACTTAATGTTTGGCTATATACTCTAAGAAGGCACTTAGATATATATCCCAAGATGGTCATATGATCGTTACTTCTTAAAAACATCTTAGGGTACCTTTTAGGCACACCAAACTTAGAGATGGATCATATGCTTCAAGATATCATGTGCAAATGTAAAACTTGTCTATGAGAGCTTGAATTCATGCCAGGCAACCATTGATTATTCACATTAAAGCAATAAAAGCAAGAAAACTAAATCATGAGCTGCCTCCCATGGAGCGCTTCTTTAGCGTCATTAGCTTGACGGTTGGTCTTTGTCAGGGGGGATTGTAGTGCCTCAGGTCCTCTCCTCGCACCATGAAGCTATCTCTACTTGCTTCCTTAGTGATTTCTAGATGCTCCAAGGAGAGGATCTTTCTGATTATGTACACAGGAGGTAATTGAGATGGAATGGCAGGAAGATGAGGTGAAAGTAGTGAAAAATGGATTGATATCACCTTATCCCTTTGGGAGAAATCCTCTGTGGGAATCTTTTTATTTTTCCATCTCCTTGGAATCTTCTTCTGCATTCTTTTCTCTACTTCAAGTGATGCTTTAGCTGAACTTGTGTCTGGGGGATCCTTCTTTCTTGTTTCAAATGAGGGTTGTGACCCCAAATCCTCCTTGGTTTCTTCAGTCTGTAACATCATCTTTACTTCTTTCTTATCTTTCAGGCATGACTTCAGATTCTTTGGGGCTAATTCATTGGGTGCTTCTTTTAGTTTAGAATCACTAACATCAATCTTCATGCAGTCCTTCTCTTGATCTAGATCATGTGATGGTTTGAAGACATGGAAGGTGAGTTGCTCATCATGTATTCTCAGTATTAACTCGCCTTGCTCCATATCTATAAGTGCCCTGTCAGTGGCTAGAAATGGTCTCCCTAGGATGATCGGATGAAGGTAGCTTTCTTCCATCTCAAGAATGTCAAAGTCTGCAGGTAGGAAGTACTTTCCAACCTTCACCAATATGCTTTCAACCACTCCTAGTGCTCTTTTCTGTTTCTTGTTTGCCAACTGAAGGATCACTGATAAACCCATATTTTATGATATATATTGTACTTAAATTAAATGATTTATCAACTCTTCATCTACTTATTCACATGAATTTGCATGGCTTTACAATTCCTTCCATAGAATATGATGTATGAGAAAACATGTTTTCTATGCTTCAAAATTATCAATTTTAATTATTCTTTATTACCATTCGATGCCGTGATTTGTGTGTTGAGTACTTTCAAGTTTTATAGGGTAGGAATGACTTAAAGGATGGAAAGCAAACATACAAAATGGAAGGAAAGCACAAATTAGAGTCCTTGGAGAAACGGGCAGTGACGCGTCCACATGGACAATGCGAACGCGTGGTTCGCACTAAAGAGATTCGACGGGAACGCATGGATGCGGCGAACACGTGATTTGCGAAATACAACTGACGCGTTGCATTATTGACGTGACCGTGTGAAAGAGCAACACTCCAAATGACCCGACGGCGTGACCCACGCGGACGCGTGACGTGTACGATCTGCAGAATTTACAGATCTCATTTCCAGCAATTTCTGGGCCCCTTTTGGCCTAGATCCAAGCCCAGAGAACACAGATTGAAGGGCTATAAATGGAGGAATCCATCCATTCATGAGGAGATACTGAATACTGGATTTATACATAATTTCAAGATTGAGATGTAGTTTTTAGAGAGAGAGGTTATCTCCTCTCTCTTAGGATTTAGGATTAGGATTTTTAGAAATTAGGAATATTACTTCTTCACCTCAGGTTCAATGTCTTTCTGTTTATTTTTCCTTTTATTTGTTTAATGACCATTTATGTTATGATTTTCCTATTTAAATATAAATTGAGGTATTTCAGACTCATGATTGCTTTTTCCTATTTTTAATTTAGATTATTTACTATTGGTTTTGGTTGATTAATTGGTAACTCTTGAGTTATCAAACTCATCGTGATTGATAATTGTCATCTTTGCTGATTAATTTAGATTCCTATAACTCTAGTCTTTCCTTAAGGAGTTGACTAGGACTTTAGGTACTAAATTAATTTATCCACTTAACTGACCTTCATAGTTAGAGGTTGCCTTAGTGGTAGTAAAAATATAATTCTCATCACCATTGATAAGGATAACTAGGATAGGACTTTCAGTTTTCATACCTTGCCAAGATTTTTTCTTAGTTATTAATTTATTAATTCCTACAATTTCATTCTCTTATTTAAAACCTTTTCAAAACCCAAAACACTGTTTTCCATAATCAATAATAAAACACACCTCCCTGCAATTCCTTGAGAAGACGACCTGAGGTTTGAATACTTCGGTTTATAAATTTTATTGGGTTTGTTACTTATGACAACCAAAACGTTTGTAAGAAAGGTTGATTGCTAGGCTTAGAAACTATACTTGCAATGAGAATTTAATATAAATTCTAAACCATCAATCTTCAGTTCTTCAAAATGGCGTCGTTGCCGGGAAGTTGCAAACGTGTGCCTTATTATTGGTTATTGTAAATATTTTTCTTTTACTTGTTTATTTGTTTTTGTTTTCCTTTCTTATTTCTGATAACTATTATGAATTCTCACCCCTCTCGCTTTGAGTTTGGTTCTAATTTTGTTGAAAGGAATGAAAGCTATATTAGGATTATGCATCAAGGTCTAAGCAATCAAAGATGGATGGAGCCAAGAGGATCTGATCACCCCTTTAGGCAACAACACCTTCCAAGATATCATGGACAGAGACCACTCTACAATGCATACCAAACCGATAGATATGGTGGACCCCCTTGTAGCTACCAACAAGCCCCACCCTATGCTTAGAGACCATCCTCTCAACATAGCTTCGAACCAACACACTCACAAGCATCCTTTCACCATTCGCCACCGTATGATCCTTATCCACCCCAACGCTAATCCAACTATTCCCAAGAACCACCACCACCCTATGCACCATGTCCATATCCATCAATTCAAGAATCACAGGTTCGCTTCGAAGAATCAGTAGACCAATTTCATACAACCCTTCATCAACTGGAGCAGGCAATAAATCAATTATCTTCCAGACGTTTGGATACTCAGCAAATCCCCATGGCTTCATATGGAGAATCTAATGAAGAACGTAGCGTGAAAAAGACACAAGAAACTCCAGTGGACAGTATAGAGCATATCTTCATACTAGAACAAGTAGAGGAAGCTATTATTATAGAAGAAGAAGAGTTGGTTGAAGATTTAGGAGATGCCAAACCTCTGCCAGAATCCAGAGTTGTGCAGAATTCCGTCGAAAATGTTACAATTGATGCTAAGGAGGATGGTGCACAACCCCCAAAGCAAGTATCTTATGAGGAATTGGATGGAATAACCCATGACACATGTTTCCTTGATGATGATGATCACAAGTCAAGTTCTCTTAGTAATGAACTTGCATCCGCAAGTGAATTCTGTGAGATAGAAGAACCTTCCCCAAGTGAATACGAAGATGATGCAGAGGTCGACTTTTCTCAACCTCCCAATTATGACTCAAGTGACGAGGAAGATATCATTGACTTTGATCAAGACATGGTTGAAATGGAAGAAATTTGCCAAGTAGTGGAGGAATTCACAGAAGACCACAAGGGAGTAGAGCTTGCAGAACCACTGAAAACACTGATCCTAAGGCCATTACCACCCAACACAAACTTCAAATGGGTAAAATCCTTGACCTTTATCTTCAATTTTCCACTTGAATATGGTTTTCTTGAGACAGATGGCTAGCTTAGAGCTCTTTGCGGCTTTAAGAGCAAAAGGGAAATGACTCGCACTCAGCGCTGGTATGCATGATTCAATGAGGTTTCACACTTCAATTTGAGGTGCAAGGATTGGTGTCAAGCTCAATTGAAAGGATCTCGGAAGCGGTTTGGTCACTGCAGTGGGAATTTAAGTTACTTACCACCCGGCCGGAAAAATGCAGATCAAGATAAAAATAGGTGTAAAAGTAGAGTTTAGGATCCTGGAATCTATTCTGACATTCAATACCCCGGGAGCCTGAAAGCCTTGTTTGGGACCCCAGAGGATGCTGGCATTCCAAACACTGGTGGAGATTTCTGGACGAATTCAAGCACAAGCCACCATAGCAGGAAGCTCATCAAATGTCCAGCTTAAGAACTTTAACTAAAAGTGCTAGGTGGGAGACAACCCACCATGGTATGATTGTTCCTTCTCTATTCTACTATGTTTTTGAATTTTATTTGAACCGGAAATTTTTACATAACATTCATTGCATTCTGCATTCTGCATATTGCATAAAAAAAGAGAGAGCTGTATTCTGCATATTGCATTCTGCATCTGCATCACAAGTGCAATAACAGAAAATAGAAAGTGAACAGTGAGTCACGCTAAAGCAAGGCTGGAGGTGTGCCTTTGGCACAAATTGTTCCACGTGACCGCGTGCCCCACGTGATCGCGTCAGTTGAGGAAAATGCCTCCCACGTGTCCATGTCACCCACGCGAACGCGTGATCTGGATATCGACGTAAAGATCCAACGCCCAGAAAGTTGGGCTGGAATTGTGCGGCAGTTGTGCATTTAGCACAAAACAACCCACGCGTGCGCGTCCCTGACGCGAACGCGTCACTTTCCCAACACCCATCCCATGCAAACGCGTGAGTGACGCGATCGCGTCGCACGAATATTATGACCCCCTATATCAAATAGAGAGTTGCGCTAAAACGACGCTGGAATCGTGCCTCTAGCACAAATTCCAGCGACGCGGTCGCGTGTGTCACGTTAGTTAATTACGGTCGCCTGTTAAATAGGAAAAACAATAATCATGCCATGAGTGAAATTAATTGAAAGAAGAAGTGAAAAGGCAAAAGGGAAAGTTAGAAAGTTAAAAGTGAGTAAAATTGAAAAAGAGGTTAGAAAGAGAAAATTAGTGAGTTAGTAAAAAGGAAGTCAGAGTAAGTGGCATGATGATTGGTTTTAAAGTAACAAGAATTTCACAATTTGAAGCAACGGTCAACTCATATTTGATGAGTGGATAATTTATACGCTTTTGGCATTGTTTTTAGTATGCTTTTAGTATGTTTTAGTTAGTTTTTATTTAAAATTCACTTTTCTAGACTTTACTATGAGTTTGTGTGTTTTTCTATGATTTCAGGTATTTTCTGGCTGAAATTGAGGGACCTGAGCAAAAATCTGATTCAGAGGCTGAAAAGGGCTGCAGATGCTGTTGGATTCTGACCTCCCTGCACTCGAAGTGGATTTTCTGGAGCTACAGAAGCCCAATTGACGCGCTCTCAATTGCCTTAAAAAGTATACATCCGGGGCTTTCCAGCTATATATAATAGTCCATACTTTTCCTGAGATTTGATGGTCCAAACAGGCGTTCCAAGTCAGCTTCAGAATTCCCGGCGTTAAACGCCGGAACTGGCACAAAAGTGGGAGTTAAACGCCCAAACTTGCACAAAAGCTGGCGTTTAACTCCATGTAAAGTCTTTACACATGGAAGCTTCAATGCTCAGCCCAAGCACACACCAAGTGGACCCAAAAGTGGATTTTTACGTCATTTACTCATTTCTGTAAACCTTAGGGTACTAGTTCTCTATAAATAGGACCTTTTGCTATTGTATTTGAAGAATCTTTCAATCTTCGAAACATCTTTTGATCATGTTTTTATGATTGAACCCTCTTTGGGAGGCTGGCCATTCAGCCATGCCTAGACCTTGTTCTTATGTATTTTCAACGGTAGAGTTTCTACACACCATAGATTAAGGTGTGGAGCTCTACTGTACCTCGAGTATTAATGCAATTACTATTGTTCTTCTATTCAATTCAGCTTATTCTTGTTCTAAGATATCACTTGTTCCTCAACTTGATGAATGTGATGATCCGAGACACTCATCATCATTCTCACCTATGAACGTGTGCCTGACAACCACCTCCATTCTACCTTAGATTGAGTGGATATCTCTTGGATTCCTTAATCAGAATCTTCGTGGTAAAAGCTAGAATCCATTGGCGGCCATTCTTGAGAATCTAGAAGGTCTAAACCTTGTCTGTGGTATTCTGAGTAGGATTTATGGATTGAATGACTGTGACTAACTTCAAACTCGTGATTGTGGGGCGTTAGTGACAAATGCAAAAGAATCACTGGATTCTATTCCGACATGGTCGAGAACCGATAGATGAATAGCCGTGCTGTGACAGAGCGCATTGAACATTTTCACTGAGAGGACGGGACTGTAGCCATTGACAACGGTGATGCCCAACATACAGCTTGCCATGGAAAGGAGTAAGAAGGATTGGATGAAGACAGTAGGAAAGCAGAGAGACGGAAGGGACAAAGCATCTCCATACGCTTATCTAAAATTCTTACCAATGAATTACATAAGTATCTCTATCTTTATTTTATGTTTTATTTATCTTTTAATCATTAATCCTCCATAACCATTTGAATCCGCCTAACTGAGATTTATAAGATGACCATAGCTTGCTTCATACCAACAATCTCCGTGGGATCGACCCTTACTCGCATAAGGTTTATTACTTGGATGACCCAGTGCACTTGCTGGTTAGTTGTGCGAAGTTATGATAAAGAGTTGAGATTGCAATTGAGCATACCAAGTTGATGGCGCCATTGATGATCACAATCTCATGTCGGATCTCCGGATATTCACTCTTTTTGAGTTTGAAAGGGACTTCGTGGATCACCTTCTTCATGGCCACAACTTCATAGAAGTGGTCTTGATGCACCCTTGAGATAAATCTCTCCATCTGTCATGACTCGGAGGTGGAAGCTTTTGCCTTCCCTTTTTTCTTTCTAGAGGTTTCTCCGGCCTTAGGTGCCATAAATGGATATGGAAAAACAAAAAGCAACGCTTTTACCACACCAAACTTAGAAGGTTTTCTTGTCCTCGAGCAAAAGAGGAAAGAAAAGAGTAGAAGAAGAGGAAATAGAGAAGATGGAGGGGGCTTTTGTGGTTCGCCTAAGGGGGAGAAATAGTGTTTAGGTTGTGTGAAAATGAAGGAGTGAAGAAGGGTTTATATAGGGGTGGAGAGAGGGGTAGGGTTCGGCCATTATGGGTAGGTTTTTTTTTTTTTTGGGGAAGAGGTATTGAGGTGATTGGTGAATGGGTGAAGAAGAGAGAGAGTGGTGGGGTAGGTGGGGATCCTGTGGGGTCCACAGATCCTGAGGTGTCAAGGATAGCTCATCCCTGCACCAAGTGGCATGTAAAACACCCTTTCTGCCAATCCTGGCGTTAAACGTCGGGCTGCTGCCCTTTTCTGGCGTTAAACGCCAGTCTGGTGCCCCTTTCTAGCGTTAAACGCCAGTCTGGTGCCCCTTTCTGGCGTTAAACGCCCAGAATGGTGCTAGACTAGCCGTTAAACGCCCATTTGCTGCCCTTAGTGGCGTTTAAATGCCAGCAAGCTTTTCCTCCAGGGTGTGCTATTTTTCTTTCTGTTTTTCATTCTGTTTTTGCCTTTTTCAATTGTCTTTGTGACTTCACATGATCATCAACCTATAGAAAACATAAAATAACAATGGAAAATAGATAAATATAACATTGGGTTGCCTCCCAACAAGCGCTTCTTTAATGTCAGTAGCTTGACAGTGGGCCCTCATGGAGCCTCACAGATGTTCAGAGTAATGTTGGAACCTCCCAACACCAAACTTAGAGTTTGAATGTGGGGGTTCAACACCAAACTTAGAATTTGGTTGTGGCCTCCCAACACCAAACTTAGAGTTTGATTGTGGGGGCTCTATTTGACTCTGTTTTGAGAGAAGCTCTTCATGCTTCCTCTCCATGGTTACAGAGGGATATCCTTGAGCCTTAAACACAAAGGATTCTTCATTCACTTGAATGATCAATTCTCCTCTGTCAATATCAATCACAACCTTTGCTGTGGCTAGGAAGGGTCTGCCAAGGATGATGGATTCATCCATGCACTTCCCAGTCTCTAGGACTATGAAATCAGCAGGGATGTAATGGTCTTCAATCTTTACCAGAACATCCTCTACAAGTCCATAAGCTTGTTTTCTTGAATTGTCTGCCATCTCTAGTGAGATTCTTGCAGCTTGTACCTCAAAGATCCCTAGCTTCTCCATTACAGAGAGAGGCATGAGGTTTATGCTTAACCCTAGGTCACACAGAGCCTTCTTGAAGGTCATGGTGACTAATGTACAAGGTATTGAGAACTTCCTAGGGTCCTGTCTCTTTTGAGGTAATCTCTGCCTAGTCAAGTCATCCAGTTCTTTGGTGAGCAAAGGGGGTTCGTCCTCCCAAGTCTCATTACCAAATAACTTGTCATTTAGCTTCATGATTGCTCCAAGGTACTTAGCAACTTGCTCTTCAGTGACATCTTCGTTCTCTTCAGAGGAAGAATACTCATCAGAGCTCATGAATGGCAGAAGTAAATCCAATGGAATCTCTATGGTCTCAGTGTGAGCCTCAGATTCCCATGGTTCCTCATTAGGGAACTCATTGGAGGCCAGTGGACGTCCATTGAGGTCTTCCTCAGTGGCGATCACTGTCTCTTCCTCCTCTCCAAATTTGGCCATGTTGATGGCCTTACACTCTCTTTTTGGATTCTCTTCTGTATTGCTTGGAAGAGTACTAGGAAGGAGTTCAGTAACTTTCTTACTCAGCTGACCCACTTGTGCCTCCAAGTTTCTAATGGAGGACCTTGTTTCAGTCATGAAACTTTGAGTGATTTTGATTATATCAGAGACCATGGTTGCTAAGTCAGAGTGGCTCTGCTTAGAATTCTCTGTCTGTTGCTGAGAAGATGATGAAAAAGGCTTGCCATTGCTAAACCTGTTTTTTCCACTATTATTGTTGTTGAAACCTTGTTGAGGACTCTATTAATCCTTCCATGAGAGATTTGGATGATTTCTCCATGAAGGATTATAGCTGTTTCCATATGGTTCTCCCATGTAATTCACCTCTTCCATTGATGGGTTCTCAGGATCATAAGCTTCTTCTTCAGATGAAGCGTCCTTAGTATTGCCTGGTGCAGCTTGCATTCCAGACAGACTTTGAGAAATCATATTGACTTGCTGAGTCAATATTTTGTTCTGAGCCAATATGGCATTCAGAGTATCAATCTCAAGAACTCCTTTCTGATTCGTCCCATTGTTCACAGGATTCCTTTCAGAAGTGTACATGAATTGGTTATTTGCAACCATTTCAATGAGTTCTTGAGCTTCTGCAGGCGTCTTCTTCAGATGAAGAGATCCTCCAGCAGAGCTGTCCAATGACATCTTGGACAGTTCAGACAAACCATCATAGAAGATACCTATGATGCTCCATTCAGAAAGCATGTCAGAAGGACACTTTCTGATCAATTGTTTGTATCTTTCCCAAGCTTCATAGAGGGATTCACCTTCCTTCTGTCTGAAGGTTTGGACTTCCACTCTAAGCTTACTCAATTTTTGAGGTGGAAAGAACTTTGCCAAGAAGGCATTGACTAGCTTTTCCCAAGAGTTCAGGCTTTCTTTAGGTTGTGAGTCCAACCATATCCTAGCTCTGTCTCTTACAGCAAAAGGGAATAACATAAGTCTGTAGACCTCAGGGTCAACCCCATTGGTCTTGATAGTGTCACAGATTTGTAAGAATTCAGCTAAAAACTAATGAGGATCTTCCAATGGAAGTCCATGGAACTTGCAATTCTGTTGCATTATAGAAACTAATTGAGGCTTAAGCTCAAAGTTGTTTACTCCAATGGCAGGGATAGAGATGCTTCTCCCATAGAAGTCGGGAGTAGGTGCAGTAAAGTCACCCAGCACCTTCCTTGCATTGTTGGCATTATTGTTATTTTCGGCTGCTATGTCTTCTTCTTGTTTGAAAATTTCTGTTAGGCCCTCTACAAAGAGTAGTGCTTTAGCTTAAATTAAATGATTTATCAACTCTTCACCTACTTATTCATATGAATTTGTATGGCTTTACAATTCCTTCCTTAGAATATGATGTATGAGAAAACATGTTTTCTATGCTTCAAAATTATCAATTTTAATTATCCTTTATTACCATTCGATGCTGTGATTTGTATGTTGAGTACTTTCAGGTTTTATAGGACAGGAATGACTTAAAGGATGGAAAGGAAACATACAAAATGGAAGGAAAGCATAAATTGGAGTCCTTGGAGAAACGGGTAGTGACGCGTCCGCATGGACGATGCGAACGCGTGGTTCGCGCTAAAGAGATTCAACGCGAATGCATGGATGCGGTGAACGCGTGACTTGCGAAATACAACTGACGCGGGAGCATGATTGTCACGACCGCATGGAAGAGCAACACTCCAAATGACGCGACCGCGTGACCCACGCGGACGCGTGACGTGCGTGATCTGCAGAATTTGGAGATCTCATTTCCAGCAATTTCTGGGCCCCTTTTGGCCCAGATCCAAGCCCAAAGAACACAGATTGAAGGACTATAAATGGAGGAATCCATCCATTCATGAGGAGATACTGAATACTGGATTCATACATAATTTGAGGATTGAGATGTAGTTTTTAGAGAGAGAGGTTATCTCCTCTCTCTTAGGATTTAGGATTAGGATTTTTAGAAATTAGGAATATTACTTCTTCACCTCAGGTTCAATGTCTTTCTGTTTATTTTTCCTTTTATTTGTTTAATGACCATTCATGTTATGATTTTCCTATTTAAATATAAATTGAGGTATTTCAGACTCATGATTGCTTTTCCCTATTTTTAATTTAGATTATTTACTATTGGTTTTGGTTGATTAATTGGTAACTCTTGAGTTATCAAACTCATCGTGATTGATAATTGTCATCTTTGCTGATTAATTTAGATTCCTATAACTCTAGTCTTTCCTTAAGGAGTTGACTAGGACTTTAGGTACTAAATTAATTTATCCACTTAACTGACCTTCATAGTTAGAGGTTGACTTAGTGGTAGTAAAAATATAATTTTCATCACCATTGATAAGGATAACTAGGATAGGACTTCCAGTTTTCATACCTTGCCCAGAGTTTTTCTTAGTTATTAATTTATTAATTCCTACAATTTATTTCTCTTATTTAAAACCTTTTCAAAACCCAAAACACTATTTTCCATAATTAATAGTAAAACACACCTCCCTGCAATTCCTTGAGAAGACGACCCGAGGTTTGAATACTTCGGTTTATAAATTTTATTGGGTTTGTTACTTGTGACAACCAAAACATTTGTAAGAAATGTTGATTGCTTGGCTTAGAAACTATACTTGCAACGAGAATTTATTATAAATTCTAAACCATCAATCTTCAGTTCTTCAATCACATCTGTGGGTTTCAACTCGATAATTTTCAGCTTCTTCATGAGAGATAGGGGCATTACATTTATGCTGGCTCCCAAGTCACAAAACCCTCTATCAATTATTGTCTTTCCTATGGTACACGGGTTGTGAAATCTCCCTGGATCCTTCTTCTTTGTAGGCAAGTCTTTCTGTATGATGGCACTACATTCCTTATTCATAACCACTGTTTGTCCTCCTTTCAGGGCACTCTTCTTTGTCAGCAGCTCCTTCATACATTTAATGTATGTGGGCATCTGTTGCAGGGTCTCAAGGAAGGGAATGTTGACATGAAGAGACTTAAATACATCCAGGAATCTAGTGTATGTTCTCTCCTTCTCTCCTCCTCTGAGTCTCTCAGGAAATGGTGCTTATGGCACATAAGTTTTAAGGACTTCTTTCTATTTTGGTTCCTTCCTTTGTTCAGGGCTAGTCATTTGTTCTGCCTCTTCCATCTTCTCCTTTGAAATTTCTTGGGTATGCTCTAGTGGACTGCTAATTTCTTCCTCAATCTCTTCTTCACTTGCAAGGGTAATTGCCTTGCATTCTTTCCATCTCACCTTTTTCGCTTCTCCTCTTGGGTTCTTCTCAGTGTCACTTGGAAAGCTCTCAGTGGGCTTAGGAATTTGTTGAGACAAATATCCTACTTGGGATTCTAGCTTCTTTATAGTCTCTCCTCGATTTTTCATACTAGCCCTTACTTTCTCCTTGAATGTTCTGTTGTCATGAACATCTTTACAAAGATTTTCCAGTAAGGCCTCAATCTTGGACAGCCTATCTTCCAGTGGTAGTGGTGGGTTAGGATTTAAGGGTTGAGAGTGACTATTTTGGACTTGATATGGTGGCTGGGAATACGTGTTTTGTGGAGTTTGGTAAGATCTCTGGTTGGGTTGTTGATATGGTGGGTTGTTGTAATGATTGTGGTTGTGAGGTTTATAGTCTTGGCTCTGGTTTTGTTGATTTCTCCACACAACCGACCAGGATTGTATATTTTTTAGTATGGATCATGGGACTGTCTTGATGAATTTCCAATGTAGTTGGCATGCTCCCATTCACCTTCTTCCTCTGCAATAAGCTCTTCTTGGGCTGGTGGTAAGGTGTTAATTGCTGTAACTTGATTGTTCTCCATCTTCTTAGTTAGGTCAGCCAATTGCTTAGCAATCATCTTGTTATGAGCCAAAAGTGCATCCATGTTGCTTCTTTCAGATGCATAGAAATATTCATTATTAGCCACTCTTCAATGGTCTTTTTCTTGTTGAGAGATCCTCTAGAAGAATGGTCTAGAGCCTTTTTTGACTCATATGGCAGCCCCTCATAGAAGATATGCAATTGCACCCACTCATTGAACATATCCGGGGGACACTTCCTAATCAAGTCTTTATACCTTTCCCATGCTTCATAAAGTGTTTCCCCTTCCTGTTGCCTGAATGTTTGAACCTCTGCTCTCAGCCTATTGACTCTTTGTGGAGGGTAAATGATGCACCACTATTTCGTGGTACATCTTGTGCTTAATTGAGTGGAACTATAAAGTTGTCAATCGATCATAACTTGAGCTACAGAGGTCCAAATGAGGCGGTTCTAGTTGCGTTGGAAAGCTAACGTCCGGGGCTTCGAAATGATATATAATTTGCCATAGTGGCCATGCAGCTAGGCAACATGCACGCGCACATTGGTGAAAAGTCCATCGGCCCGCACGCACACTTGGCACGTACGCGCGACATACGCGACTGCAGAAATTGCTGGGGGCAATTTTTGGGCTGTTTTTGACCCAGTTTTTGGCCCAGAAAATACATATTATAGGCTGCAAAGTGGGGGAATCATTCATTCATCATTCACTTCTCATTACTCACAATTTTAGGTTTTAGATGTAGTTTCTAGAGAGAGAGGCTCTCTCCTCTCTCTAGGTTTTAGTATTTAGGATTTCTCTTAGTTTTAGGTTTATTTCTTCCCAATTCTAGGTTCAATGTTCCTTTAATTTAGTGTCTCTTCTACTTTTGTTTATTCTTTTACTTTAATTTATGAATTCTCATGTTAGATTTAATTTCTCTTATGAATGCAATTTGAGGTATTTCATGTTTATTATTTGTTTCTCCATTTTTTGTTATTGAATCTCTTGGCTTTGGTTGAGTAATTGGTGACACTTGAGTTATCAAACTCATTTGTTGATGGATAATTGTTATGTTTGCTAGTTGATTTAAATTCCACTAACTCTAGTCTTTCCATAGGAGTTGACTAGGACTTGGAAAATCAAATTGATTTATCCACTTAACATACCTTCATAGTTAGACGTTGACCAAGTGGGAGCAATGAACAATTCTCATCGCAATTGATAAGGATAACTAGGATAGGACATCCAGTTCTCATACCTTGCCAAGAGCTTTTCTAGTTATTAGTTTATTCCTTTTGCCATTTACTATTCTTGCTTCTTATCTTAAAAACCCCAAAATATACCTTTACATAACCAATAACAAGAACACTTCCCTACAATTCCTTTGAGAGACGACCCGAGGTTTAAATACTTCGGTTATCAATTTTATTAGGGGTTTGTTACTTGTGACAACCAAAAATTTTGCACGAAAGGATTCTTTGTTGGTTTAGAAGCTATACTTTCAACGAGAATTTATTTGTGAAATTCTAAACCACGCAAAAATTCGTTCGTCAGTAGAACCTTGCCAAGAATTTGTTTACCACATCTTTCCAAGTTGTGAGAATTTTCTTAGGGAATGATTCTAGCCATTTAGATGCCATGTCCCTAAGAGAGAATGGGAACAACAACAATCTGTAGGCATCAGGGTGAACACCATTAGATTTCACTGTATCACATATCCTTAGGAATGGTGAGATGTTGGTTGGGGTCTTCTTGGGCACTTCCTCCAAAAGAACAATTATTTTGGACTAGGGTGATGAGTTGTGGATTTAGTTTGAAATTGTTGGCATGGATGGTTGGCTTTAGAATGCTGCTCCCTCAATTCCCAGGGTTGGGATTAATGTAGGAGCCAAGCACTCTCCTCTCTCGTGGTGCATGATTGCCAACATCTTCTCCAGCAGGGTTGTGAACCTCTTCTTCCATAACAATGTCCAAATCCTCTTCTAGCTCTTCCTCTCCAACTACTCCCTTACTTCTTGCTTTCTTCCTTAATCTAAGGAAGGTCCTCTCCGATTCACTGTCAAAAAAGGTTGAAGCCCCTCTTCTACTTGTCATGTAATTAGCAAAACAACAGCAAACCGCAAGTGAAGAGTTCACAGTTAATGAAAATTTTGGTTAGAGTAATTAAACAAACAGTTAGTGAGGTTAATGAGTTAGTTGAGCTGGAAAATAAATGATCAATGGAAATTGACTAAAAATGTAAAAAAAATAACAATAACAACAAAATAAAAGAAAAATGCTCAATCTAGTTATCCTCTAATTTAGTCAATGTCAATACAAAACCAATCCTCGGCAACGGCACCATAAACTTGATGCATGAAAATTTTTCTCTCAACAAATTTCCACTGGCAAGAGCACCGGATTGTTGTCAAGTAAAAACTCACAGTAGAGTGAGGTCGAATCCCACAGGGATTAGTTCGTTGATAAACTTTAATTGAAGGGTTATTCTAGATGAACTAAGAAGATTTGAATTTGGAAGTGCAGAAACTTAAATGGTGAGAAAAGTAAATTGCATGGATTTGTAAATGATGGAAAGTAAATAGCAAGAAATTAAAATGTTGAATCTTAAATTGCAAGGAAATAAATGGGAATGGGGTGATTAAGCATGAAAATAAACAGCAGAAAATATAGAGAATTGGTAGATTAGAGATGGAGAGTTCATTGGGCTTAGGAGATATTGGATTCTCTGGATCAAGTTCATTTTTATATCTTCCTCAATCAATGCATTCATTCATCTTCTTGGCAATCTTAAGTGATTGGATTCCAATTCCTTGGCAACCCAATCTCTTTAAGCTTGAACAATTGCCCAATTCCTTGATTTAATTGGTCATGAAAAGAGATGAGGTGTGGTCACTAATTATAGTATATGCATTTCCATATCAAAGTATTGGTAGGATTATATGTCACTATATCCATCCAAACTCCAATTCGGTCCAACATGAGAAAGCATTTTTAGCATGATCTACTTATTCCTCTTCTAAGGTTCAAAGGAGATCCAATTATGAAGAGCTTCTTTTCTAAGACAACTACCCAATTGGATGAAGATCGAAAGCTTTCTAGTGAAATCAAGAGAAAAGAAAGAAGAAGAAGAATGAAAACAATTATTGATCTATTGAATTACAACAGAGCTCCCTAACCCAATGAAAGGGGTTTAGTTGTTCATAACTATGGAAATGGAAAGTGAAAATGAAAAGTGCATTTCAAGAAAACTACAAAATTAAAGATAAAGTAAATTGGGCAAAGTTACAGTACTTAATGTGTAAAACCCCCTTCTAACTTAAACTCTAATATATTTATACACTTTCTTCCTTCAATCTTCAAGTAATTGGACTGGGCCCTTTTGGCCTTTGTTGAAGCTAGTTGGAAGTGGCCTTTAGTGGCTTTGATGGAGAAGTTTGGGAGTTAACATTCATACACTGCATGGGTGCTTTTTGTATTGAAGTTTGATTGGCGTTGGAGTCCTCATTGGGGCTCAACGTTTGAGCTCAAATGTTGGGTCAAACTTTGCCAAATCAGGGCTGGGACGTTGGCCTAATAGTTCAACCCAATGTTGGACTCAACGTTAGCCTATCCACGTGTACGCGTGACCCACGCGTACACACCATATGCCCAAAATCTTCATCCACGCGTACGCGTGACCCACGCGTACGCATCGATGCACATTTTTTCAATCTCCAAACTTCATTTTTATCGTGTACATTGGAGGTAACGTTGGACCCCCCAACGTTGCCTCCAACATTGGCACCCTCTCACCTTTAACGTTGCTAGCAATGTTGGAGCACCAACTTTGGCTCCAACGTTGCACACCATAGTTATAGTTGGAGTTGTAGTTGGAGGTTCAACTACAACTCCAACTATGGCCTCTTTTTATGTGTAGTTAGAGTTGTAGTTGGAGGTCCAACTACAACTCTAACTATGGCCTTCTTCATGCAACGTTTGGGGTGAAGTTTGAGGTCCAACTTTGGAGCTCAAACGTTGCCTTCTTTAGTAGTTGGAGTTGTAGTTGGAGGTTGGTGCACGAAATTGTGATCATCAATGGCGCCATCAACATGGTACACTCAATTGCAATCTCAACTCTTTATCACAACTTCGCACAACTAACCAGCAAGTGCACTGGGTCGTCCAAGTAATAAACCTTACGCGAGTAAGGGTCGATCCCACGGAGATTGTTGGTATGAAGCAAGCTATGGTCATCTTGTAAATCTCAGTCATGCGGATTCAAATGGTTATGGAGGATTAATGATTAAAAGATAAACAAAACATAAAATAAAGATACAAATACTTATGTAATTCATTGGTGAGAATTTCAGATAAGCGTATGGAGATGCTTTGTCCCTTCCGTCTCTCTGCTTTCCTACTGTCTTCATCCAATTCTTCTTACTCCTTTCCATGGTGATGCAGGTGGAAACTGTCTCGCAACAAATTTCCTTCGGCAAGTGTACCGAATTTGTCGTCAAGTAAAAACTCACAATAGAGTGAGGTCGAATCCCACAGGGATTGATTGATCAAGCAACTTTAATTAGAAGAATGTTTTAGTTGAGCAAATTCAGAATTTGGGTTGAGATTTGCAGAAAATAAAATGTCGGGAATGTAAATAATAGAAAAAGTAAATGCTAGAATTAAAGGGCTGAAAGTAAATGACTGAAAGTAAATTGCAGAATTGTAAATGGAAATGGGGTGTTTGCTCATGAAAGTAAACACAGAAATTAAAGAGAATGGGTGAGATCAGAATTGGGGAATTTATTGGGCACAGGAGATGTTGCAATTCTCCAGATCAAGTTCATTTTCATCTCTTCCTCAATCAATGCACTCATTGAACTCCTTGGCAATCTTAATTGATTGAATTACAATTTCTTGCAATTCAATCTCTCAAATCTTGATCAATAGCCAATTCCTTGGTTAATTGCTCATGAGAAGAGATGAAGTGTGGTCACTGATTATACCACATGCATTTCCCAAATCAAGTATTGAGAGGATTATAGTCACATATCCATCCAAACCCAATTTGGTCCAGCATGAGAAAGCATTTCTAGCTTGATCTCTTCATTTCTCTTTCAAGGCTCAAAAGAGATCCAAGTTTGAATAGCTTCTTTTCCAGGATAACTACCCAATGGGATGAAGATCGAAAGCTTTCAAGTAAAATCAAGAGAAAAGATAGAAGAAGAATAATGAAAACTAGTATTGATCCATCAACTTACAACAGAGCTCCCTAAATAATTCAAAGGTACTCCTATATATACTACTCTTCTCAGCTTCTAGTTGGCTCTTCAAGTCTTGGGCCTTTGGATCTTGAGTTTGAAGTAGTTCTCTTCTTCATTTGGGCCTGGTTTTACTTGCAGAGAGAAAGTGTGAAGTGGGCAGAGACTTTAGTTCAGGACGTTAGGGGTGTTAACGTTTTAGTGAAAGTATGAGTTCGAGAACGTTAGCGACACTCAACATTGTCACTAACGTTCCAATGTACCCCTTTGCCTCACGTTAGAGCCCACGTTAACTAGGTTAACGTGGCTTCTAACGTGGCCTTGCCAACCTTCAAGAACGTTAGTGACACTCAACATTGTCACTAACGTTCCAATGTGCCCCAATGTCTCACGTTAGAGTCCATGTTAACTAGGTTAACGTGGCTTCTAACGTGGCCTTGCCAACCTTCGAGAACGTTAGTGACACTTAACATTGTCACTAATGTTCCAATGTGCCCCTATGTCTCACGTTAGAGTCCACGTTAACTAGGTTAACTGGCTTCTAACGTGGCCATTCTTAGCCATCCCCAACGTTAGTGACAATGTTGAGTGTCACTAAGGTTGGCTCATCTTTCACTCATCAACGTTAGCTTTCCACGTTAACTAAGTTAACGTGGAAGTTAACGTGGCTCCTTGGGGTTTGTGGTTGCTTCCAACGTTAGTGACAATGTTGGGTGTCACTTTGTCGACCACCCTTGCCTCTTGGTGCACGAATTTGTAATCCGCAAGTGCACTGGGTCGTCCAAGTAATACCTTACGTGAGTAAGGGTCGATCCCACGGAGATTATTGGTTTGAAGCAATCAATGTTTATTTTATTAATATTAGTCAGGAAGCCAATAAGATTATTTGGATTTAATTGTAAGAAGTCAAAGTATTTAAAATTATTGGATAAATAAAAGAGAATAATAGCGTTACTTGTTGTGCAGTAATGAGAAATATGTTGGAGTTCTGGAGATGCTTTGTCCTCTGACTTCAACTCTTCCTTGAAATCCTTCAACACACGCAAAGTCCCTTCCAGGCAAGCTCTATGTAGGGTGTCACCGTTGTCAATGGCTACTTCCCATCCTCTCAGTGAAAACGTTCCTATGCTCTGTCACAGCACGGCTAATCATCTGTCGGTTCTCAATCAGGTTGGAATAGAATCCATTGATTCTTTTGCGTCTGTCACTAACGCCCAGCCTTCAGGAGTTTGAAGCTCGTCACAGTCATTCAATCCCAGAATCCTACTCAGAATACCACAGACAAGGTTTAGACTTTCCAGATTCTCATGAATGCCACCATCAATCCGGCTTATACCACGAAGATTCTGATTAAGGAATCTAAGAGATACTCATTCAATCTGATGTAGAACGGAGGTGGTTGTCAGGTACACGTTCATGGGTTGAGGAAGGTGATGAGTGTCATGGATCATCACCTTCTCCATAATTAAGCGCAAACGAACATCTTAGATAAGAACAAGCGTGTTTGAAAGGAAAACAAAGGAATTGTATTAAATCATCGAGACGCTGCAGAGCTCCTCACCCCCATCAATGGAGTTTAGAGACTCATGCCGTCAAAAAGTATGTAATTCAGATCTGAAAATGTCATCAGGTACAAGATAAGTCTCTAAAAGTTGTTTAAATAGTAAACTAGTAACCTAGGTTTACAGAATATGAGTAAACTAAGATAATTGGTGCAGAAATCCACTTCTGGGGCCCACTTAGTGTGTGCTGGGGCTGAGACTAAAGCTATCCACGAGTAGAGGCCTTTCTTGGAGTTAAACTCCAAGTTATGACGTGTTTTGGGCGTTCAACTCCGGATCATAACGTTTTTCTGGCGTTTAACTCCAGACAGCAGCATATACTTGGCGTTCAACGCCAAGTTACGTCGTCTATCTTCGCGCAAAGTATGGACTATTATATATTGCTGGAAAGCCCTAAATGTCTACTTTCCAACGCCGTTGAGAGCGCGCCAATTGGACTCCTGTAGCTCCAAAAAATCCATTCCGAGTGCAGGGAGGTCAGGATCCAACAGCATCAGCAGTCCTTTTTCAGCCTAAGTCAGATTTTTGCTCAACTCCCTCAATTTCAGCCAGAAAATACCTGAAATCACAGAAAAATACACACACTCATAGTAAAGTCCAGAAATATGATTTTTGCCTAAAAACTAATAATATTCTACTAAAAACTAATTAAAACATACTAAAATCTACATGAAATTACCCCCAAAAAGCGTATAAAATATCCGCTCATCACAACACCAAACTTAAACTGTTGCTTGTCCTCAAGCAACTAGATAAATAAAATAGGATGAAAAGAAATTAAGAAACAATAATATCTCAGAGTTTCAAGTGAAGCTCAGATTCTAATTAGATGAGCGGGACTAGTAGCTTTTTGCTTCTGAACAGTTTTGGCATCTCACTTTATCCTTTGAAATTCAGAATGGTTGGCATCCATAGGAACTCAGAATTCAGATAGTATTATTGATTCTCCTAGTTTAGTATGTTGATTCTTGAACACAGCTACTTTATGAGTCTTGGCCGTGGCCCTAAGCACTTTGTTTTCCAGTATTACCACCGGATACATAAATGCCACAGACACATAATTGGGTGAACCTTTTCAGATTGTGACTCAGCTTTGCTAGAGTCCCCAGTTAGAGGTGTCCAGAGTTCTTAAGCACACTCTTTTGCTTTAGATCACGACTTTAACCACTCAATCTCAAGCTTTTCACTTGGACCTGCATGCCACAAGCACGTGGTTAGGGACAGCTTGATTTAGCCGCTTAGGCCTGGATTTATTTCCTTGGGCCCTCCTATCCATTGATGCTCAAAGCCTTGGATCCTTTTTACCCTTGCCTTTTGGTTTTAAGGGCTATTGGCTTTTTCTTGTTTCTTTATCCAATGATTCCTTGTAATTTTTTTTTTCACTTTTTTTTTCGCAAGCTTTTTTTCACTGCTTTTTCTTGCTTCAAGAATCAATTTCATGATTTTTCAGATCATCAATAACATTTCTCTTGTTCATCATTCTTTCAGGAGCCAACAATTTTAACATTCATAAAATTCAATATCAAAAATATGCACTGTTCAAGCATTCATTCAGAAGACAAAAAGTATTGCCACCACATATAAATAATTAGAATTTTCCTTGTTAAGAACTCGAAAAAATATTGCCTCTTTATTCTAAGAATCTACTAATTTATTCATGTTTGATAATGATGAGAAAAATAAATTATACCTTAATTGGAGATAAAATCAAAATAGATATACTAATTACTACTACTCCTATATAACTTCTAAGGTAAATTTCTATAAAAATACTATCACAGAGTTAAAGCTTAAAATTAGAACTTAACAACCTGTATTTTTGGGAAGTGGATGTTCCTCTAGTCTGTGGGGTGCTTGGTCCTTCAAGGAATAGCTTCTGACGCTTTAGTTCCTTCAGTTCACATCCTTGCTCTTTCTGTTCCCTTAGGTTCCATGATCTTGATGAGTTTCAGCTCAGTGATCATGGCAACTCACACCAAACTTAGAGGTTTGCTTGTCCTCAAGCAAAAGAAAGAAAAGGAGAGGAATAGAGGGAGAGGCAATTTCGAAATCCAGAAGATATGATGAGTTGAAAAAGATTTGAAAAAGATTTGGATTGAAAAAAGATTTGTGTTTATGAATTAAGATATATTTGATACTTTTGAAAAAGGGATTTTAGAAATTAGGATTTTTAGAAAACTAATTTGATTTGAGGGATGACAATTTGAAACATGTTTATGCAAGAAATCATGAATTGAAACATAAAAATTTAGAAAAATTATAAAGAAAAACGAATTTTACCTCCTCCCACCATCCTGGCGTTAAACGCCCAAACGATGCATGTTTTGGGCGTTTAACGCCCAAATGCTGCTTCTCCTGGGCGTTCAACGCCCAGCTGATGCTTCTTTCTGGCGTTGAACGCCAGGAAGTCCTTTGTCACTGGGCGTTTTTCTGAACGCCCAGGATGCTAACAATCTGGCGTTGAACGCCCAGAAGGTGCTTTTTTCTGGCGTTCAACGCCCAAAAGATGCTCCTTTCTGGCGTTTAACGCCCAGATGGCTACCCTTACTGGCGTTGAACGCCCAGTGGGTGCTTCTTTTGGGCGTTCAACGCCCAAAACTTTTCTTACTGGCTTTTTGATGCCAGTAAGCTTTCCAAATTTCCCTGTAACTCTGTGACTTCAATCAATTGCTACTTCACCTTTTGAAGATACTCTGGCATCTACCTGTAAAACTTGATCAATTAGAAAAAAGAACAAATAAAATTAAATTTTGTGAATGGCTGGGTTGCCTCCCAGCAAGCGCTTCTTTAATGTCATTAGCTGGACTATTACTGAGCTTTTAATCAAGTCTCAGTTTTGAGCATTCTTGCTCAAAATTGCCTTCAAGATAGTGTTTAACTCTCTGTCCATTAACAATGAACTTTTTGTTAGATTCACTATCCTGAAGCTCTACGTATCCATATGGTGATACACTTGTAATTACATATGGACCTCTCCACCGGGATTTTAATTTCCCAGGGAATAATTTGAGCCTAGA
This sequence comes from Arachis hypogaea, assembly GCF_003086295.3. Lineage (NCBI taxonomy): Eukaryota > Viridiplantae > Streptophyta > Magnoliopsida > Fabales > Fabaceae > Arachis > Arachis hypogaea. Next base: position 61,909,004 of record NC_092044.1, on the reverse strand, counting down.
ATTAAATAGCAGAACTTTCTGCCCTGGCTCAAAGACTCTGGATGACAATTTCTTATCATGCCATCTTTTCGCTTTCTCTTTGTATATTTTTGCATTCTCGAAAGCATTGAGTCTAAATTCCTCTAGCTCATTTAGCTGGAGCAATCGTTTTTCTCCAGCTAACTTGGCATCAAGGTTTAGGAATCTGGTTGCCCAGTAGGCCTTGTATTCCAGTTCCATTGGCAAGTGGCATGCCTTTCCATACACAAGCTGGTATGGAGAGGTCCCTATAGGGGTCTTGAATGCTGTTCTGTATGCCCACAGAGCATCATCCAAGCTCCTTGCCCAATCCCTTCTACGGTTAATTACAGTCCGTTCCAGGATTCTTTTGAGTTCTCTATTTGAGACTTCAGCTTGCCCATTAGTCTGTGGATGGTATGGAGTGGCTACCATGTGGCTAACTCCATAACGAACCAAAGCAGAGTAAAGCTGTTTATTGCAGAAATGAGTGCCCCCATCACTGATTAATACTCTAGGGGTACCAAATCTGCTGAAGATGTGTTTCTGGAGGAATTTTAACACTATTTTAGTGTCATTAGTGGGTGTTACAATAGCCTCCACCCATTTGGATACATAATCCACTGCCACCAGAATATAAGTGTTTGAGTATGATGGTGGGAAAGGTCCCATGAAGTCAATACCCCATACATCAAACAACTCAATCTCCAAGATTCCTTGTTGAGGCATGGCATAACTGTGAGGCAGATTGCCAGATCTTTGGCAACTATCACAATTGAGTACAAATGCTCGGGAATCTTTATAGAGAGTAGGCCAGTAGAAGCCACATTGGAGGACTCTTGTGGCTGTTCGCTCACTTCCAAAATGTCCTCCATACTGTGATCCATGGCAATGCCATAGAATTTTCTGCGCTTCTTCTTTAGGCACACATCTACGGATTACTCCGTCTGCACATCTCTTGAAGAGATATGGTTCATCCCAAAGATAGTACTTTGCATCTGTGATCAATTTCTTTGATTGCAGCCTACTGTACTCTTTGGGTATGAATCTTACTGCCTTGTAGTTTGCAATGTCTGCAAACCATGGCACTTCTTGGATGGCAAAGAGTTGCTCATCCGGAAAAGTTTCAGAGATCTCAGTGAGAGGGAGGGACGCCCCTTCTACTGGTTCTATTCGGGACAGGTGATCTGCTACTTGATTCTCTGTCCCTTTTCTGTCTCTTATTTCTATATCAAACTCTTGCAGAAGCAACACCCATCTAATGAGTCTGGGTTTTGAATCCTGCTTTGTGAGTAGATATTTAAGAGCAGCATGATCAGTGTACACAATCACTTTTGATCCTACTAAATAGGATCTGAATTTGTCAATGGCGTAAACCACTGCAAGTAGCTTTTTTTCTGTGGTTGTGTAATTCTTCTGTGCATCATTTAGAACACGGCTGGCATAGTAAATGACGTGCAGAAGCTTGTCATGCCTTTGTCCCAACACTGCACCAATGGCATGGTCACTGGTGCAGAGATGATTGGTGCTGTAACCAATTTAGCTTTCAGAGTCTCAAATGCCTGCAGACACTCTTTATCAAAGATAAATGGCGTGTCAGTGGCTAGCAGGTTGCTCAGAGGTTTGGCAATTTTTGAAAAATCCTTTATAAACCTCCTATAGAATCCTGCATGCCCCAGAAAGCTTCTGATTGCCTTAACATTGGCAGGTGGTGGTAATTTTTCAATTACCTCTACCTTAGCTTGATCCACCTCTATTCCCTTGTTCGAAATTTTGTGCCCAAGGACAATTCCTTCAGTCACCATAAAGTGACATTTTTCCCAATTTAAAACCAGGTTAGTCTCTTGGCATCTTTTCAGAACAAGTGCTAAATGGTTAAGGCAGGAGCTGAATGAGTCTCCAAATACTGAAAAGTCATCCATGAAGACTTCCAGGAATTTTTCCACCATATCAGAGAAAATTGAGAGCATGCACCTCTGAAAGGTTGCAGGTGCATTGCACAGGCCAAATGGCATCCTTCTGTATGCAAATACTCCGGATGGGCAGGTGAATGCCGTTTTCTCCTGATCCTGGGGATCTACTGCAATTTGATTATAACCTGAATATCCATCCAGGAAGCAGTAGTATTCATGACCTGCTAGTCTTTCTAGCATTTGGTCTATGAATGGTAAAGGAAAATGATCCTTTCTGGTGGCTGTATTGAGCCTTCTATAGTCAATACACATACGCCACCCTGTAACTGTTCTTGTAGGAACCAGTTCATTTTTTTCATTGTGAACCACTGTTATGCCTCCCTTTTTAGGGACGACTTGGACAGGGCTTACCCAGGGGCTGTCAGAAATAGGATAAATAATCCCAGCCTCTAGTAATTTAGTGACCTCCTTTTGCACCACTTCCTTCATGGCGGGGTTTAGCCGCCTTTGTGGTTGGACCACAGGCTTGGCGTCACCTTCCAATAGGATCTTGTGCATGCATCTGGCTAGACTAATGCCCTTAAGATCACTGATGGACCACCCAAGAGCTGTCTTGTGTGTCCTTAGCACTTGAATTAGTGCTTCCTCTTCCTGTGGCTCTAAGGTAGAGCTTATAATTACAGGAAAGGTATCACCTTCTCCCAGAAATGCATATTTCAGGGATGGTGGTAATGGTTTGAGCTCGGGTTTAGGAGGTTTCTCCTCTTCCTGAGGGATTTTCAGAGGTTCTACTATTCTTTCTGATTCCTCCTAGTCAGGCTAAACATCTTTAAATATGTCCTCTAGCTCTGATTCGAGACTCTCAGCCATATTGACCTCTCTTACCAGAGAGTCAATAATATCAACACTCATACAGTCATTTGGGGTGTCTGGATGTTGCATGGCTTTGACAACATTCAACTTGAACTCCTCATCATTGACTCTCAAGGTTACTTCCCCTTTTTGGACATCAATGAGGGTTCGGCCAGTTACTAGGAAAGGTCTTCCTAGAATGAGAGTTGCACTCTTGTGCTCCTCCATTTCCAGCACCACATAGTCAGTAGGAAAGGCGAATGGCCCAACCTTGACAATCATGTCTTCAATCACGCCTGATGGGTATTTAATGGAGCCATCAGCAAGTTGAAGACATATCCTGGTTGGTTTGATTTCTTCAGTTAAACCAAGCTTTCTGATAGTAGATGCAGGTATTAGGTTGATACTTGCCCCAAGATCACATAAAGCTTGCTTGGCACAAGTACCCTCTAATGTGCATGGTATCATAAAGCTTCCAGGATCTTTAAGCTTCTCAGGTAAGCTTTTCAGAATGACTGCACTGCATTCTTCAGTGAGGTAAACTTTTTCAGTTTCCCTCCAATCCTTCTTATGACTTAAGATCTCTTTCATGAACTTAGCATAAGAGGGTATTTGCTCAAGTGCTTCTGCAAACGGAATCTTTATTTCAAGAGTCCTAAGATAGTCTGCAAAGCGGGCAAATTGCTTATCCTGTTCCGCTTGGCGGAGTTTTTGAGGATAAGGCATTTTAGCTTTGTATTCCTCAACCTTAGTTGCTGCAGGTTTATTACCTACAGAAGTGGGTTGGGAAGCCTTTTTAGAAGGGTTGTCATCAGCACTTGTATGTGACTGATCCCCCACTGGCATTTGAATGCCAGGGGTGGAAGCTGGAGTGGCGTTAGACGCCACCTCCTTGTTTGTTACTGGCGTTTGAACGCCAGAACCATGTTCCCTTTGGGCGTTCAACGCCGGATTCATGCTTGTTTCTGGCGTTGAACGCCAGAAATGAGCATGGTCTGGGCGTTCAGCGCCAGCTTTATTCCTTTCTGGGCTCTGACTGTCTTCAGAGGGATTTTGAGTAACCAATTGTTCATTTCTTGGTTTCCTGCTGCTTTGAAGTGAGGTATTTAATGTTTTCCCACTTCTTAATTGAACTGCTTGACATTCTTCTGCTATTTGTTTTGACAGTTGCTTTTCTGTCTGCTTTAATTGCACTTCCATATTCCTGTTAGCCATTCTTGTTTCCTGTAATATTTCCTTGAATTCGGCTAGCTGCTGAGTTAGAAAGTCTAATTGCTGATTAAATTCATTAGCCTGATCCACCGGACTGAGTTCTGCAGTTACTGTTTTAGCTTCTTCTTTCATGGAAGATTCACTGCTTAGGTACAGATGCTGATTTCTCGCAACTGTATCAATAAGCTCTTGAGCTTCTTCAATTGTTTTTCTCATATGTATGGATCCACCAGCTGAGTGGTCTAGAGAAATCTGAGCTTTTTCTGTAAGCCCATAGTAGAAGATGTCTAATTGCACCCACTCTGAAAACATTTCAGAGGGGCATTTTCTTAGCATCTCTCTGTATCTCTCCCAGGCATCATAAAGGGATTCATTATCTCCTTGTTTGAAGCCTTGGTTGCTTAGCCTTAGCTGTGTCATCCGTTTTGGAGGGAAATAGTGATTCAGGAATTTTTCTGACAACTGTTTCCATGTTTTTATGCTGTTCTTAGGCTGGTTATTTAACCACCTCTTAGCTTGATCTTTTACAGCAAATGGAAACAGTAATAATCTGTAGACATCCTGATCTACGTCCTTATCATGTACTGTGTCAGCAATTTGCAAAAATTGTGCCAGAAACTCTGTAGGTTCTTCATGTGGAAGACCAGAATACTGGCAGTTTTGCTGCACCATGATAATGAGCTGAGGATTCAGCTCAAAGCTACTAACTCCAATGGAGGGTATACAGATACTACTCCCATATGAAGCAGTAGTGGGGTTAGCATATGACCCCAGAGTCCTCTTGGACTGTTCATTCCTACTTGCTTCCATGATGGAATACAAGAGATAATTTATATGTTGATTTTATTTATTTTATAAAAGTGGAATAAATAAAAACGAAATATATAAAAAGAATTTTAAAAATATTTTATGAAAATTTTTCGAAAAATTTTGAAATTGAAATCTGAATTTTACATTAAAAATTTCGAAAATGTAGTTCTAAAATTAGTTAGAAAAGATATATTTTTTTTTTGAATTTTGAATTTTATGATGAAAGAGAAAAACACATAAAAGACACAAGACTTAAAATTTTTAGATCTAATGCTCCTTATTTTCGAAAATTTTGGAGGGAAAACACCAAGGAACACCAAACTTAAAAATTTTAAGATCAAGACACAAGAAAAATTCAAGAACACTTTGAAGACTCACAAGAACACCAAGAACAAAAGAAAGAACACCAAACTTAAAATTTTTTTTTAAAAAAAAAAGACAAGATAAATTTTCGAAAATTAAAGAGAAATTAATAAGAAAACACCAAACTTAGAGTTTGGCACAAGATTCAATCCAAGAAAAATTATTTCTGAAAATGGTTCCAAAGGGGATAACCCATTATCAAGAACAACTTGAAGATCAAGGAAGAACCAAGAACACTAACACGAAAATTTTAAAGAAAATATAAAATATGCAATTAACACCAAACTTAGAATAAGACACTATACTCACGAAAAATTAATAATTAATTAAGAAAAATAATATTTTTGAAAAGGAATTTTTGAAAAGAAACTATCCTATCAGGATTTGATGACTCTATGACAATAAAAATAAATTATTCCTAATCTAAGAAATAAAATATGCCTTCAATTGTTCACACTCAATAATCCCCGGCAACGGCGCCAAAAACTTGGTGCACGAATTTGTAATCCGCACAACTAACCAGCAAGTGCACTGGGTCGTCCAAGTAATACCTTACGTGAGTAAGGGTCGATCCCACGGAGATTATTGGTTTGAAGCAATCAATGTTTATTTTATTAATCTTAGTCAGGAAGCCAATAAGATTATTTGGATTTAATTGTAAGAAGTCAAAGTATTTAAAATTATTGGATAAATAAAAGAGAATAATAGCGTTACTTGTTGTGCAGTAATGAGAAATATGTTGGAGTTCTGGAGATGCTTTGTCCTCTGACTTCAACTCTTCCTTGAAATCCTTCAACACACGCAAAGTCCCTTCCAGGCAAGCTCTATGTAGGGTGTCACCGTTGTCAATGGCTACTTCCCATCCTCTCAGTGAAAACGTTCCTATGCTCTGTCACAGCACGGCTAATCATCTGTCGGTTCTCAATCAGGTTGGAATAGAATCCATTGATTCTTTTGCGTCTGTCACTAATGCCCAGCCTTCAGGAGTTTGAAGCTCGTCACAGTCATTCAATCCCAGAATCCTACTCGGAATACCACAGACAAGGTTTAGACTTTCCAGATTCTCATGAATGCCGCCATCAATCCGGCTTATACCACGAAGATTCTGATTAAGGAATCTAAGAGATACTCATTCAATCTGATGTAGAACGGAGGTGGTTGTCAGGCACACGTTCATGGGTTGAGAAAGGAAAACAAAGGAATTGTATTAAATCATCGAGACGCTGCAGAGCTCCTCACCCCCAACAATGGAGTTTAGAGACTCATGCCGTCAAAAAGTATGTAATTCAGATCTGAAAATGTCATCAGGTACAAGATAAGTCTCTAAAAGTTGTTTAAATAGTAAACTAGTAACCTAAGTTTACAGAATATGAGTAAACTAAGATAATTGGTGCAGAAATCCACTTCTGGGGCCCACTTAGTGTGTGCTGGGGCTGAGACTAAAGCTATCCACGAGTAGAGGCCTTTCTTGGAGTTAAACTCCAAGTTATGACGTGTTTTGGGCGTTCAACTCCGGATCATGACGTTTTTCTGGCGTTTAACTCCAGACAGCAGCATGTACTTGGCGTTCAACGCCAATTTACGTCATCTATCTTCGCGCAAAGTATGGACTATTATATATTGCTGGAAAGCCCTGAATGTCTAATTTCCAACGCCGTTGAGAACGCGCCAATTGGACTCCTGTAGCTCCAAAAAATCCATTCCGAGTGCAGGGAGGTCAGGATCCAACAGCATCAGCAGTCCTTTTTCAGCCTAAGTCAGATTTTTGCTCAACTCCCTCAATTTCAGCCAGAAAATACCTGAAATCACAGAAAAATACACACACTCATAGTAAAGTCCAGAAATATGATTTTTGCCTAAAAACTAATAATATTCTACTAAAAACTAATTAAAACATACTAAAATCTACATGAAATTACCCCCAAAAAGCGTATAAAATATCCGCTCATCACCTCTTACGTTAGCTCCCACGTTAACCAAGTTAACGTGGTACATTGCACCTTAGGCCAACGTTAGTGACAATGTTGAGTGTCACTAACGTTGGCTTCCTTCCCCCTTGTAACGTTAGAGGCCACGTTAACTAAGTTAACGTGGACTCTAACGTGGCCACTTATGATTATTGGCCAACGTTAGTGATAATGTTAAGTGTCACTAACGTTGGCTCAAAGTCCCTTCTTCACGTTAGAGTTCACATTAACTTAGTTAACGTGACTCTTAACGTGGGCAATGATGGCTTCGAGAGCGTTATTGGCAATCACTTTTCTCATTAACTTTGCAAGTTACCTCCCATTCCACGTTAGAGGTAACGTTAATTAGATTAACGTGACTGCTAAGTGGTTCTTCCTTGCTTCCTTTGGTCCTGAAATCAAGCAATAGAGTACATCAAAGTTCTAGTCCAAGTCATGGGTAATGCAACATACAATTTGTTACTAAACTCATGCAAAATCCTCATGAAATCATGTAAAATTCACAATGTATGCTTGAATCAAGGTGTAAGTGAATATCTACCCAAAACTAGCTTATTTCGTAAGGAAATGCATGAAACTACCTTAAAATTAGTAAAGAAAAGGTCAGTGAAACTGGCCAAGATGCCCTGGCATCACAACACCAAACTTAAAGCTTGCTTGTCCCTAAGCAAGTACTGGAACAAGAGAATGATGAATGGAATGCCAAGAGAAATGAGTCATTCTTGTGGAAGTCATGTCACTGATTTTATGGTGGTTTCATGCATAGCAACTTAGGTTCATTCCATTACTGGCTTTCAGACCTTTATCATGTCCTAAAACACTGACTCTGCTTACATCCCATGAGACTTTTATTGATCCTTTTATTGTCATTTCAGGGTTTATTTGTGTTCTTAGGCTAAATGCTCTATAAGGGGGCAACTCTTTAAAATAAGCTTTCTGCCAACACTCTTGAACCAGTTGGTTCAAGGTGCTAGGTGTTGAGACACCCCTAAGGACTTACTCCCTCAAGTCTCTCCCCCATACATACACACCACAGGCATCTGGTTCATTTATTTTCCTTCTTGATACCTTGGTGTCCAGCACCTCTTTGGGTTACTAAATGCTCTGTAGTGAGGGTTACTCTTGATAGTGGACTTTTGGCTGATAATCCCGAGTTAGTTAACCCAAGTTACCAAGTGATAAGGCACCCCTAAGAGCTTATTCATCCAAGTAAATCCCTCACACAGGAACACCACAGACACATGCCTCAAGATTAAAACCATTGGTGCCTAGCCTTATTGCTTACTCTTTTTCTTTTGTTTTTCACTTTAAGTGTTCTTTCCCTTTCTCTTATTAGGATCTTGTTATTTACTTAGTCTCATGGGTATATTCAAAGTATAGTATTCAGGCCAGATAGTTGTCATCCCCACCTTATGGTTGAACCAACTTAGCTAACTTATGACTACACCAAAGACTCATGAATGCACTTCCATATTATGAACTCCACTCTGGTCTATTTAAAACACAATCATTCTCTTTTTCATTTGATTTAAAAGACAAGCATACAATAAGTAATGGTATGATGCAGTAACACTTAAGCCAGAAATAATAGACCTAAGCAATATAACTTAAAATGCAGAATTGAAAAGGTTCAAACTAACATGGAAGCATGTTCTATTCCATACAAGATCTTCCTTATTTAAAGCATTGAAAAAGATGGAGTAAAGAAGGAACTCCACCACCTTTTACTCTTGTGGCCGTCCATGCTCTTTTCCTTGCTTGTCCTCCTTGTGTCCTCTTGCATTTCCTCGCATCCACGCCAATCTTGCTTGCTTCCAATCCTCAAGTGCCTTCCTCACTGATTCATGACTCTCTTCCACCCTTTGTCTCTCTTCTCGTGCTAATTCATCCTTCACTTCTTCATACCTTGTGATTCCTGGGTACAATATAGGCAGCTGTCCTACTAGGTATCTGAGCCTGGCTTGAGTGTTTATGTGATGCCCTATCTCGCTCATGTAAACTCCTTCTGCAAATGCCCTTTGCTCATCCAGTACTTCCGTGTGTTCTATTTGTCTTCGATGCATCTCATGTATGTGTGCCCCTTGATGTGCTTGGATGTTGATTAGCCTCTAGATGGACTCTTGTTGCTCATTTTGCCTTTCTTCCATCCTTTAGAATGTTTCTCCCCATTGTTGCCCTTGACTTAGTTGCTGTTCCATCATTTGCCTTTGCCACTCACCTTGCTGAGTTATCCACCTTGAGAGTGCTTCCTCTTGCTGCCCTATCATCTGTAGTTGAAGCTCTTTCTGTGCTCCTTGGCTTTCCAAATACTGTCTAGACAAGCCATCAATGGCTTCCTGCAATTGGTGCATGTCCAAGGTCTGTGGTGCTTGGCCCTCTGCGACTTGTCCTTCCACTACTTGAGGGGCTGTCCTCTTCCTTTGCTTCCGTTGAGGCAGGGGAGATGCGGCAGCATTCATCCTTCGGACCGTTATTGGAATGTCTTCCTTTATCCACACGGGATCCTCATCTTCAAAAACCACCCCAGCTTTCTTGCATATTCGATAAATAGTGCTGGGGTAACCTAACGTTCCTCTTGAGTCGCTTTTTTTCTGCCATCTTTCTAATGCCTTCAGCTATGAGTTTATGAACCTTGATTTCTCCTCCCTTCAGTATACAGTGCACCATTATTGCTCTCTTGAGATTCACCTCTGAGTTGTTTGCAGTTGGGAGGATAGACCTCCTCACTAGCTCAAACCACCCCTTGGCTTCAGGGGTGAGATCTGTTCTCTTGATGAACTTTGGTTTCTTTCCCGCAGACCTTTCCCAGTCAGCTCCGGGTACACAAATATCTCGCAAAATCTGGTCATAATTGAGGTTGTTGTCCAATCTTGAATGATAACTTTCTTCTTCAAACGGTATAGACCGTAGCTTCAGTGCCCTCATGACACTCATGGGACCAAAATCCACCATCTTTCCTCTCACAAAGCTTGTATATGACTCATCTTTCTTATCATATCGGACCGCATTCGCATAAAATTCTTTTATGAGGTTTGCGTTTACCTTAATGACTGGATCAGTGAGGAGCTCCCATCTTCTCTTTTCTACTTTCTCTGTGATTTCTGGACACTCAGTTTTCTTCACTTGAAATCCCAGCACATAAATGATTTTCTTGTCAACCATCCACCCGTATTGCAATGCATGATACAAGCTTCTAAATCTCTTTTCATCATATGGGTGTTGCTCCATGTGTTCTTTTCCCTTCCTTCGTTTAGAACTTGAAGAAGCCATGAATGAAAGTTGTGTGAAGGTGGTAAGGGTGTGAGGTTGTTTAGGGTTTTATTGCAATGAAGAGAGTAAGGGTGGTGTTTGTAATGGGGTAGGCCGTGCTTAGTTCCGAAATGGAGAGGTGTGAAGAGTGGGTACGGAACATGGTTCATTTATATAGAGAAGTTGTGAGATAATGGAGGGTATGGATTGATAGAGTAGTTACTTGATGGACGGTTGGGGTTATGCATGGATAAAGGACAAGGATCATCACTTATTGAGGGAGATTGCTCGGTCTTTTAGGGGTCCCTTTTTTTCAATGTTGCATGGCAACACTTTCCAATGCATTCTCTTTTTAGGACCCGTGTGTAGTCCCTCCTTTTGTGGTGTCCGAACCTTCTTTGTTTAGTTGTCCAATCTATCACTTTTAATGCTCCTTTTTTTTCCCTATAAAGACAAAATAAGAAAGGGGAGAATAATATCAATACCAAAGACAATTGAAACTTTACGGCAAAGAAAGGAAAAGATTAGATTGTTCGTTTATGAACTCCAACTAACTAACTAACTGTGTGTCCTTATATGCACATTGGTGGCACCTTGGGGTGACACCAAACTTAGTTTGGAGCACTGTGATGAAAAGTTTTGTTCAAAGCTCCCAAGACTATCATGCATCTTGGTTTGCTTTGAACACCAAACTTGTTCCTCACTATATACTGCACAATAAGGTTTTCACCAAGTGTTTGTCAAGTTTGAGTTGGAATTCATAAATGTTGACTTATTCACTATCTTCTAAAAGCATATAAAACATGGGTTGCCTCCCATGAAGCGCTTCTTTAGCGTCACTAGCTTAACGTTTCTCCCTCATCAGGGTGGTTGGTAATGCTTGAAGTCCTCCCCTCTCGCTGTGGACTTGTATCCATTGGTTGTATCAATAATCTCTACATGTTCCAGGGAGAGAACTCTGTTGATTGTGAAGACTTTCGGTAACTGAGATGGTACAGTGGGGAGATTAGGGGGGATATCTGGGAAGTAAGCTAAGATCACTCTATCCCTTGGAGAGAAGTCTTCCGTAGGGATCTTCTTGTTCCTCCACCTCCTTGGTACCTTCTTCTTTGTTTCTTTTGATGTTGCCTTGCTCTTAGTGACCTCTTTTTCTAAAGGAGTTGTGATGTTGTCTTCACATGCCTCTAGAGGTTTAGGTTCCTCCAACTTTTCCTTGAGCTGTGGCAATTGCTGTTCTCCTTGTTCATCAATCAAAGGGGTCTCCAGATATAGTGGGTGTGCTTCAGTGCTTGCTTCCTCCTTCAGCATCTCATTATGATCTTTGCTTGGTTCCTTGTGCTCTTGGTCTGCTTCTTGTGAGAGTTTGAAGACATTAAAGCTGAGCCGTTCATTATGGATCCTCAATATTAGCTCCCCTTTCTCCACATCTATGAGTGCTCTGGCCGTAGCTATGAAGGGTCTTCCCAATATGATTGGGTGAGTGTGACTCTCTTCCATGTCCAGAATGACAAAGTCTGTTGGGAGAAAGTATTTCCCAACTTTTAGCAACACATTTTCCACCACTCCTATTGCTTGCTTTTGAGTCTTGTCAGCCAGTCTGATGACCACATCTGTGGGCATTATCTCATTGATCTGCAGCCTCTTTACCAAGGATAATGGTAGTAAGTTGATGCTTGCCCCCAAGTCACAGAGTGCTCTATCGAACAATGTTTCTCCTATGGCACAGGGGATGTGAAAACTCCCTGGGTCTTTTCTTTTTGCAGGCAAATTAGGTTGAATAAGGGCACTACATTCCTTGTTCAACACTATAGTCTGGCCTCCTTTGATTGAGCTTTTCCTGGGAAGAAGTTCCTTCATATACTTGATGAATGCAGGCATTTGTTGGATGGCCTTGATGAATGGTATGTTCACATGCAGAGATACAAACAAATCTAGGAACCTTGAGTACATTCTCTTCCCCACAGCACCATTGAGCTGTTGGGGAAATGGTGCATAGAGGTTCAGCAACTCTTGTTGTGAGATTTCTGGTTCTTGGTGATCTCTATCCTCCTCCTCTGTTGAGTTGTCTTCAGGCTGTTTGGAGAGTTTGCTTTGCTTGTCTTCAGCCTCTTGACCACTTGTAGTGACCATTTTGCAATCTTCCCATCTTACTTTCTTTGCTTTACCTCTTGGATTTTTCTCCGTGTCACTTGGGAAGCCATCAGTAGGTTTGGGAATCTTCTCAACTAAGCATCCCACTTGGAATTCCAGCTTCTTGATGGTCTCTCCCTGGTTCTTAATATTGGCTCGCACCTCCTCTTTGAACACCTTGTTTTCTTGAATCTCTTGGCATATTTCTTCAAGTAAGGTTTCAATCTTAGAGAGCTTGTCATCAAATGATGGTGGATTGGGAGTAGAGGTGTTGTTGTGGTTTTGATATGGGTGTGGAGAAGTGTTGTTGTGGGGGTGTTGATATGTCCTCTGTGTGAATTATTGATGAGCTGCATTATTGTTGGAGTTGTAACGTCTCTGGTCTTGGCTTTGAACTTGTTGATTCCCCCATCCAAAGTTTGGGTGGTTCCTCCATCCAGGGTTGTATGTCTTGGAGTATGGATCATGGTTCTGTCTAGGTGAATTCCCAATGTAGTTGGCCTGCTCAAGGTTACCCTCTGCTTCTTCTTCAACTTCTTCTTGGGTTGTTGAGGAGGTGGTGATTGCTGCCACTTGGTTCCTCTCCATCTTCTTGGTGAGGTCAGCTAGCTGCTTGGTAATGAGCTTGTTCTGAGCCAGCAGAGCATCTACATTGTTTAGCTCTATCACTCCTCTAGCGTTCCCTCTTTCGGAAGCATAGAAGTAGTCATTCTCAGCTACAGTCTCAATTACATCTATGGCTTCTTCAATGGTCTTCTTCTTGTTCAATGATCCTCCTGAGGAATGGTCTAATGCCTTCTTTGATTCATATGACAAGCCTTCATAGAAGATGTGCAACTGCACCCATTCATTGAACATATTTGGTGGACACCTCCTTGTTAGGTCTTTGAACCTTTCCCAAGCTTCATAAAGTGTCTCCCCATCTTGCTGTCTGAACGTCTGCACTTCAGTTCTCAGCCTATTGATCCTTTGAGGGGGTAAAACCTTGCCAAAAACTTATTCACTACCTCCTCCCAATTCGTCAGGCTTTCTTTTGGGAAGGATTCAAGCCATTTGGATGCCTTGTCCCTGAGTGAAAAAGGGAACAAGAGCAGCCTATAGACATCTGGGTGGACTCCATTGGACTTCACTGTGTCACAAATCCTCAAGAAGGTGGTCAAGTGTTGATTCGGGTCTTCTTGAGCACCTCCTCCAAATGAGCAATTATTTTGCACAAGAGTGATGAGCTGAGGTTTTAGCTCGAAATTGTTGGCATGTATGGTGGACTTCTGAATGCTACTTCCACAGTTGCCTGGGTTTGGATTGATGTAAGAGCCTAACACTCTTCTATCATCCCCAGCATGATTTGCTCTACCTCCTCCCCCATGGTTATTAGCCTCTTCTTCATGTTGCTTTTCCATGTTGCCTTCCATGTTTAGTTCAAAGTGTTCCTCCTCCTCTTCAGCACCGATTGCACGTTTTTCTCTTGCTTCCCTCCTTAATCTAAGGAGGGTCCTCTCTGGTTCAGAATTGAAGGAAGTTGAAGCCCCACTTCTTCTCCCTATCATACAACCAACAAGTACAAGCAAGGAACAATGTGTGCAGATAGTATTGTTGTCAGAATTACTGTTAATTGTGAGTGATGCAATATATCAAACAGTTAGTGGGTTAGCAAACTGAATGGTAAATAACCAAGAACACGAAAGAGTAGAGGGGAAAGGGGAGAGGTTAACTAAGACAGAAAGTAAATTACTCAAACAGAAAATTAAATCAACAAAACAAAAATGCTCAATCTAGTGATCTCTTAATTTAATCATTGTTGATGCACAATCAATCCCCAGCAACGGCGCCATAAACTTGATGCAGGTGGAAACTGTCTCGCAACAAATTTCCTTCGGCAAGTGTACTGAATTTGTCGTCAAGTAAAAACTCACAATAGAATGAGGTCGATTCCCACAGGGATTGATTGATCAAGCAACTTTAATTAGAAAAATGTTCTAGTTGAGTGAATTCAGAATTTGGGTTGAGATTTGCAGAAAATAAAATGGCGGGAATGAAAATAACAGAAAAAGTAAATGCTATAATTAAAGGGCTGAAAGTAAATGACTGAAAGTAAATTGCAGAATTGTAAATGGGAATGGGGTGTTTGCTCATGAAAGTAAACGCAGAAATTAAAGAGAATGGGTGAGATCAGAATTGGGGAATTCATTGGGCGCAGGAGATGTTGCAATTCTCCGGATCAAGTTCATTTTCATCTCTTCTTCAATCAATGCACTCATTGATCTCCTTGGTAATCTTAATTGATTGAATTACAATTTCTTGCAATTCAATCTCTCAAATCTTGATCAATAGCCAATTCCTTGGTCAATTGCTCATGAGAAGAGATGAAGTGTGGTCACTGATTATACCACATGCATTTCCCAAATCAAGTATTGAGAGGATTATAGTCACATATCCATCCAAACCCAATTTGGTCCAGCATGAGAAAGCATTTCTAGCTTGATCTCTTAATTTAATCATTGTTGATGCACAATCAATCCCCAGCAACGGCGCCATAAACTTGATGCAGGTGGAAACTGTCTCGCAACAAATTTCCTTCGGCAAGTGTACTGAATTTGTTGTCAAGTAAAAACTCACAATAGAGTGAGGTCGAATCCCACAGGGATTGATTGATCAAGCAACTTTAATTAGAAGAATGTTCTAGTTGAGTGAATTCAGAATTTGGGTTGAGATTTACAGAAAATAAAATGGCGGGAATGTAAATAACAGAAAAAGTAAATGCTAGAATTAAAGGGCTGAAAGTAAATGACTGAAAGTAAATTGCAGAATTGTAAATGGGAACGGGGTGTTTGCTCATGAAAGTAAACGCAGAAATTAAAGAGAATGGGTGAGATCAGAATTGGGGAATTCATTGGGCGCAGGAGATGTTGCAATTCTCCGGATCAAGTTCATTTTCATCTCT
This sequence comes from Arachis hypogaea, assembly GCF_003086295.3. NCBI lineage: Eukaryota > Viridiplantae > Streptophyta > Magnoliopsida > Fabales > Fabaceae > Arachis > Arachis hypogaea. Next base: position 61,893,570 of record NC_092044.1, on the reverse strand, counting down.
TCCTCAATCAATGCACTCATTGATCTCCTTGGCAATCTTAATTGATTGAATTACAATTTCTTGCAAGTAAATCTCTCAAATCTTGATCAATAGCCAATTCCTTGGTCAATTGCTCATGAGAAGAGATTAAGTGTGGTCACTGATTATACCACATGCATTTCCCAAATCAAGTATTGAGAGGATTATAGTCATATATCCATCCAAACCCAATTTGGTCCAGCAAGAGAAAGCATTTCTAGCTTGATCTCTTCATTCCTCTTTCAAGGCTTAAAAGAGATCCAAGTTTGAATAGCTTCCTTTCCAGGATAACTACCCAATGGGATGAAGATCGAAAGCTTTCAAGTAAAATCAAGAGAAAAGATAGAAGAAGAATAATGAAAACTAGTATTGATCCATCAACTTACAACAGAGCTCCCTAAATAATTCAAAGGTACTCCTATATATACTACTCTTCTCAGCTTCTAGTTGGCTCTTCAAGTCTTGGGCCTTTGGATCTTGAGTTTGAAGCAGTTTTCTTCTTCATTTGGGCCTGGTTTTACCTGCAGAGAGAAAGTGTGAAGTGGGCAGAGACTTTAGTTAAGGATGTTAGGGGTGTTAACGTTTTAGCGAAAGTATGAGTTCGAGAACATTAGCGACACTCAACATTGTCACTAACGTTCCAATGTACCCCTTTGCCTCACGTTAGAGCCCACGTTAACTAGGTTAACGTGGCTTCTAACGTGGCCTTGCCAACCTTCGAGAACGTTAGTGACACTTAACATTGTCACTAACGTTCCAATGTGCCCCAATGTCTCACGTTAGAGTCCATGTTAACTAGGTTAACGTGGCTTCTAACGTGGCCTTGCCAACCTTCGAGAACGTTAGTGACACTTAACATTGTCACTAACGTTCCAATGTGCCCCTATGTCTCACGTTAGAGTCCACGTTAACTAGGTTAACGTGGCTTCTAACGTGGCCATTCTTAGCCATCCCCAACGTTAGTGACAATGTTGAGTGTCACTAACGTTGGCTCATCTTTCACTCATCAACGTTAGCTTTCCACGTTAACTAAGTTAACGTGGAAGTTAACGTGGCTCCTTGGGGTTTTGTGGTTGCTTTCAACGTTAGTGACAATGTTAGGTGTCACTAACGTTGTCGACCACCCTTGCCTCTTATGTTAGCTCCCACGTTAACCAAGTTAACGTGGGAGTTAACGTGGTACATTGCACCTTAGGCCAACGTTAGTGACAATGTTGAGTGTCACTAACGTTGGCTTCCTTCCCCTTTGTAACGTTAGCGGCCACATTAACTAAGTTAACGTGGACTCTAACGTGGCCACTTATGATTATTGGCCAACGTTAGTGATAATGTTAAGTGTCACTAACGTTGGCTCAAAGTCCCTTCTTCACGTTAGAGTTCACGTTAACTTAGTTAACGTGACTCTTAACGTGGGCAATAATGGCTTCGAGAGCGTTATTGGCAATCACTTTTCTCATTAACTTTGCAAGTTACCTCCCATTCCACGTTAGTGGTAACGTTAATTAGATTAACGTGACTGCTAAGTGATTCTTCCTTGCTTCCTTTGGTCATGAAATCAAGCAATAGAGTGCATCAAAGTTCTAGTCCAAGTCATGGGTAATGCAACATACAATTTGTTACTAAACTCATGCAAAATCCTTATGAAATCATGTAAAATTCACAATGTATGCTTGAATCAAGGTGTAAGTGAATATCTACCCAAAACTAGCTTATTTCCTAAGGAAATGCATGAAACTACCTTAAAAACAGTAAAGAAAAGGTCAATGAAACTGGCCAAGATGCCCTGGCATCACATGGAAAGCTGTGTGTTGGGCATCACCATTGTCAATGGCTATAGTCCCGTCCTCTCAGTGAAAATGTTCAACGCGCTCTGTCACAGCACGGCTATTCATCTGTCTGTTCTCGATCATGTCAGAATAGAATCCAGTGATTCTTTTGCGTCTGTCACTAACGCCCCACAATCGCGAGTTTGAAGCTCGTCACAGTCATCCAATCCTTGAATCCTACTCAGAATACCACATACAAGGTTTAGACCTTCCAGATTCTCAAGAATGCCGCCATCAATTCTAGCTTATACCACGAAGATTCTGATTAAGGAATCCAAGAGATATACATTCAAGCCTTGTTTGCATGTAGAACGGAAGTGGTTGTCAGGCACGCGTTCATAAGTGAGAATGATGATGAGCGTCACATAATCATCACATTCATCAAGTTCTTGAGTGCGAATGAATATCTTGGAACAATAATAAGCTGAATTGAATAGAAGAACAATAGTAATTGCATTAATACTCGAGGTACAGCAGAGCTCCACACCTTAATCTATAGTGTGTAAAAACTCCACCGTTGAAAATACATAAGAACAAGGTCTAGGCATGGCCGTGAGGCCAGCCCCATGATCTAAGATAGCATAAGACTACTCGAAGATAGCTACCCAGATGAAAATACAATAGCAAAAGGTCCTATTTATAGAGAACTAGTAGCTTAGGATTTACAAAAATGAGTAAATGACGTAAAAATCCACTTCCGGGCCCACTTGGTGTGTGCTTGGGCTGAGAATTGAAGCTTTCATGTGTAGAGACTTTTCTTGGAGTTAAACGCCAGCTTTTGTGCCAGTTTGGGCGTTTAACTCCCACTTCTGTGCCAGTTCCGGCGTTAAACGTCGGGCAGTCTTAAGCTGATTTGGAACGCCGGTTTGGGCCATTAAATCTCGGGAAAAGTATGGACTATTATATATTTCTGGAAAGCCCAAGATGTCTACTTTCCAACGCAATTGAGGGCGCACCAATTGGGCTTCTGTAGCTCTAGAAAATCTAATTCGAATACAGGGAGGTCAGAATCCAATAGCATCTGCAGTCCTTTTTCAACCTCTGAATCAGATTTTTGCTCAAGTCCCTCAATTTCAGCTAGAAAATACCTGAAATCACAGAAAAATACACAAACTCATAGTAAAGTCCCGAAAAGTGAATTTTAAATAAAAACTAATAAAAATATAATAAAAACTAACTAAAACATACTAAAAACATACTAAAAACAATGCGAAAAAGCGTATAAATTATCCGCTCATCACAACACCAAACTTAAATTGTTGCTTGTCCCCAAGCAACTGAAAATCAAATAGGATAAAAAGAAGAGAATATACTATAGACTCCAAATTATCAATGAAACTTAGCTCCAATTAGATGAGCGGGACTAGTAGCTTTTTGCCTCTGAACAGTTTTGGCATCTCACTTATCCTTTGAAGTTCAGAATGATTGGCGTCTATAGGAACTCAGAGTCCAGATAGTGTTATTGACTCTCCTAGTTAAGTATGTTGATTCTTGAACACAGCTACTTTATGAGTCTTGGCTGTGGCCCAAAGCACTCTGTTCTCCAGTATTACCACCGGATACATACATGCCACAGACACATAACTGGGTGAACCTTTTCAGATTGTGACTCAGCTTTGCTAGAGTCCCCAATTAGAGGTGTCCAAGGTTCTTAAGCACACTATTTTTTTTTGCTTTGGATCACGACTTTAACCGCTCAGTCTCAAGTTTTCACTTGACACCTTCACGCCACAAGCACATGGTTAGGGACAGCTTGGTTTAGCCGCTTAGGCCAGGATTTTATTCATGTGGGCCCTCCTATCCACTGATGCTCAAAGCCTTGGATCCTTTTTATTTTTCACCCTTGCCTTTTGGTTTAAAGGGCTATTGGGTTTTTCTTTTTCTTTTTCTTTTTTTTTGAATATTCACTGCTTTTTCTTGCTTCAAGAATCAATTTAATAATTTTTCAGATCCTCAATAACATTTCTCCTTTTTCCATCATTCTTTCAAGAGCCAACAATTTTAACATTCTTTAAACAACAAATTCAAAAGGCATATGCACTTTTCAAGCATACATTCAAAAAACAAAAAGTATTGTCACCACATCAAAATAATTAAGCTAGTTTTAAGGATGAATTCGAAATCATGTACTTCTTGTTCTTTTGTAATAAAAACATTTTTCATTTAAGAAAGGTGATGGATTCATAGGACATTCATAACTTTAAGGGATAGACTTTAAGACACTAATACTCATGTAATAAGACACAAACATAGATAAACATAAGCATAAAAATTTGAAAAATAGAAAAATAAAGAACAAGGAGATTAAAGAACGGGTCCACCTTAGTGATGGCGGCTTGTTCTTCCTCTTGAAGATCTTATGGAGTGCTTGAGCTCCTCAATGTCTCTTCCTTGCCTTTGTTGCTCCTCTCTCATGATTCTTTGATCTTCTCTAATTTCATGGAGAAGGACAGAATGTTCTTGGTGCTCCACCCTTAGTTGTCCCATGTTGGAACTCAATTCTCCTAGGGAGGTGTTGATTTGCTCCCAATAGTTTTGTGGAGGAAAGTGCATCCCTTGAGGCATCTCAGGGATTTCATGATGAGGAATCTCCTCATGTCCATGAGTGGGGTCTCTTGTTTGCTCCATCCTCTTCTTAGTGATGGGCTTGTCCTCATCAATGAGGATGTCTCCCTCTATGTTAATTCCAAATGAATTACAGAGGTGACAAATGAGATGAGGGAAGGCTAACCTTGCCAAGGTTGAGGACTTGTCTGCCACCTTATAAAGTTCTTGGGATATAACCTCATGAACTTCTACTTCCTCTCCAATCATGATGCTATGAATCATGATAGCCCGGTCTATAGTAACTTCGGACCGGTTGCTAGTGGGAATGATTAAGCATTAGATAAACTCTAACCATCCCCTAGCCACGGGCGTGAGGTCATGCCTTCTCAGTTGAACCGGCTTCCCTCTTGAATCTCTCTTCCATTGAGCGCCTTCTTCACAAATGTCTATGAGGACTTGGTCTAACCTTTGATCAAAGTTGACCCTTCTAGTGTAGGGGTGTTCATCTCCTTGCATCATGGGCAAGTTGAATGCCAACCTTACATTTACCGAACTAAAATCTAAGCAATTCTCCTGAACCATTGTAAGCCAATTCTTTGGATCTGGGTTCACACTTTGATCAAGGTTCTTGGTGATCCATGTATTGGCATAGAACTCTTGAACCATTAAGATTCTGACTTGTTGAATGGGGTTGGTAAGAACTTCCCAACCTCTTCTTTGGATCTCATGTCGGATCTCCGGATATTCACTCTTTTTGAGTTTGAAAGGGACCTCGGGGATCACCTTCTTCATGGCCACAAATTCATAGAAGTGGTCTTGATGCACCCTTGAGATGAATCTCTCCATCTCCCATGACTCGGAGGTGGAAGCTTTTGCCTTCCCTTTCCTCTTTCTAGAGGTTTCTCTGGCCTTAGGTGCCATAAATGGTTATGGAAAAAGAAAAAGGAACGCTTTTACCACACCAAACTTAGAAGGTTTGCTCATCCTCGAGCAAAAGAAGAAAGAAGAGAGTAGAAGAAGAAGAAATAGAGGAGATGGAGGGGGGGCTTTGTGTTTCGGCCAAGGGGGAGAAGTAGTGTTTAGGTTGTGTGAAAATGAAGGAGTGAAGATGGGTTTATATAGGGGTGGAGAGAAGGGTAGGGTTCGGCCATTATGGGTGGGTTTGGGAGGGAAAGTGGTTTGAATTTGGATGGTGGGGTAGGTGAGGTTTTATGAAAGATGGATGTGAGTGGTGAAGAGAATGGTGGGATTTGATATGTGAGGGGTTTTTTTGGGGAAGAGGTATTGAGGTGATTGGTGAATGGGTGAAGAAGAGGGAGAGTGGTGGGGTAGGTGGGGATCCTGTGGGGTCTACAGATCCAGAGGTATCAAGGATAGCTCATCCCTGCACCAAGTGGCGTGCAAAAATGCCCTTTCTGCCAATCCTGGCGTTAAACGCCAGGCTGCTGCCCCTTTCTGGTGTTTAACGCCAGCTGCTTGCCCATTCCTGGCGTTAAACGCCAGTCTGGTGCCCCTTTCTGGCGTTAGACGCCCAGAATGGTGCCAGACTGGGCGTTAAACGCCCATTTTGCTGTCTTCACTGGCGTTTAAACGCCAGCAAGCTTTCCTCCAGAGTGTGCCATTTTTCTTTCTGTTTTTCATTCTATTTTTGGTTTTTTCAATTGATTTTGTGACTTCACATGATCATCAACCTACAGAAAACATAAAATAACAAAAGGAAAATAGATAAATATAACATTGGGTTGCCTCCCAACAAGCGCTTCTTTAATGTCAGTAGCTTGACAGTGGGCTCTCATGGAGCTTCACAGATACTCAGAGCAATGTTGGAACCTCCCAACACCAAACTTAGAGTTTGAATGTGGGGGTTCAACACCAAACTTAGAATTTGGTTGTGGCCTCCCAACACCAAACTTAGAGTTTGACTGTGGGGCTCTGTTTGACTCTGTTTTGAGGGAAGCTCATCATGCTTCCTCTCCATGGTTACAGAAGGATATCCTTAAGCCTTAAACACAAAGGATTTTTCATTCACTTGAATGATCAATTCTCCTCTGTCAACATCAATCACAGCCTTTGCTGTGGCTAGGAAGGGTCTGCCAAGGATGATGGATTCATCCATGCACTTTCCAGTCTTTAGGACTATGAAATCAGCAGGGATGTAATGGTCTTCAATCTTTACCAGAACATCCTCTACAAGTCCATAAGCTCATTTTCTTGAATTGTCTGCCATCTCTAGTGAGATTCTTGCAGCTTGTACCTCAAAGATCCCTAGCTTCTCCATTACAGAGAGAGGCATGAGGTTTATGCTTGACCCTAGGTCACACAGAGCCTTCTTAAAGGTCATGGTGCCTATGGTACAAGGTATCGAGAACTTCCCAGGATCCTGTCTCTATTGAGGTAATCTCTGCCTAGTCAAGTCATCCAGTTCTTTGGTAAGCAAAGGGGGTTCATCCTCCCAAGTCTTATTACCAAATAACTTGTCATTTAGCTTCATGATTGCTCCAAGGTACTTAGCAACTTGCTCTTCAGTGACATCTTCGTCCTCTTCAGAGGAAGAATACTCATCAGAGCTCATGAATGGCAGAAGTAAATCCAACGGAATCTCTATGGTCTCATTATGAGCCTCAGATTCCCATGGTTCCTCATTAGGGAACTCATTGTAGGCTAGTGGACGTCCATTGAGGTCTTCCTCGGTGGAAATCACTGCCTCTTCATCCTCTCCAAATTCGACCATGTTGATGGCCTTACACTTTCCTTTTGGATTTTCTTCTGTATTGCTTGGGAGAGTGCTAGGAGGGAGTTCAGTAACTTTCTTACTCAGCTGACCCACTTGTGCCTCCAAGTTTCTAATGGAGGACCTTGTTTCAGTCATGAAACTTTGAGTGGTTTTGATTAGATCAGAGACCATGGTTTCTAAGTCAGAGTGGCTCTACTTAGAATTCTCTGTCTGTTGCTGAGAAGATGATGGAAAAGGCTTGCCATTGCTAAACCTGTTTCTTCTGCCATTATTGTTGTTGTTGAGGTCTCTGTTGATCCTTCCATGAGAGATTTGAATGATTTCTCCATGAAGGATTATAGGTGTTTCCATAGGGTTCTCTCATGTAATTCACCTCTTCCATTGACGGGTTCTCAGGATCATAAGCTTCTTCTTCAGATGAAGCGTCCTTAGTACTGCCTGGTGCAGCTTGCATTCCAGACAGACTTTGAGAAATCATATTGACTTGCTGAGTCAATATTTTGTTCTAAGCTAATATGGCATTCAAAGTATCAATCTTAAGAAGTCCTTTCTTCTGATTCGTCCCATTGTTCACAGGATTCCTTTCAAAAGTGTACATGAATTGGTTATTTGCAACCATTTCAATGAGTTCTTGAGCTTCTGCAGGCGTCTTCTTCAGATGAAGAGATCCTCCAGCAGAGCTGTCCAATGACATCTTGGACAGTTCAGACAGACCATCATAGAAGATACCTATGATGCTCCATTCAGAAAGCATGTCTGAAGGATACTTTCTAATCAATTGTTTGTATCTTTCCCAAGCTTCATAGAGGGATTCGCCTTCCTTCTGTCTGAAAGTTTGGACTTCACTCTAAGCTTACTCAATTTTTGAGGTGGAAAGAACTTTGCCAAGAACGCATTGACTAGCTTTTCCCAAGAGTTCAGGCTTTCTTTAGGTTGTGAGTCCAACCATATCCTAGCTCTGTCTCTTACAGAAAAAGGGAATAGCATAAGTCTGTAGACCTCAGGGTCAACCCCATTGGTCTTGATAGTGTCACAGATTTTGCAAGAATTCAGCTAAAAACTGATGAGGATCTTCCAATGGAAGTCCATGGAACTTGCAATTTTGTTGCATTAGAGAAACTAATTGAGGCTTAAGCTCAAAGTTGTTTGCTCCAATGGCGGGGATAGAGATGCTTTTCCCATAGAAGTCGGGAGCAGGTGCAGTAAAGTCACCCAGCACCTTCCTTGCATTGTTGGCATTGTTGTTGTTTTCGGCTGCCATGTCTTCTTCTTGTTTGAAGATTTCTGTTAGGTCCTCTACAGAGAGTAGTGCTTTAGCTTCTCTTAGCTTTTGCTTCAAGGTCCTTTCAGGTTCAGGGTCAGCCTCAACAAGAATGCTTTTGTCTTTGCTCCTGCTCATATGAAAGAGAAGAGAACAAGAAAATATGGAATTCTCTATGTCACAGTATAGAGATTCCTTGAGATGTCAGAGGAAAAGAAGAATAGAAGGAGGAGGTAGAAGAATTCGAAGTTAACAAGAGGGATAGAGTTCGAATTGTGCATTGAAGAGGAGTGTTAGTCCATAAATAGAAGGATGTGAGAAGAGGGGAAGAATTTTTGAAATTAAAGTAAAAGATTTTAAAATAATTAAAAGAAATTTTGAAAATCTGATTGATGATTTTCGAAAATTAAAGTTGGGAAAGAAATAAAGTGATTTTGAAAAAGATTTTGAAATTAGAAATCAAAAGGATATGATTGAAATCTATTTTGAAAAAGATGTGATTAAGAAGATATGATTGAAAAGTTATGGTTTTAAAGAGATATGATTGAAAACTAATTTAAAAAGATTTGATTTTTTAAATTAATGACTTGGCTAACAAGAAATTTAAAAGATATGATTCAGACATTAAACCTTTCTCAACAGAAAAGGCAATGGTGCACGAAATTGTGATCAATACTTTTCACAACTCAAATAATCCCCGGTAATGAATCCAAAAACTTGGTATTCAACACCATGGCATAAACACAACTTCGCACAACTAACCAGCAAGTGTACTGGGTCGTCCAAGTAATAAACCTTACGCGAGTAAGGGTCGATCCCACAGAGATTGTTGGTATGAAGCAAGCTATGGTCACCTTGTAAATCTTAGCCAGGCAAACTCAAATGGGTATGGTGATATGCGAATAAAACATAAAGATAAAGATAGAGATACTTATGTAATTCATTGGTAGGAATTTCAGATAAGCGTATGAAGATGCCTTCCCTTCCGTCTCTCTGCTTTCCTACTGTCTTCATCCAATCCTTCTTACTCCTTTCCATGGCAAGCTTAAGCAAGGGTTTCACCATTGTCAGTGGCTACCTCCCATCCTCTCAGTGGAAATGTTCAACGCACCCTGTCACGGCACGGCTATCCATCTGTCGGTTCTCGATCAGGCCGGAATAGAATCCAGTGATTCTTTTGCGTCTGTCACTAACGCCCCGCCCTCAGGAGTTTGAAGCACGTCACAGTCATTCAATCATTGAATCCTACTCAGAATACCACAGACAAGGTTAGACCTTCCGGATTCTCTTGAATGCCGCCATCAGTTCTAGCCTATACCACAAAGATTCCGGTTAAAGAATCCAAGAGATATCCACCCAATCTAAGGTAGAACGGAGGTGGTTGTCAGGCACACGTTCATAGGTGAGAATGATGATGAGTGTCACGGATCATCACATTCATCAAGTTGAAGAACAAGTGGTATCTTAGAACAAGAACAAGCGGAATTGAATAGAACAACAATAGTAATTGCATTAATACTCGAGGTACAGCAGAGCTCCACACCTTAATCTATGGTGTGTAGAAACTCCACCGTTGAAAATACATAAGTGATAGTGTGATCATTGGTTTCGGCCCCAGAGAGGGAACCAGAAGAACCAAGATATCTCAATACAATAGTAAAAGGTCCTACTTATAGAGAACTAGTAGCCTAAGGTTTACAGAGATGAGTAAATGACATAAAAATCCACTTCCGGGCCCACTTGGTGTGTGCTTGGGCTGAGCAATGAAGCATTTTCATGTAGAGACTCCTCTTGGAGTTAAACGCCAGCTTTGGTGCCAGTTTGGGCGTTTAACTCCCATTCTTGTGCCAGTTCCGGCGTTTAACGCTGAGAATTCTGAGGGTGACTTTGAACGCCGGTTTGGGCCATCAAATCTTGGGCAAAGTATGAACTATCATATATTGCTAGAAAGCCCAGGATGTCTACTTTCCAACGCCGTTGAGAACGCGCCAATTGGGCTTCTGTAGCTCCAGAAAATCCACTTCGAGTGCAGGGAGGTCAGAATCCAACAGCATCTGCAGTCCTTTTTAGTCTCTAAATCAGATTTTTGCTCAGGTCCCTCAATTTCAGCCAGAAAATACCTGAAATCACAGAAAAACACAAAAACTCATAGTAAAGTCTAGAAAAGTGAATTTTAACTAAAAACTAATAAAAATATACTAAAAACTAACTAGATCATACTAAAAACATACTAAAAACATTGCCAAAAAGCGTACAAATTATCCGCTCATCACAACACCAAACTTAAATTGTTGCTTGTCCTCAAGCAACTGAAAATCAAATAGGATAAAAAGAAGAGAATATGCAATGAATTCCAAAAACATCTATGAAGATCAGTATTAATTAGATGAGCGGGGCTTTTAGCTTTTTGCCTCTGAACAGTTTTGGCATCTCACTCTATCCTTTGAAATTCAGAATGATTGGCTTCTTTAGGAACTCAGAATCCAGATAGTGTTATTGATTCTCCTAGTTAAGTATGATGATTCTTGAACACAGCTACTTATTGAGTCTTGGCCGTGGCCCAAAGCACTCTGTCTTCCAGTATTACCACCGGATACATACATGCCACAGACACATAATTGGGTGAACCTTTTCAGATTGTGACTCAGCTTTGCTAGAGTCCCCAATTAGAGGTGTCCAGGGTTCTTAAGCACACTCTTTTTGCCTTGGATCACAACTTTATTTCTTTCTTTTTCTTTTCTTTTTCTCTCTTTTTTTTTCGTTTTCTTTTTCTTTCTTCTTCTTTTTTTTTTCGTTTTTCTTTTCTTCTTTCTCTCTTTTTTTTTGTATTCACTGCTTTTTTCTTGCTTCAAGAATCATTTTTATGATTTTTCAGATCCTCAGTAACATGTCCCCTTTTTCATCATTCTTTCAAGAGCCAATATTCATGAACCACAAATTCAAAAGACATATGCACTGTTTAAACATACATTCAGAAAACAAAAGCATTGCCACCACATCAAAATAATTAAACTGTTATAAAATTCAAAATTCATGCAATTCTTATCTTTTTCAATTAAGAACATTTTTCATTTAAGAGAGGTGATGGATTCATAGGACATTCATAACTTTAAGGCATAGACACTAAGACACTAATGATCACAAGACACAAACATAGATAAACATAAGCACTAAAATTCGAAAAACAGGAAAATAAAGAACAAGGAAATTAAAGAACGGGTCCACCTTAGTGATGGCGGTTTGTTCTTCCTCTTGAAGATCCTATGGAGTGCTTTAGCTCCTCAATGTCTCTTTCTTGTCTTTGTTGCTCCTCTCTCATGATTCTTTGATCTTCTCTAATTTCATGGAGGATGATGGAGTGTTCTTGGTGCTCCACCTTTAGTTGTCCCATGTTGGAACTCAATTCTCCTAGGGAGGTGTTGATTTGCTCCCAATAGTTTTGTGGAGGAAAGTGCATCCCTTGAGGCATCTCAGGGACTTCATGATGAGTGGGGTCTCTTGTTTGCTCCATCCTTTTCTTAGTGATGGGCTTGAGGTCATTCCTTCTTAGTTGAATCGGCTTCCTTTTCTCTTCCATTGAGCGCCCTCTTCACAGATGTCTATGAGGACTTGGTCCAACCTTTGATCAAAGTTGACCATTTTTGAGTTTGAAAGGGATCTCGGGGATCACCTTCTTCAAGGCCACAACTTCATAGAAGTGGTCTTGATGCACCCTTGAGATGAATCTTTCCGTCTCCCATGACTCGGAGGTGAAAGCTTTTGCCTTCCCTTTCCTCTTTCTAGAGGTTTCTCCAGCCTTGGATGCCATAAATGGTTATGGAAAAACAAAAAGCAATGCTTTTACCACACCAAACTTAAAAGGTTTGCTCGTCCTCGAGCAAAAGAAGAAAGAAGAGAGTAGAAGAAGAAGAAATGAGGAAGAAGGGAATGGCTTTGTGTTCGGCCAAAAAAAAGGGAGAGAAGTGGTGTTTAGGTTGTGTGAAAATGAAGGAGTGAAGGAGGGTTTATATAGGAGTGGGGGAAGGGTAGGGTTCGGTCAAGTGAGGGTGGGTTTGGGTGGGAAAGTGGTTTGAATTTGAATGGTGAGGTAGGTGGGGTTTTATGAAGGATGGATGTGAGTGGTGAAGAGAAAGATGGGATTTGATAGGTGAAGGGTTTTTGGGGAAGAGGTGTTGAGGTGATTGGTGAATGGGTGAAGAGGAGAGAGAGTGGTGGGGTAGGTGGGGATCCTGTGGGGTCCACAGATCCTGAGGTGTCAAGGAAAAGTCATCCCTGCACCAAATGGCATGCAAAATTGCGTTTTTAGCCAATTCTGGCGTTAAACGCCGGGCTGGTGCCCATTTCTGGTGTTTAACGCCAGCTTCTTGCCCTTTTCTGGCATTTAACACCAGTCTGGTGCCCCTTTCTGGCGTTAAACGCCCAGAATGGTGCCAGACTGGGCGTTAAACGCCCATCTGCTAGCCTTACTGGCGTTTAAACGCCAGCACGCTCTCCTCCAGGGTGTGCTGTTTTTCTTTCTGCTTTTCATTCTGTTTTTGCTTTTTTCATTGATTTTGTGACTTCTCATGATCATCAACCTACAAAAAACATAAAATAACAAAGAAAAATATATATAAAATATAACATTGGGTTGCCTCCCAACAAGCGCTTCTTTAATGTCAGTAGCTTGACAGAGGACTCTCATGGAGCCTCACAGATATTCAGAGCAATGTTGGAACCTCCCAACACCAAACTTAGAGTTTGAATGTGGGGGTTCAACACCAAACTTAGAGTTTGGTTGTGGCCTCCCAACACCAAACTTAGAGTTTGACTGTGGGGGCTCTGTTTGGCTCTATTTTGAGAGAAGATCTTCATGCTTCCTCTCCATGGTGACAGAGGGATATCCTTGAGCTTCAAACACAAAGGATTCTTCATTCACTTGAATGATCAATTCTCCTCTATCAACATCAATCACAGCCTTTGCTGTGGCTAGGAAGGGTCTGCCAAGGATGATGGATTCATCCATGAACTTCCCAGTCTCTAGGACTATGAAATCAGCGGGGATGTAATGGTCTTCAACTTTCACCAGAATATCCTCTACAAGTCCATGAGCTTGTTTTCTTGAATTGTCTGCCATCTCTAGTGAGATTTTTGCAGCTTGTACCTCAAAGATCCCTAGCTTTTCCATTGCAGAGAGAGGCATGAGGTTTACACTTGACCCTAAGTCACACAAGGCCTTCTTAAAGGTCATGGTGCCTATGGTACAAGGTATTGAAAACTTCCCAGGATCCTGTCTCTTTTGAGGTAGTTTCTGCCTAGACAAGTTATCCAGTTCTTTGGTGAGCAAAGGGGGTTCATCCTCCCAAGTCTCATTTCCAAATAACTTGTCATTTAGCTTCATGATTGCTCCAAGGTATTTAGCAACTTGCTCTTCAGTGACATACTCATCCTCTTCAGAGGAAGAATACTCATCAGAGCTCATGAATGGCAGAAGTAAGTCCAATGGAATCTCTATGGTCTCATTTTGAGCCTCAGATTCCCATGGTTCCTTATTGGGGAACTCATTGGAGGCCAGTGGACGTCCATTGAGGTCTTCCTCAGTGGCGTTCACTGCCTCTTCTTCCTCTCCAAATTCGGCCATGTTGATGGCCTTGCACTCTCCTTTTGGATTTTCTTCTGTATTGCTTGGAAGAGTACTAGGAGGGAGTTCAGTAATTTTCTTGCTCAGCTGTCCCACTTGTGCCTCCAAGTTTCTATTGGAGGACCTTGTTTCAGTCATGAAACTTTGAGTGGTTTTGATTAGATCAGAGACCATGGTTGCTAAGTCAGAGGTATTCTGCTTAGAACTCTCTGTCTGTTGCTGAGAAGATGATGGGAAAGGCTTGCTATTGCTAAACCTGTTTCGTCCACCATTATTATTGTTGAAACCTTGTTGAGGTCTCTGTTGATCCTTCCATGAGAAATTTGGATGATTTCTCCATGAAGAATTATAGGTGTTCCCATAGGGTTCTCCCATGTAATTCACCTCTTCTATTGAAGGGTTCTCAGGATCATAAGCTTCTTCTTCAGATGAAGCTTCCTTAGTACTGCTTGGTGCATTTTGCATTCCAGACGGACTTTGAGAAATCATATTGACTTGTTGAGTCAATATTTTATTCTGAGCCAATATGGCATTCAGAGTGTCAATCTCAAGAACTCCTTTCTTCTGACTAGTCCCATTGTTCACAGGATTCCTTTCAGAAGTGTACATGAATTGGTTATTTGCAACCATTTCAATTAGCTCTTGAGCTTCTGTAGGCGTCTTCTTCAGATGAAGAGATCCTCCAGCAGAGCTATCCAAAGACATCTTGGACAGTTCAGAGAGACCATCATAGAAAATACCTATGATGCTCCATTCAGAAAGCATGTCAGAGGGACACTTTCTGATTAATTGTTTGTATCTTTCCCAAGCTTCATAGAGGGATTCTCCTTCCTTCTGTCTGAAGGTTTGGACTTCCACTCTAAGCTTACTCAATTTTTGAGGTGGAAAGAACTTTGCCAAGAAGGCATTGACTAGCTTTTCCCAAGAGTCCAGGTTTTCTTTGGGTTGAGAGTCCAACCATGTCCTAGCTCTGTCTCTTACAGCAAAAGGGAATAGCATAAGTCTGTAGACCTCAGGGTCAACCCTATTAGTCTTGACAGTGTCACAGATTTGCAAGAATTCAGCTAAGAACTGATGAGGATCTTCCAATGGAAGTCCATGGAACTTGCAATTCTGTTGCATTAGAGAAACTAATTGAGGCTTAAGCTCAAAGTTGTTTATTCCAATGGCAGGGATAGAGATGCTTCTCCCATAGAAGTCGGGAGTAGGTGCAGTAAAGTCACCCAGCACCTTCCTTGCATTGTTGGCATTGTTGTTGTTTTCGGCTGCCATGTGTTCTTCTTCTTTGAAGAATTCGGTTAGGTCCTCTACAGAGAGTTGTGCCTTAGCTTCTCTTAGCTTTCGCTTCAAGGTCCTTTCAGGTTCAGGATCAGCCTCAACAAGAATGTTTTTGTCCTTGCTCCTACTCATAAGAAAGAGAAGAGAACAAGAAAATGTGGAATCCTCTATGTCACAGTATAGAGATTCCTTGAGGTGTCAGAGGAAAAGAAAAATAGAAGGCAGAAGTAGAAAATTCGAACTTATCAAAGAAGATGGAGTTCGAATTTTGCATTAAGGAATAGTGTTAGTCCATAAATAGAAGGATGTGAGAAGAGGGGAAGTAATTTTCGAAAATTTAAGTAAAAGATTTTGAAAACATTTTGAAAAACACTAATTGATTTTCGAAAACCATGATTGAGAAAGAAGTAAAAAGATTTTGAAATTAGAAATCAAAAAGATTTGATTGAAAACTACTTTGAAAAAGATGTGGTTAAGAAGATATGATTGGTTTTTAAAAAAATGTGATTGAGAAGATATGATTTGAAAAACATTTTAAAAAGATTTGATTTTAAAAATTAATGACTTGGCTATCAAGAAAAGATATGATTCAAACATTAAACCTTTCTCAACAGAAAAGGCAACATACTTGAAATGTTGAATCAAATCATTAATTGATAGTAAGTATTTTTGAAAATGGAAAGAAATTGATTTTGAAAAAGATTTGATTGAAAAGATTGATTTGAAAAAGATTTGATTTTGAAAAGATTTTGAAAACTTGAAAAAAAAATTTGCATTGAAAACAAAATCTTCCCTCTTGTGCCATCCTGGCGTTAAACGCCCAGAATGGTGCACATTCTGGCGTTTAACGCCCAAAACTCTACCCTTTTGGGGTTAAACGCCCAACCAGGCACCCTGGCTGGCGTTTAAACGCCAGTCTGTCCTTCTTCACTGGGCGTTTTGAACGCCCAGCTTTTTCTGTGCAATTCCTCTGCTGTATGTTCTGAATCTTCAATTCTCTGTATTATTGACTTGAAAAGACACAAATTAAAAAATATTTTTGAATTTTTAATAATGAGGAATAATCAAAATGCAACTAAAATCAAATAATAATGCATGCAAGACACCAAACTTAGCAGTTTGTATACTACTGACACTAATGAGAATGCATATGAGACACATAAACACTCAAGTCAAGAGAATTCAAAGATCAGAGTAAGAAATCATCAAGAACAACTTGAAGATCACTAAGACACATGCATGAATGCAAGAAGAACAGAAACATGCAATTAACACCAAACTTAATATGAGACACTAGACTCAAACAAGAAATTATTGGATTTTATGATTTTGTAATTTTTTTGTGCTTTTTTCGAAAATTAAGTGGAAAAAGAAAATAAAGATATCAAAATTCTTAATGAGAAGTCCAGGAATCATGCAATGTTTAGTCTAAGACTCCGGTCCAGGAATTAGACATGGCTTCACAGCCAGCCAAGCTTTCAAAGAAAGCTTCGGTCCAAAACACTAGACATGGCCAAAGGCCAGCCAAGCCTTAGCAGATCACTGCTCCAACAGCAAGATTGATAGAAATCAACAAGCTCTTGTGATGATAAGTTGAAACCTCGGTCCAATGAAATTAGACATGGCTTCACAGCCAGCCAGATTTCAACAGATCATCATGAAACTCTAGAATTCATTCTTAAGAACTCTGAAGAAAAAAAATACCTAATCTAAGCAACAAGATGAACCGTCAGTTGTCCATACTCGAACAATCCCCGGCAACGGCGCCAAAAACTTGGTGCACGAAATTGTGATCAATACTTTTCACAACTCAAATAATCCCCGGTAATGAATCCAAAAACTTGGTATTCAACACCATGGCATAAACACAACTTCGCACAACTAACCAGCAAGTGTACTGGGTCGTCCAAGTAATAAACCTTACGCGAGTAAGGGTCGATCCCACAGAGATTGTTGGTATGAAGCAAGCTATGGTCACCTTGTAAATCTTAGTCAGGAAAACTCAAATGGGTATGGTGATATGCGAATAAAACATAAAGATAAAGATAGAGATACTTATGTAATTCATTGGTAGGAATTTCAGATAAGCGTATGAAGATGCCTTCCCTTCCGTCTCTCTGCTTTCCTACTGTCTTCATCCAATCCTTCTTACTCCTTTCCATGGCAAGCTTAAGCAAGGGTTTCACCGTTGTCAGTGGCTACCTCCCATCCTCTCAGTGGAAATGTTCAACGCACCCTGTCACGGCACGGCTATCCATCTGTCGGTTCTCGATCAGGCCGGAATAGAATCCAGTGATTCTTTTGCGTCTGTCACTAACGCCCCGCCCTCAGGAGTTTGAAGCACGTCACAGTCATTCAATCATTGAATCCTACTCAGAATACCACAGACAAGGTTAGACCTTCCGGATTCTCTTGAATGCCGCCATCAGTTCTAGCCTATACCACGAAGATTCCGGTTAAAGAATCCAAGAGATATCCACCCAATCTAAGGTAGAACGGAGGTGGTTGTCAGGCACACGTTCATAGGTGAGAATGATGATGAGTGTCACGGATCATCACATTCATCAAGTTGAAGAACAAGTGGTATCTTAGAACAAGAACAAGCGGAATTGAATAGAAGAACAATAGTAATTGCATTAATACTCGAGGTACAGCAGAGCTCCACACCTTAATCTATGGTGTGTAGAAACTCCACCGTTGAAAATACATAAGTGATAGTGTGATCATTGGTTTCGGCCCTAGAGAGGGAACCAGAAGAACCAAGATATCTCAATACAATAGTAAAAGGTCCTACTTATAGAGAACTAGTAGCCTAAGGTTTACAGAGATGAGTAAATGACATAAAAATCCACTTCTGGGCCCACTTGGTGTGTGCTTGGGCCGAGCAATGAAGCATTTTCGTGTAGAGACTCCTCTTGGAGTTAAACGCCAGCTTTGGTGCCAGTTTGGGCGTTTAACTCCCATTCTTGTGCCAGTTCCGGCGTTTAACGCTGGGAATTCTGAGGGTGACTTTGAACGCCGGTTTGGGCCATCAAATCTTGGGCAAAGTATGGACTATCATATATTTCTGGAAAGCCCAGGATGTCTACTTTTCAACGCCGTTGAGAGCGCGCCAAATGGGCTTCTGTAGCTCCAGAAAATCCACTTCGAGTGCAGGGAGGTCAGAATCCAACAGCATCTGCAGTCCTTTTTAGTCTCTAAATCAGATTTTTGCTCAGGTCCCTCAATTTCAGCCAAAAAATACCTGAAATCACAGAAAAACACACAAACTCATAGTAAAGTCCAGAAAAGTGAATTTTAAATAAAAACTAATAAAAATATACTAAAAACTAACTAAAACATACTAAAAACATACTAAAAATATTGCCAAAAAGCGTACAAATTATCCGCTCATCAGAGGTCCAACTACAACTCCAATTATACACCTTTCTTGGCCAATGTTTGAGGCAACATTGGAGCACCAACTTTGGCTCCAACGTTGGTTCCCTTTGCTTCCTTCCATGGCCTTCTTGTTGCTTCTTTGTGTTTCCTTTCTTAGCCTCCTTTTCACTTATCATCAACCAAACATTTGCATCAAAGTTTGCTATAATTCACAAGATCTTTGCATCATTAAATCATCAACAAAAGTGAAGGCTAATGGTGTCTACCCGGACACCTATAAGCTGCTGCTGTTTCCTTTTTCTCTCAGAGATAAGGCATCAAAGTGGTTAGAATTATTTTCTAAGGAGGGTTTGACAACTTGGGAGGAAGTTGTGAACAAGTTCTTGGCTAGATTCTACCCTTCCCAAAGAGTTAACAGATTGAGAGCTAAGGTGCAAACCTTTACACAACAAGATTGGGAAACTCTTTATGAGGCATGGGAGAGATACAAGGAGTTGACAAGAAAATGCCCTCCAGACATGTTCAATGTGTAAGGTCCGACATCGGTTGGGGAGGGGAACGAAGCATGCCTTATAAGGGTGTGGATACCTCTCCCTAGCATGATGCATTTTGACAAGTGGGTATCGGGGGCTTCGGCTATCATCCCTATCGTCAAAGGCAAAACTGTGAGGCCTTGTGTGCCAAAGCAGACAATATTGTGCTAGCGGGTGGTTTGGGCTGTTACATATGGTATCAGAGCCAGAACCCGGATCAATATGCAGCGAGGGCGCTGGGCTCTCATAGGGGTGGATTGTAAGGTCCGACATCGGTTGGGGAGGGAAACGAAGCATGCCTTATAAGAGTGTGGATACCTCTCCCTAGCATGACGCATTTTGACGAGTGAGTATCGGGGACTTCGACTATCATCCCTATCGTCAAAGGCAAAACCATGAGGCCTTGTGTGCCAAAGCGGACAATATCGTGCTAGCGGGTGGTCTGGGCTGTTACACAATGAATCGGTACAACTGCACATTTTCTATGAAAGATTTTCACAAGAATCAAAGAAGGCCCTAGGCCACTCTTCAGGGAGTTCTCTCAACAAGAAGAAGACAATTGAAGAGGCCATAGACATCATAGAAATTGTGGCCAACAATGAGTACTTCTATGCCTCCGATAGAAACCCATGAAGGGGAGTAATAGAGCTCAACTCTATGGATGCTATGCTAGCTCAAAACAAGGTGACCATAGCTCAACTAGCAGTTCTAACCAACCAGATGGAGAAGATTCAAGTCTCAGCTATTCAAGCCCAAGCATTTATACAAGAAGAAGATACCCAGAAGTTGAATGTGAATGGGAGGAAGCCAACTATGTGAACAATTCCTTCAGACCACCATATGACCCTAATGCACAAACATACAACCCAGGTTGGAAGAACCATCCAAATTTTGGGTGAAAAAACCAACAAAACCATACTCAAGACCACAAACCATACCACACTAACCAGCACAACAACCACAATCCTAACGACCAACCAAGCAACAATAGACCGTACCAAAACTCACAAATTGCACCCTACCACTCCACCCAACTGATGAGGGAAAATCGATTCCACACAAACTCACTGACAAGTATACCGGGTCGCATTAAGTAGTAATAACTCACAGGAGTGAGGTCGATCCCACGAGGATTGATGGATCAAGCAGCTTTAGTTAGGTGATTAATTTAGTTAAGCTGACAGTTGATAATTTGAGTGGAAATTGATTGACAGAAGGTAAATTGTAAGAAAACTAGAAGGGATAATGTAAATTGACAGAAAGATAAATTGCAGAAAGCTTTAAATGGCTGAAACTTAAATTGCAAGAAATTTAAATAACTGAATCTTAAAGTGCAAGAAATTTAAATTGTACAATCTAAATTGCCAGGAAACTTAAATTGCATGAATAATAAAAGGATTTGGGTACTGGGAAGAGAAACAGAATGTAAACTACAATAAATCAGAAGCTCTAAAATGAAGAAATTCAAAGAGAGTGATTCATCAAGGATTGGAGATACTGTAATCCTTCCTGAATCAAATTGATCTCAACTCCTTTCTCAATCATTTGGTAGATCTCTGGCGGATTGAAATTGATTGAATCCCAATTCCTTGGTAATCCAATCTCTCAAATCACAATCAATCTTGCCAATTCCTTGATCTAATTGTCATGAGAAGAGGTTAAGTGCAAATCTCTCATCCATGAGCCACACTAACTCTCAAGATCTCAATTCCTCTCGAATGGTGTTGATCAAGAGAGTAGTGAAGGATAAAGCTCCAATTCTAATGCAAGTTTCAATTGAGTTCAACCTCATTCCGGAGTGAGGAATTCTAAATCAAAACATAAGATATCCAATAGCTACTAAATTACATTGAGAAGAAGAACAATTTCATTGATTCATTGGAATTACAATAGTGCTCCTCCCCCTAATGAATTTGGGGTTTAGTTCATCATAGCTCAAGTAAAACCAAAATAGAAGAGAAAAAAATTGCAGAAAGAAGAGAACAGGAAGAAAAATAAACTTAGATATAAATTTCTAAAGAGTTCCTAATAGATGAGCTAAAAGAAAAATTGAAAAGGAAGATCAAAGTAAAGAAAAAAGTCCCTAATGAAATCAAATTTTCACCTATTTATCCACCTTCTCGTTCAGTCATCAAGTACTTGGAGCAGACTTTTTGGCCTCTGTTGCAGTGGGTCAGGATGGTACTTGGTTGTAGCTTCCAGGAGAACAGAGCATTTTCAAATTGAGCGCGGCGTTGATTCACCCCTGCATAGGCATCTCCTGCACGTGCGTGTCCTTGCTCGCTGAATGCATCATCACGCGTACGTGTGCTTCGCGCCCATGCGTCCTTGATAGCGTTCGTTTAATGAGCGCTACGTTCGCGCCATGAAAGCTCCCCATGCGTGCGCATCCTCTGCGCGTGCGAGTGGATGGAAAAATGTTGATTCCAAGCTTCTGTACCACCCACGCGTGTGCGTGCTTCATCCCAGATGCACCATCGACGCGTGCGCGTCTTGTACGCGTGTGTGTTGATTGCAAAACTTTCAATTCCAAATTCAAAATTGCTCGAAAACGCTCATTAAGCCAACGTGGCGCTCTCTATGCAAATGAGCGCCAATCACATCCATGCATACGCGTCATGCACGCGTATGCGTGAGCCTTCAAAAATCGTTGCCAGATGCGTAAGTGTCCTATACGCGTGCACGTCGCTAGAGAGCGTGGGGTTCTTTATTTGAACGCAACGTTACAATGCACTACCCTTCTTTCTCTCCATTTTTCACCTAAAATCAACCAAACATGCAATCAAAGTCTCACCAAAATCATAAGATTTTGCATCATTCATAATAATCACCTAATTCTTGCATAAATCTCATGATTTTGTACAAAATAAATGATGTTTGATTGAATCAAGATAAACATGAAATTCCACTCCAATCACTTACTTATTGTGCAAGAAAGTGCATGAAACTTAACAAAATAAATGAAAATTGCTAGTAAAGGTAGCATAAGATGACTGGTCATCACAACACCAAACTTAAATATCGCTTGTCCCCAAGTAAGCAGTAGAACATGAGAAAGATGAAAAAAAAAAACAACAAAGGATATTTGTCCTTATTTGAAAGCATTCAGCTTTAGGTCATGGGATTTCATGCAAATGTAATGGAAGCTCTGCTTTTATTAGATTTCAGGATTGAAATGTTCGTTTAAGTGATAACCAAAGTTGCTGCTATGAACCTTATTATTCATCCATCATTGGTGTTTGATTTTCTTTTGTTTTTTTGCTGAGAAGCTTACACTTTTATTCACAGCTAAGTGTTATATGTTGCATCAGCTTTTTAGCTTTGTTTTTCAGTCAACACATCTTCACCATAGACACTTGGCTCACAATTCATCCTAAGACATTGATGCCCAACACCTCTTTGGGTTACTAAATGCCTTGTAACTAGGTTGCTTTTGATAATGGACTTTCGGTTGATAATACCGGATTAATTAACCCAAGTTATCAAGTTTTAAAATACTCCTTAGAACCTAATTGTCCAAGCAGATCCCAGCACAAAAAGCACCACAGGCATATGTCCTAAGGTCCAAGCTATTGGTGTCTAGCGTTATTATTTAATTCTTTCATTTGTTTGTTGCCAATTCTTGGCTTTTCTTTCTTTCCTTCTTACTTCTTCTTTTTCCAAGGATAATTATTAATTAAGAGTTTACAAACAGAAACCTAGTTCATACTATAAAGGCATATTCTAACCCTTATCCTTTATTAGTGAGTTTACTCAAGCAATATACCACCACTGAACTTTATTATCATCCCTATTAAATTAGACAATTTCACTTCTGTTTCAACATTTTCTCTTATTCATGCAGAGGGAAACAAGACATGTATTCAAGTAGATGTAAATGAAGCAGACACTTTGGCTAGATCACTTGTAAAATAAAAAAAAGGTAAACAAACAAAATGCAGACAGGGGTAAACTAAATCAGAAAGGGGGCATAATTAGCACTTTCAAGCATAAACAGTTGAGTAACAATACAACCTTTTGGCATCTTCTTGCTTAGTCCTTCATCATCCTCCTCAGCTTTTGTGCTTTTCTTGTTGATGATGTACAGTCCTTCCAAAAGGTTGAATAATTTTCTGCAATGACAGTGGAAGTTGCTTGTTCCCCAAGCACTTGAAAAATTGTTAATCATGCATGAATATTTGTAGGCTTTTGAAAATACTTTGGTGTATGAACACCAAACTTAGTTCCTTTCTACTGTCTGTTATGCATTAGATGAAACCTTGTGATTTTATTAAAGAAAACAAACTATAACTAGAAAGTAATCAATGGTTAAGTAGTTTCCCTGATTGTATAGAGCCAGTGACCATTTACGCAGAGAGTTTGAAATGTGTTTTTAATGAACTTTTTGGTGGAACACCAAAATTAGCTCTCAACATTCACCCTTAGATTGATCTGGTGTGCAACACCAAACTTAGTTCCTTGTAATGCAGATAAACATACTTAACTCTTTTATTGAATTAGCTAGGAAAAGAGAACTACCTCCGGTTGGGTTGCCTCCCAACAAGCGCTTGTTTATCGTCATTAGCTTGACGTCCTTCATCCTTATTTATCCCAGCTTCTGAATGCTCTCTTCTTTGTTCCAAGATCCTCCCAGGTAGTGCTTGACTCTATGACCATTTGCTGTGAATGTGTCCTTTGTAGCTTTATTCAGAAGTTCAATGCTTCCATTAGGGAGAACTTTTGTCACCAAGTAAGGACCAGTCCATTTGGACTTGAGTTTGCCAGGAAACACCTTGAGCCTGGAATTATATAAGAGCACTTGTTGTCCTGGTTTGAACTCCCTTTTCAAGATTTTCTTGTTATGCCACTTTTTAGCTCTCTCCTTATATATCTTTGCATTCTCATAGGCTTCCAATCTGAATTCATCCAGCTCATTGAGTTGCAATAGTCTTTTCTCTCCTGCTGCTTGAGAGTCAAGATTGAGGAGCTTAGTGGCCCAGTAAGCTTTATGTTCTAGCTCCACACGAAGGTGACATGATTTTTCATAGATTAGCTGAAACGGTGACTTTCCAATTGGGGTTTTGAATGCGATTCTATATACCCATAGAGCATCATCCAACTTTCTGGCTGAGTCTTTCCTTGTGATCCCAACTGTCTTCTCCAAGATTCTTTTTAGCTCCCTATTTGCCAATTCAGCCTGCCCATTAGTTTGAGGATGGTACGGTGTAGCCACTTTGTGAATGACTCCATATTTGTGGAGCAGCTTTTCCATTTGTCTATTGCAAAAATGGCTGCTACCATCACTAATAAGACCCTTGGGCACCCCATATCTGGTAAAGATGTGTCTCTTGAAAAATTGAAGGACAATTGGTGCATCACAGGTAGTTGTGGCTATAGCCTCCACTAATTTGGAGACATACTCCACTACTACCCGGATGTATTTGAAGGAATAGGATGGAGGAAAGGGCCCCATGAAGTCCATACCAATGAGATCAAATAATTCCACTTCTAAAATGAAGTTTTGAGGCATTTCGTTCCTCTTTGTTAGCCCTCCAGCTCTTTGACATTCATTGTATTGGTGCACAAACTCTCTGGCATCTTTGAATATCGTTGGCCAATAAAATCCACTTTGAAGTACTTTAGCTGCTGTTCTTTCTTGCCCAAAATATCTACCATAAGCTGAACCATGACAGTGCCACAATATGTTTCTCATATCATTTTCAGGGATACATCTTCTATTCATCCCATCTGAACACCTCTTGAACAAGAATGGCTCATCGTACAAGAATTTCTTAGCTTCATTGCACAGCTTCTTCACTTGTTGCTTGGTGAATTCTTGAGGAATTTTTCTTCCCACCTTGTAGTTTGCAATGTCAGCAAACCAAGGTGCTTGCTGGATTTGGAGATGTTCATCTAGGAACTTCTCATTCATTGGTTGTGGTGTATCTTGATTGGCCTCTTGTGGCAATCTTGACAAATAGTCTGCCACTTGGTTCTTGCTTCCTTTTATATCCTTCACATTAATGTCAAATTCTTGCAACAGCAGCACCCACCTAATAAGCCTTGGCTTGGAATCCTGTTTAGACATTAGATACTTGAGAGCAGCATGATCAGTATATACTATAACCTTTGAACCAATCAAGTATTTTCTAAACTTGTCAAATGCATACACAATAGCCAAAAGCTCTTTCTCTGTGGTGGTATAATTATTTTGTGCCTCATTTAACACTTTGCTTGCATAATATATGACATGATGCGTCTTGTCTTTCTGTTGCCCCAATATAGCACCAATTGTAACATCACTTGCATCACACATTAATTCAAAAGGAAGTCCCCATTCAGGGGCTGTGATGATTGGTGTTGTAGTGAGCTTCTTTTTCAAAGTTTCAAAGACATGCTTGCAATTGTCATCAAAGATGAAAGGATTGTCAACCACTAGAAAATTGCTCAATGGTTTGGCTATTTTTGAAAAATCCTTGATGAACCTTCTATAAAACCCAGCATGCCCAAGAAAACTTCTTATTGCTTTTACATTGACAGGGATAGGAAGTTTTTTTATGATCTCTATTTTAGCTCTGTCAACTTCTATACCCTTGCTTGAAACCTTATGCCCAAGAATAATACCCTCTGGTACCATGAAGTGGCATTTCTCCCAATTTAAAACTAAATTTATTTCTTGGCATCTTTTCAAGACAAGAGTTAGATGTTGCAGACAAGCAGCAAAAGAGTTACCAAAGACAGAGAAATCATCCATAAAGACCTCTAAAAAATTTTCTACTATATCAGAGAAGATGGAGAGAATACACCTTTGGAAGGTTGCTGGAGCATTGCAAAGCCCAAAAGACATCCTCTTGTAGGCAAAGACTCCAAATGGACATGTGAATCAGGTTTTCTCATGATTCTTAGGGTCCACCACAATTTGATTATACTTTGAATACCCATCCAAGAAGCAGTAATAGGTGTGACCAGCCAATCTTTCCAGCATTTGATTAATGAACGGGAGAGGAAAGTGATCTTTCCTTGTAGCCTCATTTAATCTTCTATAATCAATGCACATCCTCCACCCAGTCACTATCCTTATAGGGATTAACTCATTCTTCTCATTGTATATGACTGTTATTCCTCCCTTCTTTGGCAAAACTTGGACTGGACTCACCCAAGGGCTATCAGAGATTGGGTATATGATTCTAGCATTCCACAGCTTTATTATCTCCTTTTGAACCACTTCCTTCATGGCTAGGTTAAGCTTTCTTTGAGGTTGCACCACAGGTCTTGAGTCCTCTTCCAGCAAGATTTTATGCATGCAGATGGCAGGGCTTATACGCTTGATGTCATCAATTGTCCATCCCAAAATTGTCTTGTGAGCTTTCAATACTTCAATCAACTTTGTTTCATCTTCCATGTTTAAGGAGGAATTGATGGTTACTGGCAGGGTCTCTTCTTCTCCATGAAATGTATACTTGAGATGGGGAGGGAGTAGCTTCAATTCTTGTTTTGGTACCTCCCCTGTCATGCCTTCAAAAGAGATTTCAGTCACTTGTTCTTCTGAGATATCTTGTTCTGTTTATATTTCTTCCTCTTGCTCCTCAAGAGCGTTTGTTTCTAGTACTTCCTCCACCAGATCTTCAATCATCTCCACTCTCATATGCTTTTCCTTCTCATGGGGGTATTGCATGGCCTTAAAGACATTGATGATCATTTGTTCATCGTGTACTCTAAGGATCATCTCACCATTCTCCACATCAATGGTAGCTCTTGCTATTGCCAAGAAAGGTCTACCCAAGATAATTGATTTGTCCTTCTTCTTCTATGTCCAAAATGACAAAATCAGCCGGGAAGATGAATTTTCCAATCTTTACCAATAGATTCTCCACATCCCCATTGGGTATTTTGAGTGATCTATCTGCCATTTGAAGTGACATTCTGGTGGGTTTGACTTCTCATATTGCAAGTTTTTTCATTAGTGAGAGAGGCATCAAATTGATGCTAGCACCTAAGTCACAAAGAGCTTTTTCCAAGGTCATATTGCATATGGTACACGAGATGATGAAACTCCCAGGATCCTTGAGTTTTGGTGGGAGACCTTTTTAAATTACTGCACTACACTCTTGGGTCAAGATCACAGTCTCCTTTTCATTCCAGCTTTTCTTCTTGTTAATGAGCTCATTGAGGAATTTTGCATATAGAGGCATCTGCTTTAATGCTTCAGCAAGTGGGATATTGATTTCTAGCTTCTTAAAAACCTCAAGAAACCCTGGGAATTGTTGATCCTTGAGTTCTCTTTGCAACTTTTGAGGGTATCGCAGAGGAGGGATGTAAGCCTTCACCTCCTTCCTCTGTTCATGTGGATGCTCTTCCATTACTTGCTTTCCCTTCTTTGAAGCTTGTGGCCCTTTCTCTTTCTTCCTGGAATTCTCCTTGTCATGCTTGTCCTCCTCTACTTGCTTTTGGCTAGCACCTTTGTCATTCTCCAAAGTTTTTCCACTCCTTAGTTGAATTGCTTTGCATTCTTTCTTAGGATTTGGAATGGTGTCACTTGGGAATGCATTGGTTAGTTTTTCAGTTGTTTGTTTGGACAACTGTCCAATTTGTCTCTCCAAATTTCTCAGTGAGGCTTCATGGTTCTTGTTGGCAAATTCTTGATGCTTTATCATCTTCTCCATCATCATCTCAAGATTGGAGATTCTTTGGGACTCTTGTGGTGGTTGTGGCTGAGTGTGTGATGTAGATGATGGATAAAAATTATTTTGGTTAGTTGATAGGTTATTTGGTGGATAGAAATTTGATGGGGGTATTTATTTTGTGGTTTTCTGTATGGATTTTAGTTAGTGTTTTGATGGTTTTGGTAGTTTGTGTTTCGGGAGTTGTTTTGGTTGGAGTTTCTTTGCCAAGGCTGCTGGTTCTGATTCTTTCCCCACTTCAAATTGGGGTGGTCCTCTAAGATGAATTGTAATTGTCTCCATGGAAATCATTCTATCCAGCACCTTGGTTATGCATATACTGCATTTGTTCAGGCTGCTGTTCTTCATAGCTTTTCTCCTGCTGCCCCCACAGAACTGGTGGTTGAGTAGTTGTGCTTACTGCTGCAAGCTGCAAGCCATCCATCCTTTTTGACATTATTTCTATTTGTTGTTGGAGTTGCTGATGCATAATCTTGTTTTTAGCCAAGATTGTATCAACTCCTTCAAGCTCAACTATGCCTCTCTTTGGAGCTGCTTGCCTTTTAGAGGAGTAGAAACACTCATTATTGGCCACCATGTCTATAAGATCATGTTTCTCTTAAGCAATTTTCATCATTTGTAAGGATCCTCCTGATCCAAGGCTTTCCTTGAACTCATGTTCAATCCTTGATAAAAATTTTGTAACTCCACCCATTCACAGAACATCCCCTCTGGACATCTTCTAATCAAAGCTTTATACCTCTCCCAGGCTTCATACAATGATTCTCCTTCTAATTGCCTGAAGGTTTGCACATCATTTTTTAGCTTAATGACTCTTTGAGGGGGTAGAATTTTGCTAGAAATTTGCTAACTAGATCATCCCAGTTGGTGATGCTTTCTTTAGGAAAGGTTTCTAGCCAATTTGTGGCTTTGTCTCTCAGTGAGAATGGGAATAATAAGAGCTTGTAGATGTCAGGGTGGACTCTATTGGTTTTGATAGTATCATAAATTCTCAAAAATACAGAGAGGTGTTGGTTTGGATCTTCAACAGAACTTCCTCCATACTGACAATTATTCTGGACCAGGGTAATCAATTGAGGCTTGAGTTCGAAGTTATTAGCATGGACATTGGGGGTTAAGATACAGATCCCATAATTTCTTGGGTTGGGGATAGTGTAGGAGGCTAAAACTCTTCTTTGAGGTTGGCCATTGTTATTAGCCACATCCTTAGGTGGATTAGGTATGTTACCCTCCATCTCTTGATTTTCTTCTTCTAACTCTTCTCCAACAACTCCCTTCCCTCTCGCTTCTTTTCTCAATCTTAAGAATGTTCTCTATGGTTAGTAATCAAAGGAGGTGGATTCACCTCTTCTCCCACCGGGAATACAAGCACAAACAAACCAAAACACAAAAGCAGGGCGCTTTGTTGCTAGAGTGAGGTTATGGTTAATAGAAATAAAAACTCAAACAGAAAATGCTTAATGTAGATTATCACCTCACTTAATCATTGTTAATCTAAATCAATCCCCGACAACGGTGCCAAAAACTTGATGAGGGAAAATTGATTCCACACAAACTCACCGGCAAGTATACCGGGTCTTATCAAGTAGTAATAACTCACTGGAGTGAGGTCGATCCCACGAGGATTGATGGATAAAGCAACTTTAGTTAGGTGATGAATTTAGTTAAGCAGATAGTTGATAATTTGAGTGGAAATTGATTGACCGAAGGTAAATTGCAAGGAAACTAGAATGGAGAATGTAAATTGACAGAAAGATAAATTTCAGAAAGCTTTAAATGGCTGAAACTTAAATTGCAAGAAAGGTAAATAACTGAATCTTAAAGTGCAAGAACTTTAAATTGCATAATCTAAATTTCCAAGTGTTCCGAGGGTTACCTGAAATTGTAGGTCGATCTCAGATGATATCTTCTGTACTGATCAGTGGACGAGATCTTCCAGGTGTTCGACCTGGTGGTGCTAATCCTTCGTCCCTGGAGGGTGGGGGTACCTGCAAAGGACTCCGATGTTTAAGTTAGCAAGGGTATTAAGCAGGTATTGAGTAGAATCAGAGTATGAGTTATACCTAGGTGCTCCAGCGTATTTACAATGGTGCGGAGTGAACTTTTTAGATAAGATAAGTTAGTTATCTTATTTTATCTTATCTTATCTTATCTTTGAGTGAGGTCCTCATACCTTCAAGGGAACCGTCCTTATCTTTTTAGGCTTTGGCTGCCCGTGGATTTAGGTCGTGTTCCTCTATTTGGGCCCTTTACTAGGCTTTCCTAGCAATTTGGTCGAGCTCTTTAAGAAGAGGTCGGGTCGTCTTGACCTGAAGAGGTCGGTCGCTTTGTTTATAGAACATTCCGGGTCGGACAGCTCGACACAGGGTATAAACAGTGCCCCTGCTCGAGCTCGGTCTTTATTTGGAGGTCGAGTCTTAGTTTTAGTCTTAGTTTGTTGATTTTATCTTTGTAGAGTTCTTTTTTGAATGCGGAATGTTTCGCTTCCTCTGAAAGCACACGCTTTTGTATTAGCATCCTAGCGTTGGGAATACGCGAGGGTTTTAATGCTCTCATTAATTGGCTTTTAATGCCTCGTTTCTCTTACTTTTTATTTTGAACTTTACACACAGAAACGGTTTTTCCTCTTCTCTGTAACTTCCCCTTTTCTTTCACACTGTTTCGTTTTCGCCTGTTGTTCTGTGACATTGCTTGGTGATCGTAGGTGCTCTATTTGCTTTTGACGACAACTTTGTCTTCAATCTTCCCTCTGTACGCTTCTCCTTTTTCAGGTTGGTTCATTTTCTCCTTTTGCTTGCATTGTTCTATTTTCCTGGTACAGTAGGGTTTTTACTTGAGTGTATATTTGGAAAGTTTGAACCTTTTCGCCTTTCTATACTTTTTGTCGCTGTGATTTCTGGCTATTTCTTCTGGTGTTCCCTTGACAGTTGAAGCTTTCTAAGGTTTTGTATGTTGTTTCCTATTTTTGTGTAAAACGGTTTTATTTGATTTTTGAAGAAAGATTGAGTCTTTGACAATTTTTTCTTTTGCTTGGCATGTTCTTGCTATTTTGGTAGTTCCCTTTGCTGATGGACTGAAATGGCATTATTTGGTTTGTGGCCTTCCGGAGCGTCATTCTTTGTTGAAATAGAGGCTTTATCTTTCTGTAGGCATGTAGATTTTTTTGATCTTTAATCTGCCCCCATAGGATGCCCTTGGATCCTTTTTGGAGTGGGTCCTGGGGTTTCCTTTGTTGTTCTGGCTCGCTTTTTGACACCTATGTGCTTTAGTTTTAAGTTGCCTCCATTTATGCTCGAGTTTTTGATTAGTGTACCGACATGTTTTTCGAGTAATCCAATCTTCTTTTCTTCTTGTATGACATGTTTACCTCATGTCTTCTCGTAAAAATATTGTTAAGACATCTTCCCAAGTCCCCGAAGGTATGGCCAATTGGGTGGATTCTATGGTCTTTCTGTGTGTCTCGTTGGTTGATTCAGAGTTCTGTCAACAACTTAGGCAATTTCATAGGATTTGTGGCAACGGTAGTGATGAGAAGAATTATGAGCTCGTATCTCCAACTTCTGAGGAAAGGGTCTATTTTTCTACCCGAGTTGCTGGAAAGCGTCTTTTTTTCTATGCCTACGACTTCTATTTTAGTCAAATGAATATTACTCTTCCTTTTACCTCCTTTGAGACCGACCTGTTATGGTCCTGTAATGTAGCTCCATCCCAACTTCACCCCAATTCCTGGGGTTTTATAAAAATCTTTCAGCTGTTGTGTCGTGATTTTGGTATCCCTACTTCACAATCTCTCTTCTTTTATCTTTTTGTCTTGACAAAGCCTGGTGTAGTGAAAAATAACGCCGCTTGGGTTTCTTTCCGAGCTTCCCAGGGGAAAAAGGTTTTCTCCATGTTTGATGAATCTTTTCGTGATTTCAAAAATAACTTTTTAGGCTCCGAGCTGTTGAAGGAGCTCGGCCCTTTTTCCTGGATGAAAATGACGAACCCATCTTTCCTTTAGAATGGCAAAAGAATATAGTGGTATCGCGATATTCATGGGAGATGTTAGATGAGGCTGAACGAGCTTTTGTGGCTGTACTGGAAGAAAACTGGGGGCAGCCTCTTCATCTTGACACCAAAAAATTTTTAGCTAACCCCTCTCTCTTCCGAGCTGAGCTGGGTGGTGGTCCATACTTTCATTTGGTTTTGCTTATCGCTTTGTCGAGTTTGTCTCTTATGGGATCTTTTTCTAACTCGTAGCTTGGTTTCTTGGTGCGATGTTTGTTTGCAGAGATGATTAAAAATAATGAATCCATGAAGGCCTTTAAAAGGGCGAGGAAGGCTACTGCATCTCAGAATGCCTCAGCCAAAGTGGCCGGGGAGGGGTCTTCTCAGGTTTCGTCTAAGCCTTTGGTTACAAGTTCTCTTGGGCCGAGAAGGGTTATCCCTACTCCTCGAGTTCGTTTGGTTGATCCTTCACAAGCTTCTGCTGGTACCTCCTCTCCTTCTGCCGCTCTTCCTCCAAAAAGACCTTGATCTATCGATCCTTTTAATCTGGGTGCTCCCGACTTTGATGTTGTCGGGTTTGTGGATCAACAGATTGCTCCCTATGGTGTCATGCCTACTGATGATGTATCCATTCTTTGTCATTTAGACGTCATTACTCGGAGTGGTATTACGCTGGCACACATGGGAGCGGCTTTATACCGGACTGCTCAAGATCTTCCTATTCATGCTACCAAGGCCTTTATGGAGGAGGCAAAATCAGATTTTGACCGAATTAAGGGTTTGAAGGAGGAGCTCGAGGTAAAAGTGACCGAACTGGAAAAAAAGTTAGAGGGGGAAAAGGCTCGGGCTATTGGTTTGGTGGCTGCTGTGCAACTGGCTGAGGATACGGCGTTAAAACATAAGGATATCTATGTTACCACCTATAGAGAGATGATGGAGCTCTGGAGTAGCTTGGAATCTGTTCAGGCCGATTATAATGAACTTTAAAGTCACCTTGTAGGCAGTGTTACTGCTGCTTATGAGAATCTAAAGGAGCAAGTTTGAGTTCTCACGCCAGATCTCGACCTTTCCCTTTTTAGCCTCGACAACTTTGCCAGGGATGGTAAGATTGTTCCTGACGATCATGATGATGAACGTCCTTCACTGCCCGCCACCAAGACCTCTGTTGCACCGACTTCTCTGACTTCCACTGTTGAGATCAATTGATGCATGAAAACTTGTCTCTCAACAAATTTCTGTTCGGCAAGTATACCGAACTGTCGTCAAGTAAAAACTCACAGTAG
The DNA here is from genome assembly GCF_003086295.3 of Arachis hypogaea. Taxonomy (NCBI): domain Eukaryota; kingdom Viridiplantae; phylum Streptophyta; class Magnoliopsida; order Fabales; family Fabaceae; genus Arachis; species Arachis hypogaea. The sequence goes on along the minus strand of NC_092044.1, from coordinate 61,860,442 downwards.
AGTGAGGTCGAATCCCACAGGGATTGATTGGTCAAGCAACTTTACTTGGAAGAGCATGCTAGTTGAGCTAAACAGAATGTAGTTGATATTGCATGAAATTAAATGGCTGGAAGGTAAATTGCAGAAACTAAAGTGCAGAATCTTAAATGGGAATTTGGGGAGATAAGCATGGAAATAAATGGCACAAAGTAAAGAGAATGGGTAAGAATAGAAATGGGGAATTCATTGGGCTCAGGGGATGTTGCATTCTCCGGATCAAGTTCGTTTTCATCTCTTCCTCAATCAATGCATCTATTGATCTCCTTGGCAATCTTAGGTGATTGGATCCCAATTCCTTGGCAATCTAATCTCTCTAACCTTGAACAATTGCCCAATTCCTTGATTTAATTGCTCATGGGAAGAGATGAAGTATGGTCACTGATTATACCACATGTATTTCAAAATCAAAGTGTTGGGAGGATTACATGTCACTATATCCTCCCAGACCCCAATTTGGTCCAACATGAGAAAGCATTTCTAGCATGATCTCCTCATCCCTTTTCCAAGGCTCTGAGGAGATCCAATTATGGAGATTTTCTTTTCCAAGACAACTAACCAATTGAATTAAGATCGAAAGCTTTCTAGCAAATCAAGAGAGTAGAAGGAGGAAGAAGAATGAAAACTATAATTGATCCATCAAAGTACAGCAGAGCTCCCTAACCCAATGAAAGGGGTTTAGTTGTTCATAGATCTGGGAATGGAAAATGGCATAAAAGAATACATGCTTCACTAGTAAAATGCAGAAAAGTAAATATACAGAGGGTAGTTCTCCAAAATTCCAAACGCTCCTTTATAGTTCAAAACTACTCCTATATATATACTACTCTTCTTGAACTTTCAGTGAGTTCTTCAAGTCTTGGATGTAGGCCATAGATCTTGAGTTGAAGCAGTTACAATCTTTAGTGGGCCCAACTTGCAGAAAAGTGTGAGTTAGGCATGGGCGTTAGTGACGTTAACGTTAAGTGAAAATGTGGGTGTTAAAACGTTAGTGGCAATCACCTTTTTCACTAACGTTCCAACCCCAAAATAGTCCATGTTAACTTCAATGTTAGTGGCACTAACGTGACCACTAACGTTGCCTTATGATCCTTCGCAAGCGTTATTGGGAATCGCCTTTCCCAATAACGTTGCCTTGTGCCCCTCTTTCCCTACGTTAGAGTTCACGTTAGTATAACTAACGTGACTCTTAATGTGGGCATGCCTATCTTTGAGAGCGTTAGTGACACTTACCTTTGTCACTAACGCTCCAAACATCCCTCCTCCCCACGTTAGGGTTCACGTTAACTAGGTTAACATGGCCACCAACATGGTAGTGAATGCCATCTCCAATGTTAGTGACAAAGGTGAGTGTCACTAACGTTGGCTCATCAATCTTAGCTCCACGTTAACTTTCACGTTAGTGGTCTTAACATGACCACTAACATGGGCAATGTTAGCTTGATCCAACGTTAGTGACAAAGGTGAGTGTCACTGACGTTGGCATTGTTTTCCCTTCCACATTAGAGTTCATGTTAACTAAGTTAACGTGACTCTTAACGTAGCCAATTGCCAACTTTTGGAGCGTTAATGGTGTTCATTTTTACCACTAACGCTGGAGCTTCCTCTATCTCCACATTAACTACCACGTTAATGTAGTTAACGTGGCAATTAATGTGGACTTATGATGGTTTCGCAGGCGTTATTGTCGACCACCTTTCTCATTAACGTTGCAAGCTCCTTCCCATTCCACATTAGTGGTCACGTTAATTAGATTAACGTGGCTATTAACGTGATTCTTCCTTGCTTCCCTTGTCCTAAAATCAAGCAAATAAAGTGCATCAAAGCTCTAGCCCAGGGCATGAGATTATGCATCATCAAATTGTCATTTAATCCCTGCAAAATCCTCATGAATTCATGTAAAAATCACAATAGTTGCTTAAATCAAGGTGTAAGTGTATTTTCATCCAAAACTTGCATTATTTACTAAGAAAATGCATGAAATTACCCTAAAACAGAAAAGAAAAGGTCAGTGAAACTAGCCTATATGCCCTGGCATCACAACACCAAACTTAAAGCTTGCTTGTCCCTAAGCAAGTACTGAAATATAGGAAGAATGAATGAAAGAATAAGATGAACAAACAATTATAATAGAAGTCAAATTCCTGGTTTATAGGGTTTCATGCATAGCAACTTAGGTTCATTCCTTTACTGGTTTCAGGTCTTTATCATGCCCTTGAACACTTGTTTGATTGCATCCTTTGAGACTTCCTAATTATTGATCCTCCTTTCCCTTTCAGGATTTATTGCATTCCCTTTTTAGGCTAAGTGCTCTGTAAGAGGGCGACTCTTTAAGATAAGCTTTCAGCCAACACTCCTGAATCTGTTGGTTCAAGGTGCTAGGTGTTAAGACACCCCTAAGGACTTACTCCCTCAAGTCTCTTTCCCCCATACATACACACCACAGGCACATGGTTTGTTATTTTATTCTTTCTTGAGACCTTGGTGTCCAGCACCTCTTTGGGTTGCTAAGTGTTCTGTAGCAAAGGTTACTATTGATAGTGAATTTTCAGCTGATAATCCCGGATTAGTTAACCCAAGTTACCAGGTGATAAGGCACCCCTAAGAGCTTATTCATCCAAGCATATCCTTTGCACATGAACACCACAGACACAAGCCTCAATCTTCAAACCCTTGGTGCCTAGCATTATTTCTTATGGTTTTTCTTTCCTTTTCAACTTTTGTTGCTCTTTTTCTTTTCTTATTGGGATCTTATTATTTGGTTAGTCTCATAGGATGTGTTTCAAGTATAGGATTCAGGATAGATAATTGCCTTCCTACTTTGTTGGTGAACCAACTTAGCTAATTAATCACCCTACCACAAAACATTCAGGACTTACTTCACAAGACCACTCCACTCTTGTTTTTTTCATAACATTTTCTTTTTGATTAACTTAAAGAACAGGCATACATATAAGCAAGGTGAAAGTGAAAACTAGGGACTAGACTAGCAGACTTCGATATGAATAAAGAGGAACAAGCAGAATATGCAGGTTTCTAGGACAAAATTCAATCATTTTTCAACTAAAGTACTGCAACTCCGAGACAGCTCAATACAACCTCATGATGTCTTCCTTGGCATTATCGTCCTAGTATTTTGCATCCTTGTTTGTCTCCTTGGATGATGAGGCATGATTATTCCCTTAGATTGATTGAATTCCTGCAACACTATTGGAAGTTGCTTGTTCCCCAAGCACTTGGAAAATAGTTAGCATGCATGTATGCTTGTGAATTTCTGAACTTGCTTTGGTGTGTGAACACCAAACTTAGTTCCTTGCCTAATGCAGCAATTTAAATACATGCAGAAACCTTATGTGCTTTTATTAAGAAAACAACTATGAGCTAAGACGACAAACTATGCATTAGAGGTTAATCCTATGTCAAGTGAGTTCTATGGTTGTTAGAGCAATACTTTCTCACTGAAGGGTTGCAATGCACTCTTTAGCTAGAGTCCTTGGTGGAACACCAAACTTGGAGTTCCACATTCACCCTTGAATTATTTTGGTGTGCAACACTGATGAGCGGATATTTTATACGCTTTTTGGGGGTAATTTCATGTAGATTTTAGTATGTTTTAATTAGTTTTTAGTAGAATATTATTAGTTTTTAGGCAAAAATCATATTTCTGGACTTTACTATGAGTGTGTGTATTTTTCTTTGATTTCAGGTATTTTCTGGCTGAAATTGAGGGAGTTGAGCAAAAATCTAACTTAGGCTGAAAAAGGACTGCTGATGCTGTTGGATCCTGACCTCCCTGCACTCGGAATGGATTTTTTGGAGCTACAGGAGTCCAATTGGCGCGCTCTCAATGGCGTTGGAAAGTAGACATCCAGGGCTTTCCAGCAATATATAATAGTCCATACTTTGCGCGAAGATAGACGACGTAACTTGGCGTTGAACGCCAAGTTCATGCTGCTGTCTGGAGTTAAACGCCAGAAAAACGTCATGATCCGGAGTTGAACGCCCAAAACACGTCATAACTTGGAGTTCAACTCCAAGAAAGGCCTCAACTCGTGGATAGCTCTAGTCCCAGCCCCAGCACACACCAAGTGGGCCCCAGAAGTGGATTTCTGCACCAATTATCTTAGTTTACTCATTTTCTGTAAACCTAGGTTACTAGTTTACTATTTAAACAACTTTTAGAGACTTATCTTGTACCTCATGACATTTTCAGATCTGAATTACATACTTTGTGATGGCATGAGTTTCTAACTTCATTGTTGGGGGTGAGGAGCTCTGCAGCGTCTCGATGATTTAATACAATTCCTTTGTTTTCCATTCAAACACGCTTGTTCTTGTCTAAGATGTTTATTCGCGCTTAATTGTGATGAAGGTGATGATCCGTGACACTCATCACCTTCCTCAATCCATGAACGTGTGCCTGACAACCACCTCCGTTCTACATCAGACTGAATGAATATCTCTTAGATTCCCCAACAGAATCTTCGTGGTATAAGCTAGATAGATGGCGGCATTCATGAGAATCCGGAAAGTCTAAACCTTGTATGTGGTATTCTGAGTAGGATTCCGGGATTGAATGACTGTGACGTGCTTCAAACTCCTGAGGGCTGGGCGTTAGTGACAGACGCAAAAGAATCAATGGATTCTATTCCAACCTGATTGAGAACCGACAGATGATTAGCCATGTTGTGACAGAGCATAGGAACGTTTTCACTGAGAGGATGGGAAGTAGCCATTGACAACGGTGACACCCTACATAGAGCTTGCCATGGAAGGAACCTTGCGTGTGAGAAGAGGATTTCAAGGAGAAGTAGAAATTCAAAGGACAAAGCATCTCCAAAACTCCAACATGTTTCTCATTACTGCACAACAAGTAACTCTATTATTTTAACTTACAATTTTAAGTAGCTTGTAGTTTGGCTTTTTACAAATAAATCCAATTAACTTCTTTAGCCTCCTGACTAAGATTAATAAAACAACATTGATTGCTTCAAGCCAATAATCTCCGTGGGATCGACCCTTACTCACGTAAGGTATTACTTGGACGACCCAGTGCACTTGCTGGTTAGTTGTGCGAATCACAAATTCGTGCACCAAGTTTTTGGCGCCGTTGCCGGGGATTGTTCGAGTTTGAACAAACTAAAGGTTTATTTTATTTCTTAGATTAGGAAGATTTTGGTAATTGGGTCAGAGTCTTTTATTTTCTTTTCAAAAATATTATTTTTCTTTATTAATTTTTAATTTCTCTTTGAGTCTAGTGTCTTATCTTAAGTTTGGTGTCAATTTCATATATTATATTTTTATTTAAAATTTTCGTTTTAGTGTCTGTGTTCTCCATTGATCTTCAAGTTGTTCTTGTTTATTTTGCTTGTTCGATCTTGAGTTTTTCTTGCTTTGTGTCTTTTCTTGTTTTTCTTGTGCTTTTTCAAAACAGTAACTTTCAAAAATTTTTACTTATATCCATAAATATAATACATTTTTAAAATCAACTCTGAAGTTGCTGCCCATTTTGCTGGAGCTTTAGTAGTTGTTCTTCATAATTGGGTATACCCTTTGGAACCTTTTTCAAAAATAATTTTTCTTGGATTAAATCTTGTGCCAAACTTTAAGTTTGGTGTTTTCTTGTTAATCTTTTTATAATTTTCGAAAATTTTATTAAAGTTTTCTAAAAATTTTAAGTTTGGTGTTCTTTCTTTTGTTCTTGGTGTTCTTGTGAATCTTCAAAGTATTCTTGAGTTTTTCTTGTGTCTTGATCTTAAAATTTTTAAGTTTGGTGTTCCTTGGTGTTTTCCCTCCAAAAATTTTCGAAAATAAGGAGCATTAGATCTAAAAATTTTAAGTCTTGTGCCTTTTGTGTGTTTTTCTCTTTCATCATAAAATTCAAAAAAAAATATCTTTTCTAACTAATTTTAAAACTACATTTTCGAAATTTTTATATAAATTTCAGATTTCAATTTCAAATTTTTTCGAAAAATTTTCAAAAAAAAAATATATATTTTTAACTTCTTTTTATATTTTGTTTTTATTTATTCCACTTTTATAAAATAAATAAAATCAACATATAAATTATCTCTTGTAATCCAATATGGAAGCAAGTAGGAATGAACAGTCCAAGAGGACTCTGGGGTCATATGCTAACCCCACTACTGCTTCATATGGGAGTAGTATCTATATACCCTCCATTGGAGTTAGTAGCTTTGAGCTGAATCCTCAGCTCATTATCATGGTGCAGCAAAACTGCCAGTATTCTGGTCTTCCACATGAAGAACCTACAGAGTTTCTGGCACAATTTCTGCAAATTGCTGATACAGTACATGATAAGGAAGTAGATCAGGATGTCTACAGATTATTACTGTTTCCATTTGCTGTAAAAGATCAGGTTAAGAGGTGGTTAAATAACCAGCCTAAGAACAACATAAAAACATGGAAACAGCTGTCAGAAAAATTCCTGAATCATTATTTCCCTCCAAAACGGATGACACAGCTAAGGCTAAGCATCCAAGGCTTCAAACAAGGAGATAATGAATCCCTTTATGATGCCTGGGAGAGATACAGAGAGATGCTAAGAAAATGCCCCTCTGAAATGTTTTCAGAATGGGTGCAATTAGACATCTTTTACTATGGGCTTACAGAAAAAGCTCAGATTTCTCTAGACCACTCAGCTGGTGGATCTATACATATGAGAAAAACAATTGAAGAAGCTCAAGAGCTTATTGACACAGTTGCCAGAAATCAGCATCTGTATCTAAGCAGTGAATCTTCCATGAAAGAAGAAGCTAAAACAGTAACTGCTGAACTCAGTCCGGTGGATCAGGCTAATGAAATTAATCAGCAATTAGACTTTCTAACTCAGCAGCTAGTCAAATTCAAGGAAATATTACAGGAAACAAGAATGGCTAACAGGAATATGGAAGTGCAATTAAAGCAGACAGAAAAGCAACTGTCAAAACAAATAGCAGAAGAATGCCAAGCAGTTCAATTAAGAAGTGGGAAAACATTAAATACCTCACTTCAAAGCAGCAGGAAGCCAAGAAATGAACAGATGTCTACTCAAAATCCCTCTGAGGACAATCAGAGCCCAGAGAGGAATGATGCTGGCGCTGAACGCCCAAACCATGCTCATTCCTGGCGTTCAACGCCAGAAACAAGCATGAATCCGGCGTTGAACGCCCAAAAGGAACATGGTTCTGGCGTTCAAACGCCAGTAACAAATAAGGAAGTGGCGTCTAACGCCACTCCAGCTTCCACCCCTGGCATTCAAATGCCAGTGGGTGATCAGTCACATACAAGTGCTGATAACAACCCTTCTAAAAAGGCTTCCCAACCCACTTCTGTAGGTAATAAACCTGCAGCAACTAAGGTTGAGGAATACAAAGCCAGAATGCCTTATCCTCAAAAACTCCGCCAAGCGGAACAGGATAAGCAATTTGCCCGCTTTGCAGACTATCTCAGGACTCTTGAAATAAAGATTCCGTTTGCAGAAGCACTTGAGCAAATACCCTCTTATGCTAAGTTCATGAAAGAGATCTTAAGTCATAAGAAGGATTGGAGGGAGACTGAAAAAGTTTACCTCACTGAAGAATGCAGTGCAGTCATTCTGAAAAGCTTACCTGAGAAGCTTAAAGATCCTGGGAGCTTTATGATACCATGCACATTAGAGGGTACTTGTGCCAAGCAAGCTTTATGTGATCTTGGGGCAAGCATCAACCTAATACCTGCATCTACTATCAGAAAGCTTGGTTTAACTGAAGAAATCAAACCAACCAGGATATGTCTTCAACTTGCTGATGGCTCCATTAAATACCCATCAGGGGTAATTGAAGACATGATTGTCAAGGTTGGGCCATTCGCCTTCCCTACTGACTTTGTGGTGCTGGAAATGGAGGAGCACAAGAGTGCAACTCTCATTCTAGGGAGACCTTTCCTAGCAACTGGCCGAACCCTCATTGATGTCCAAAAAGGGGAAGTAACCTTGAGAGTCAATGAGGAGGAGTTCAAATTGAATGTTGTCAAAGCCATGCAACATCCAGACAACCCAAATGACTGCATGAGTGTTGATATTATTGACTCTCTGGTAAGAGAGGTCAATATGGCTAAGAGTCTCGAATCAGAGCTAGATGACATCTTTAAAGATGTTCAGCCTGATCTGGAGGAATCAGAGAGAATAGTAGAACCTCTGAAAATCCCTCAGGAAGAGGAGAAACCTCCAAAACCCGAGCTCAAACCATTACCACCATCCCTGAAATATGCATTTCTGGGAGAAGGTGAAACCTTTCCTGTAATTATAAGCTCTACCTTAGAGCCACAGGAAGAGGAAGCACTAATTCAAGTGCTAAGGACACACAAGACAGCTCTTGGGTGGTCCATCAGTGATCTTAAGGGCATTAGCCCCGCCAGATGCATGCACAAAATCTTGCTGGAAGATGACGCCAAGCCAGTGGTTCAACCACAAAGGCGGCTAAATCCAGCTATGAAAGAAGTGGTGCAAAAAGAGGTCACTAAATTACTAGAGGCTGGGATTATTTATCCCATTTCTGAAAGCCCCTGGGTGAGCCCTGTCCAAGTTGTTCCTAAAAAAGGAGGCATGACAGTGGTTCATAATGAAAAAAATGAACTGGTTCCTACAAGGACAGTTATAGGGTGGCGTATGTGCATTGACTACAGAAGGCTCAATACAGCCACCAGAAAGGATCATTTTCCTTTACCATTCATAGACCAGATGCTAGAAAGACTAGCAGGTCATGAATACTACTGCTTCCTGGATGGATATTCAGGTTATAATCAAATTGCAGTAGATCCCCAGGATCAGGAGAAAACGGCATTCACATGCCCATCTGGAGTATTTGCATACAGAAGGATGCCATTTGGCCTGTGCAATGCACCTGCAACCTTTCAGAGGTGCATGCTCTCAATTTTCTCTGATATGGTGGAAAAATTTCTGGAAGTCTTCATGGATGACTTTTCAGTATTTGGAGACTCATTCAGCTCCTGCCTTAACCATTTAGCACTTGTTCTAAAAAGATGCCAAGAGACTAACCTGGTTTTAAACTGGGAAAAATGTCATTTTATGGTGACCGAAGGAATTGTCCTTGGGCACAAAATTTCGAACAAGGGAATAGAGGTGGATCAGGCTAAGGTAGAAGTAATTGAAAAATTACCACCACCTGCTAATGTTAAGGCAATCAGAAGCTTTCTGGGGCATGCAGGATTCTATAGGAGGTTTATAAAAGATTTTTCAAAAATCGCCAAACCTCTGAGCAACCTGCTAGCTGCTGACACGCCATTTGTCTTTGATAAAGAGTGTCTGCAGGCATTTGAGACCCTGAAAGCTAAATTGGTTACAGCACCAATCATCTCTGCACCAGACTGGACATTACCATTTGAACTGATGTGTGATGCCAGTGACCATGCCATTGGTGCAGTGTTGGGACAAAGGCATGACAAGCTTCTGCATGTCATTTACTATGCCAGCCGTGTTCTAAATGATGCACAGAAGAATTACACAACCACAGAAAAAGAGCTACTTGCAGTGGTTTACGCCATTGACAAATTCAGATCCTATTTAGTAGGATCAAAAGTGATTGTGTATACTGATCATGCTGCTCTTAAATATCTACTCACAAAGCAGGATTCAAAACACAGACTCGTCAGATGGGTGCTACTTCTGCAAGAGTTTGATATAGAAATAAGAGACAGAAAAGGGACAGAAAATCAAGTAGCAGATCACCTGTCCCGAATAGAACCAGTAGAAGGGGCGTCCCTCCCTCTCACTGAGATCTCTGAAACCTTTCCGGATGAGCAACTGTTTGCCATCCAGGAAGTGCCATGGTTTGCAGACATTGCAAACTACAAGGCAGTGAGATTCATACCCAAAGAGTACAGTAAGGTGCAATCAAAGAAATTAATCACAGATGCAAAGTACTATCTTTGGGATGAACCATATCTCTTTAAGAGATGTGCAGACGGAGTAATCCGTAGATGTGTGCCTAAAGAAGAAGCACAGAAGATCCTTTGGCATTGCCATGGATCACAGTATGGAGGACATTTTGGAAGTGAACGAACAGCCACAAGAGTCCTCCAAAGTGGCTTCTACTGGCCTACTCTCTATAAAGATTCCCGAGCATTTGTGCTTAACTGTGATAGTTGCCAAAGATCAGGCAACCTGCCTCAGAGTTATGCCATGCCTCAACAAGGAATCTTGGAGATTGAGTTGTTTGATGTATGGGGCATTGACTTCATGGGACCCTTCCCACCATCATACTCAAACACTTATATTCTGGTGGCAGTGGATTATGTATCCAAATGGGTGGAGGCTATTGCAACACCCACTAATGACACTAAAACAGTGTTAAAATTCCTCCAGAAACATATTTTCAGCAGATTTGGTATCCCTAGAGTGTTAATCAGTGATGGGGGCACTCATTTCTGCAATAAACAGCTTTACTCTGCTCTGGTACGATATGGAGTTAACCACAAGGTAGCTACTCCATATCACCCACAAACTAATGGGCAAGCTGAAGTCTCAAATAGAGAACTCAAAAGAATCCTGGAACGGACTGTAATTAACCGTAGAAAGGACTGGGCAAGAAGCTTGGATGATGCTCTGTGGGCATACAGAACAGCATTTAAGACTCCTATAGGGACCTCTCCATACCAGCTTGTGTATGGAAAGGCATGTCACTTGCCAGTGGAACTGGAACACAAGGCCTACTGGGCAACCAGATTCCTAAACCTTGATGCCAGGTTAGCTGGAGAAAAACGATTGCTCCAGTTAAATGAGCTAGAGGAATTTAGACTCAATGCTTTTGAGAATGCAAAAATTTACAAGGAGAAAGCAAAAAGATGGCATGATAAGAAATTGTCATCCAGAGTCTTTAAACCAGGGCAGAAAGTTCTGCTATTCAATTCTAGGCTCAAATTATTCCCTGGGAAATTAAAATCCCGGTGGAGAGGTCCATATGTAATCACAAGCATATCACCATATGGATACATAGAACTTCAGGATAATGACTCTAACAAGAAGTTCATTGTTAATGGACAAAGAGTTAAACATTATCTTGAAGGCAACTTCGAGCAAGAATGCTCAAAACTGAGACTTGATTAGAGCTCAGTGGTAGTCCAGCTAAAGACAATAAAGAAGCGCTTGCTGGGAGGCAACCCAGCCATTTACAAAGTTTATTTACTAATTAAATAAATTTTCTTTTTTTACAGGTATGAGTCCAAGTATCTTTAAAGGTGAAATAGCAAATGGTTGAAGTCACAGAGTTACAGGGAAATTTGGAAGCTCACTGGCGTGAGAAAGCCAGTAAGAAACACTTTGGGCGTTGAACGCCCAAAAGAAGCACCCACTGGGCGTTTAACGCCAGTAAGGGTAGCCATCTGGGCGTTAAACGCCAGAAAGAAGCACCTTCTGGGCGTTTAACGCCAGTCTGCTAGCATCCTGGGCGTTCAGAAAAACGCCCAGTGACAAAGGACTTCCTGGCGTTCAACGCCAGAAAGAAGCATCAGCTGGGCGTTGAACGCCCAGGAGAAGCAGCATTTGGGCGTTAAACGCCCAAAACATGCATCGTTTGGGCGTTTAACGCCAGGATGGTGGGGAGGAGGTAAAATTCGTTTTTTTTTCTTTATAATTTTTCTAAATTTTTATGTTTCAATTCATGATTTCTTGCATAAACATGTTTCAAAATGTCATCCTTCAATTCCAAAATTTTTAATCCTAATTTCTAAAAAAACACTAATTTCTAAAATCCCTTTTTCAAAAATATCAAATATATCTTAATTCATAAACCCAAATCTTTTTCCAATCCAAATCTTTTTCGAATCTTTTCCAACTCATCATATCTTTTGGATTTCAAAATTGCCTCTCCCTCTATTCCTCTCCTGTCATTTCTTTTGCTTGAGGACAAGCAAACCTCTAAGTTTGGTGTGAGTTGCCATGATCACTGAGCTAAAACTCATCAAGATCATGGCACCTAAGGGAACAAGAAGAACAAGGATGTGAACTTAAGGGAGCTGAAGCGTCAGAAATTAATTCTTGAAGGCACCCTACAGACTAGAGGAACATCCACTTCCCAAAATACAGGTTGTTAAGTTCTAATTCTAGCTTTAACTCTGTGATAGTATTATTATAGGATTTTACCTTAGAAGTTATGTAGGAGTAGTAGTAATTAGCATATCTATTTTGATTTTATTTCCAATTAAGCTATAATTTATTTTTCTCATCATCATCAGGCATGAATAAAGTAGTAGATTTTTTTTTTTTTTAGAATAAAGAAGTAATCTATATTTTTCGAGTTCTTAATAATAAAATTTATAATTAATTATATGTGGTGGCAATACTTTTTGTTCTCTGAATGAATGCTTGAACAGTGCATAATTTGTACTTTGAATTTGATGAATATTGGCTCCTGAAAGGATGAGGAACACGAAAAATATTATTGATGATCTGAAAAATCATAAAATTGATTCTTGAAGCAAGAAAAAACAGTCAAAAAAAAAAAACACAATATTCACAAGCCATGAGCCCTAGTTAAGAGTAAAAAGGATCCAAGGCTTTGAGCATCAATGGATAGGAGGGCCCAAGGAAATAAAATCCAGGCCTAAGCGGCTAAACCAAGCTGTCCCTAACCATGTGCTTGTGGCATGCAGGTTCAAGTTACAAACTTGAGACTGAGTGGTTAAAGTCGTGATCCAAGGCAAACAGAGTGTGCTTAAGAGCTCTGGATACCTCTGACTGGGGACTTAAGCAAAGCTAAGTCACAATCTGAAAAGGTTCACCCAGTCATGTGTCTGTGGCATTTATGTATCTGGTGGTAATACTGGAAAACAAAGTGCTTAGGGCCACAGCCAAGACTCATAAAATAACTGTGTTCAAGAATCAACATACTACACTAGGAGAGTCAATAATACTATCTGAATTCTGAGTTCCTAAGGATGCCAATCATTCTGAAATTCAAAAGATACAGGGAGATGCCAAAACTGTTCAGAGACAAAAAGCTACAAGCCCCGCTCATCTAATAAGAATCTGAGCTTCATTTAAAACTCTAGAATATTATTACTTCTTTATTTCTGTTAAAGCCTATTTTATTTATCTAGTTGCTTGAGGACAAGCAACAGTTTAAGTTTGGTGTTGTGATGAGCGGATATTTTATACGCTTTTTGGGGGTAATTTCATGTAGATTTTAGTATGTTTTAATTAGTTTTTAGTAGAATATTATTAGTTTTTAGGAAAAAATCATATTTCTGGACTTTACTATGAGTGTGTGTATTTTTCTTTGATTTCAGGTATTTTCTGGCTGAAATTGAGGGAGTTGAGCAAAAATCTAACTTAGGCTGAAAAAGGACTGCTGATGTTGTTGGATCCTGACCTCCCTGCACTCGGAATGGATTTTTTGGAGCTACAAGAGTCCAATTGGCGCGCTCTCAATGGCGTTGGAAAGTAGACATCCAGGGCTTTCCAGCAATATATAATAGTCCATACTTTGCGCGAAGATAGACGACGTAACTTGGCGTTGAACGCCAAGTTCATGCTGCTGTCTGGAGTTAAACGCCAGAAAAACGTCATGATCCGGAGTTGAACGCCCAAAACACGTCATAACTTGGAGTTCAACTCCAAGAAAGGCCTCAACTCGTGGATAGCTCTAGTCCCAGCCCCAGCACACACCAAGTGGGCCCCAGAAGTGGATTTCTGCACCAATTATCTTAGTTTACTCATTTTCTGTAAACCTAGGTTACTAGTTTACTATTTAAACAACTTTTAGAGACTTATCTTGTACCTCATGACATTTTCAGATCTGAATTACATACTTTGTGACGGCATGAGTTTCTAACTTCATTGTTGGGGGTGAGGAGCTCTGCAGCGTCTCGATGATTTAATACAATTCCTTTGTTTTCCATTCAAACACGCTTGTTCTTGTCTAAGATGTTTATTCGCGCTTAATTGTGATGAAGGTGATGATCCGTGACACTCATCACCTTCCTCAATCCATGAACGTGTGCCTGACAACCACCTCCGTTCTACATCAGACTGAATGAATATCTCTTAGATTCCCCAACAGAATCTTCGTGGTATAAGCTAGATAGATGGCGGCATTCATGAGAATCCGGAAAGTCTAAACCTTGTCTGTGGTATTCCGAGTAGGATTCCGGGATTGAATGACTGTGACGTGCTTCAAACTCCTGAGGGCTGGGCGTTAGTGACAGACGCAAAAGAATCAATGGATTCTATTCCAACCTGATTGAGAACCGACAGATGATTAGCCATGTTGTGACAGAGCATAGGAACGTTTTCACTGAGAGGATGGGAAGTAGCCATTGACAACGGTGACACCCTACATAGAGCTTGCCATGGAAGGAACCTTGCGTGTGAGAAGAGGATTTCAAGGAGAAGTAGAAATTCAAAGGACAAAGCATCTCCAAAACTCCAACATGTTTCTCATTACTGCACAACAAGTAACTCTATTATTTTAACTTACAATTTTAAGTAGTTTGTAGTTTGGCTTTTTACAAATAAATCCAATTAACTTCTTTAGCCTCCTGACTAAGATTAATAAAACAACATTGATTGCTTCAAGCCAATAATCTCCGTGGGATCGACCCTTACTCACGTAAGGTATTACTTGGACGACCCAGTGCACTTGCTGGTTAGTTGTGCGAATTACAAATTCGTGCACCAAACACCAAACTTAGCTCCTCACAAAACAGTGAACTCAACTTGAAGTTTTTATTGGGTCAATCGTGAAGAGAGAATTACCTCAGGTTGGGTTGCCTCCCAACAAAGCACTTTTTTAGAGTCGCTAGCTCGACAATTGCTTCTCTAGTTGAGGTTATATTTTGGTTTGGGAGCCTTCCCCATGCTGCCCAAGTAGTGCTTGAGTCTTTGCCCATTCACAGTGAATGTCCTCTTTGAGCTTTCTTTCATGATTCCTATGTGTCCATACGGTGAGACTTTTGTAACCAGAAAGGGCCGCGACCATCTTGATTTGAGTTTCCCAGGAAAGAGTTTCAGTCTGGAGTTGTAGAGAAGCACATATTGTCCTTCTTCGAAACTTCTTGGTGCCAGGTTGAGATCATGTCTCCTTTTTGCTTTTTCCTTATAGATCTTGGTATTTTCATAGGCTTGAGACCTAAACTCTTCCAGTTCTTGCAGCTACAAGATCCTCTTTTCACCAGCAGCGGTGCTGTCTAGGTTCAGTATCTTAAGAGCCTAAGAGGCTTTATGCTCCAGCTCTAATGGCAGGTGACAGGCCTTTCCGTATACCAGTTGATATGGGGACATCCCAATTGGTGTTTTGAAGGCTGTCCTGTATGCCCAAAGAGCATCATCTAGCTTCTTCGCCTAGTCCTTTCTTGATATCCCCACAGTCTTTTCCAAGATTTTTTTCAACTCTCGGTTGGATATCTCTGTTTGCCCACTTGTTTGGGGATGATAAGGTGTGGCAACCTTATGCTTTACCCCATATCTTAGGAGTAGGGTCTCCAATGTTCTATTGCAGAAATGGCTCCCTCCATCACTATTTAGGGCTCGTGGGACTCCAAATCTGGTGAAGATATTCTTTCTAATAAAGCTTATGACTACCTTGTTGTCATCTGTTGGGGTTGCCACAGCCTCCACCCACTTAGATACATAGTCCACTGCCACCAAGATATACTTGTTCGAATATGAGGTTAGGAATGGTCCCATGAAGTCGATCTCCTATACATCGAACAGTTCAAGTTCCAGAATGTATTGTTGTGGCATCTCATTTCTCTTGGGCAGATTTCCAACCCTTTGGCACTCATTGCAGCTCCTCACCAAGTCCTTAGCATCTTTGAAGATAGTAGGCCAGAAGAACCCACATTGCAGTACCTTTGCTGCTGTTCTTTCTCCTCCAAAATGACCTCCATAGCTAGCACTATGACAACTCCACAGGACCTTCCGTCCTTCTTCTTCTGAAATGCACCTCTTAAGGATTCCATCTGAGCATTTCTTGAAGAGATATGGTTCATCCCAAATGAAATACTTAGCATCATTGAGGAGTTTTCTTCTTTGATGTTTGTTGATCCCAGGGGGTAGGTCACCAGCTGCTTTAAAATTGGCAATATCTACAAACCAGGGTGCTTTGTGAACCAACATTAATTGCTCATCCGGCAAGAACTCATTTATACTTGTATCATGTGTAGCATCTTTCTCACAAAGGATTCTGGATAGATGATCTGCTACCTTGTTTTCCACACCCTTTTTGTCTCTAATCTCAATGTGGAATTCCTGCAACAACAAGATCCATCTGATTAGTCTTGGTTTTGACTACTATTTAGCAAATAGATATTTGAATGCTGAGTGATCAGTGAAAACAATAACTTTAGAGCCAATGAGGTATGATCTAAATTTGTCAAATGCAAAAACTATTGCCAGCAACTCCTTTTCGTAGTGGTATAATTTCGTTGAGCATCATTGAGGACCTTGCTGGTATAGTATATGACATACACCAAATTTCCTTTTCTCTGTCCTAACACTGTCACTACTGCAAAATCAGATGCGTCACACATCAGTTCGAATGGAAAATTCCAACCAGGTGGGGTGATGATAGGAGCTGAAGATAGCTTCTTTTTCAAGTTTTCAAATGTGAGCATGCACTTCTCATCAAAGATAAATGGTGTATCAGATATAAGGAGATTGCTTAAGGGCTTGGATATTTTTGAAAAATCTTTAATAAATCTTCTGTAGAAGCCAGCATGCCCCCAAAAAGCTTCCAATTCCTTTGACATCACTTGGTGGAGGTAATTTTTCAATTAGCTCCACCTTAGTTCTGTTTACCTAAATACCTTGGTTTGAAACTTTATGGCCAAGGACTATTCCATCTGTCACCATAAAGTGACATTTTTTCCAATTCAAGACCAAATTGGTCTCTTGACATCTTTTTAATACCAAGGCAATATGATTTAGGCAATTAGGGAAGGAATCTCCGATCACTGAGAAGTCATCCATGAAGACTTCAATGTACTTCTCTATCATATCTGAGAAGATGGAAAGCATGCAGCGTTGAAAAGTTGCCGATGCATTACATAGCCCAAATGGCATGCGCCTATAGGCAAACACCCCGTATGGGCAAGTAAACGAGGTTTTTTCCTGGTCTCTTGGATTAACTACTATTTGGTTATATCCTGAATAACCATCTAGAAAAGAATAGTATGCATGCCCTGCAAGTCTTTCTAGCATCTGATCCATGAAGGGAAGTGGGAAATGATCTTTTCTTGTGGCTTCATTGAGCTTTCTATAATCAATACACATCCTCCATCCTGTGACAGTTCTTGTAGGGATTAGCTCATTTCTTTCATTGGGTACCACAGTGATTCCTCCTTTCAGGACCACTTGGACTGGACTGACCTATGGGCTATCCGAAATTGGGTAGATTACTCCTCCCTACCACAGCTTCATGACTTCTTTCTGTACCACTTCCTTCATAACTGGGTTTAACTTCCTTTGGGGCTGAATGGAGGGTTTGGCATTATCTTCCAATAGTATCTTGTGCATGCATATGGCCGAACTGATTCCCTTCAAGTCAGCAAGTGTCCAACCAATGGCATCCTTATGCTTTCGTAAGACTTGAAGCAACTTTTCCTCTTGTTCTTGGCTGAGGGCTGAATTTATAATCACTGGATAGCTTTTATTTTCTCCTAAGTATGCATACTTGAGAGTGGGTGGCAGTGCCTTTAGCTTAAGTTTGGGTGCTTCTTTTCTTTCATCCTTCCCTTCTAGTGTGCCTTGAACATGCATTTCAGCTGTTGCAGCCTCTTCGCTTGATGCTTATTCCTCTTCTTCTATTAACTCCTCATGTTCCTCTTCAAGAGTTTCTTGCACCACAGCATCCACCGAGTCCAAGCTCATGCATTCTCCTAATGAGTCTCGTGGGTAACTCATGTCCTTGAACACATTGAATACCATTTTCTCCTCATGTAGTCTAAGGACAAGTTCGTCCTTTTGGACATCAATGATGGCTCCGGCGGTGGCTAAGAATGGTCTTTCCAAGATGATAGAGGTCTTAGCTCCTTCTTCCATGTCCAATACTACAAAGTCTGCCGGAAAGATAAAGTCTCCCACTTTCACCAACAAGTCTTCTACTATCCCGTGAGGAAACTTGAATGATCGGTCTGCTAGTTGCAGGGCCATTCTTGTTGGTTTGGCCTCCTCAATCCTCATTTTCCATATCATTGCTAAGGACATAAGATTTATGCTAGCTCCTAGATCACATAAAGCCTTTTCCACTGTGATTTCCCCTATGATATAAGGGATTTGGAAGCTCTCAGGGTCCTTCAATTTCTGGGGTAATTTGTGCTGGATGATGGCACTGCATTCTTCGGTGAGTACTACAGTCTCACTATTTTTCCAGCTTCTCTTCTTGGTCTTCAACTCCTTCAAAAACTTGGAGTAGAGTGGCATTTGCTCTATTGCTTCAGCAAAGGGTATGTTGATTTGTAGTTTCTTGAAGATTTCCAAGAATCTTGAGAATTGGTTATCCTCTCCCTTCTTCTTTAACTGTTGGGGGTATGGAGATTTTGAGAGGCATGGTTTGAGTGCTTCACCCTCTTGATGTGACTTAGGAGTGGAGACTCGAGTTTTCTCTTGTCCTTTTTCTTCTTCATCCAAATTCTTCTCTGGCGGTTTCTTGTGGGTCTCCCTCAATTCCTTTCTATTTCTGAGGGTGATAGCTTGACATTCCTCCCTTGGCATTGAATTAGTATTACTGTAATTGTTGTGGCCAGGGGCTTGCTGGAATAAGTAGCCAATTTGTGTCTCAAGTTTCTTGATAGCAGCATCTTGATTCTGCATATTGGATCGCACTTCTTCCTGGAAAGCTTTACTATCTTGAATTTCCATACATATGCTTTCAAGTAGAGTCTCAGTCTTGGAAAGTCTATCTTTGGTTGGTGATGGTGGGTTGAGATTAGGTGGTTGTTGATAGGATCCCTGTGAGGGATGTTGGTGAGCTGCATTGTTGTTGGAATTGTGGTTGTGGCATCTCTGGTCTAGACCTTGGTCTTGTTGATTTTCCCACCCAAAGTTTGGGTGGTTTCTCCAACCAGGATTGTAAGTTTTAGAGTATGGATCATGGATTTGTCTGGGTGAGTTTCCAACATAATTAGCTTGTTTTCAATCACCTTCTTCCCCTACATTCACTCCTTCTTGAGCGGGTAAGGAGGTGATGACTGCTGCAGCTTGGTGTCCTTCCACCTTCTTGGTGAGATCTGCTAGCTGCTTGATGATCATCTTATTTTGAGCCAGCAATGCATCTATGTGGTTCAGCTCCATTACTCCTCGAGTGTTGCTTCTTTCAGAAGCATAAAAGTAGTCATTCTCAGGTACAGTCTCAATGACATCTATGGCCTCTTCAATGGTTTTCTTTTTGTTTAGAGAGCCCCCAGATGAATGGTCTATAGCTTTCTTTGACTCATAAAAAAGTCCTTCATAGAAAATTTGATGTTGAACCCATTCATTGAACATGTATGGTGGGCATCTTCTTGTTAAGTCCTTGAATCTCTCCCATGCCTCATAGAGAGTCTCACCATCTTGTTGCCTGAAAGTTTACCCCTCAGCTCTCAGCCTGTTAATTCTTTTAGGAATGGTAGAATCTTGCCAAAAATTTATTCACCATATCTTCCCAATTTGTTAAGCTCTCCTTTGGGAAGGACTCCAGCCACTTGGATGCTTTGTCCCTGAGTGAAAAATGGAACAAAAGTAGCCTATAGACATCCGGGTGGACTCCATTAGACTTCACAGTGTCACATATTCTCAGTAAGGTGGTTAGATGTTGATTGGGATCTTCTTGGGAACTTCCTCCAAATGAGCAGTTGTTCTGAAGAAGGGTGATGAGCTGGGGTTTTAATTCAAAGTTGTTGGCATGTATGGTGGGCTGTTGGATGCTGCTTCCACAGTTTCCTGGGTTTGGATTGATGTAAGAGCCTAGAACTCTCCTCTCTTGCCCAGCATGATTCACAGGGCCTTCTCTGGCATGGTTGTGAGCTTCCTCTTCATGGTTATTTTCCATGTTCTCCTCCTTGTTTAGTTCAAAGTACTCTTCCTCTTCCAGAGCACCAACAACTCTTTTCCCTCTTGCTTCCCTCCTTGATCTATGGAGGGTCCTCTCGGGTTCTAAATCAAAGGAAGTTGAAGCTCCGCATCTTCTTCCTGTCATACAACTAACAGAGCACACAGCAAGAAATTAAATGAAGTGATTATTCTTGTTAGAGTGATTGTTAGTGTGAGTGGTGCATATTATCAAACAGTTAGTGGGTTAGTGAGCAGAATTGTAGATAACAACAAAGAAAAAAAAGAACACAACGAGGGGTGAAGGGATGAGGAAGGAACTAAATAAACTGAAGGTAAACGACTATATAAAGTAAACAAACAAAAGGAAAAAAATGCTCAATCTAGTGAACTTCCAACTTAATCATTGTTGATACAAAATTAATCTCCTGCAACGGCGCCATAAACTTGATGCATGAAAACTTATCTCTCAACAAATTTCCGTTCGGCAAGTATACTGAACTGTCGTCAAGTAAAATCTCACAGTAGAGTGAGGTCGAATCCCACAGGGATTGATTGGTCAAGCAACTTTAGTTGGAAGAGTATGCTAGTTGAGCTAAACAAAATGTAGTTGATATTACAGGAAATTAAATAGATGGAAGGTAAATTGTAGAAACTAAAGTGCAGAATTTTAAATGGGGATTTGGGGAGATAAGCATGGAAATAAATGATAGAAAGTAAAGAGAATAGGGAAGATCAGAAATAGGGAATTCATTGGGCTCAGGAGATGTTGCATTCTCTGGATCAAGTTCATTTTCATCTCTTCCTCAATCAATTCATCTATTGATCTCCTTGGCAATCTTAGGTGATTGGATCCCAATTCCTTGACAATCCAATCTCTCTAAGCTTGAACAATTGCCCAATTCCTTGATTTAATTGCTCATGGGAAGAGATGAAGTATGGTCACTGATTATACCACATGTATTTCCAAATCAAAGTGTTGGGAGGATTACATGTCACTATATCCGCCCAGACCCCAATTTGGTCCAACATGAGAAAGCATTTCTAGCATGATCTCCTCATCCCTTTTCCAAGGCTCTGAGGAGATCCAATTATGGAGAGTTTCTTTTCCAAGACAACTAACCAATTGAATTAAGATTGAAAGCTTTCTAGCAAATTAAGAGAGTATAAGGAGGAAGAAGAATGAAAACTATAATTGATCCATCAAAGTACAACAGACCCCCTAACCCAATGAAAGGGGTTTAGTTGTTCATAGCTCTGGGAATGGAAAATGGCAAAAAAGAATACATGCTTCACTAGTAAAATGCAGAAAAGTAAATATACAGAGGGTAGTTCTCCAAAATGCCAAAAGCTCCTCTATAGTTCAAAACTACTCCTATATATACTACTCTTCTTGATCTTCCAGTGAGTTCTTCAAGTCTTGGATGTGGGCCTTAGATCTTGAGTTGAAGCAGTTACAATCTTTAGTGGGCCCAGCTTGCAGAAGAGTGTGAGTTAGGCATGGGCGTTAGTGACGTTAACGTTAAGTGAAAATGTGGGTGTTAAAACGTTAGTGGCAATCACCTTTTTCACTAACGTTCCAACCCCAAAATAGTCCACGTTAACTTCAACGTTAGTGGCACTAACGTTGCCTTATGATCCTTCGCAAGCGTTATTGGGAATCACCTTTCCCAATAACGTTGCCTTGTGCCCCTCTTTCCTTACGTTAGAGTTCACATTAGTATAACTAACGTGACTCTTAACGTGGGTATGCCTATCTTCGAGAGCGTTATTGACACTTACCTTTGTCACTAATGCTCTAAACGTCCCCCCTCCCCACGTTAGCGATCACATTAACTAGGTTAACGTGGCCACCAACGTGGTAGTGAATGCCATCTCCAACGTTAGTGACAAAGGTGAGTGTCACTAACGTTGGCTCATCAATCTTAGCTCCACATTAACTTTCACATTAGTGGTCTTAACGTGACCACTAACGTGGGCAATTTAGCTTGATCCAACGTTAGTGACAAAGGTGAGTGTTAACGGGACTCTAAACGTGGCCAATTGCCAACTTTTGGAGCGTTAGTGGTGTTCACGTTTACCACTAACGCTGGAGCTTCCTCTATCTCCATGTTAACTACCATGTTAATGTAGTTAACGTGGCAATTAACGTGGGCTTATGATGGCTTCGCAGGCGTTATTGATGCCAGGGCATTTTGGCCAGTTTCACTGACTTTTTTTTTACTGTTTTTAAGGTAGTTTCATGCATTTCCTTAGGAAATAAGCTAGTTTTGGGTAGATATTCACTTACACCTTGATTCAAGCATACTTTATGCATTTTACATGATTTCATGAGGATTTTGCATGAGATTAGTAACAAATTGTATGTTGTATTACCCATGACTTGGACTAGAACTTTGATGCACTCTATTGCTTGATTTCAGGACCAAACGAAGCAAGGAAGAACCACTTAGCAGTCACGTTAATCTAATTAACGTTACCACTAACATGGAATGGGAGGTAACTTGCAAAGTTAATGAGAAAGGTGATTGCCAATAACGCTCTCGAAGCCATCATCGCCCACGTTAAGAGTCACGTTAACTAAGTTAACGTGAACTCTAACGTGAAGAATGGACTTTGAGCCAACGTTAGTGACACTTAACATTATCACTAACGTTGGCCAATGATCATAAGTGGCCACGTTAGAGTCCACGTTAACTTAGTTAATGTGGCCTCTAACGTTAAAAGGGGGAAAGGAAGCCAACATTAGTGACACCAAACATTGTCAATAACGTTGGCCTAAGGAGCAATGTACCACGTTAACTCCCACGTTAACTTGGTTAACGTGGGAGCTAACGTAAAGAGGCAAGGAATGTCGACAACGTTAGTGACACCCAACATTGTCACTAACGTTGGAAGCACCCACAAAACCCCCAAAGAGCCACGTTAACTTTCACGTTAACTTAGTTAACGTGGAATCTAACGTTGATGAGTGAAAGATGAGCCAACGTTAGTGACATTCAACATTGTCACTAACGTTGGGGATGGCTAAGAATGGCCACGTTAGAAGCCACGTTAACCTAGTTAACGTGGACTCTAACGTGAGACATAGGGGCACATTGGAACGTTAGTGACAATGTCAAGTGTCACTAACGTTCTCGAAATTTGGCAAAGCCACATTAGAAGCCATGTTAACCTAGTTAACGTGGACTCTAACGTGAGACATAGGGGCACATTGAAACGTTAGTGACAATGTTGAGTGTCACTAACGTTCTCGAAGGATGGCAAGGCCACGTTAGAAGCCACGTTAACTTAGTTAACGTGGGGCTCTAACGTGAAGCAAAGGGGTACATTGGAACATTAGTGATGATTTTAAGTGTCACTAACGTTCTCGAACTCATACTTTCACTAAAACGTTAATACCCCTAACGTCCTGAGCTAAAGTCTCTACCCACTTCACATTTTCTCTCTGCAAGTAAAGCCAAGCCCAAATGAAGAAAAGAACTGCTTCAAACTCAAGATCCAAAGGCCCAAGACTTGAAGAACCAAATAGAAGCTGAAAAGAGTAGTATATATAGGAGTAGCTTTGAATTATTAGAGAGTTCGGGAGGTTGGAAGGAGAGCACTACTCTCTGTATTTTACTCTGCTCTTCTAGTTCCATGATGTATTCTCCATCTTTGTTTTCATTTTCTAGAGCTATGAACAACTAAACCCCTTTCATTGGGTTAGGGAGCTCTGTTGTAATTTGATGGATCAATACTAGTTTTCATTATTCTTCTTCCATCTTTTCTCTTGATTTTACTTGAAAGCTTTCGATCTTCATCCCATTGGGTAGTTATCTTGGAAAAGGAGCTATTCAAACTTGGATCTCTTCTGAGCCTTGAAAGAGGAATGAAGAGATCAAGCTAGAAATGCTTTCTCATGCTGGACAAAATTGGGTTTGGATGGATATGTGACTATAATCCTCTCAATACTTGATTTGGGAAATGCATGTGGTATAATCAGTGACCACACTTCATCTCTTCTCATGAGCAATTGACCAAGGATTGGCTATTGATCAAGATTTGAGAGATTGAATTACAAGAAATTGTAATTCAATCAATTAAGATTGCTAAGGAGATCAATGATTGCATTGATTGAGGAAGAGATGAAAATGAACTTGATCCGGAGAATTGCAACATCTCCTGCACCCAATGAATTCCCCAATTCTGATCTTACCCATTCTCTTTAGTTTCTGCGTTTACTTTCATGAGCAAATACCCCATTCCCATTTACAATTCTACAATTTATTTTCAGTCATTTACTTTCAATCCTTTAATTCTAGCATTTACTTTTTCTGTTATTTACATTCCCGCCATGTTATTTGCTGCAAATCTCCACCTAAATTCTGAATTTGCTCAACTAGAGCCTTCTTCTAATTAAAGTTGCTTGATCAATCAATCCCTGTGGGATTTGACCTCACTCTATTGTGAGTTTTTACTTGACGAAAAATTCGGTACACTTGCCGAAGGAAATCTGTTGCAAGACGATTTCCACCTACATCAAGTTTATGGCGCCGTTGCCGGGGATTGATTGTGCATCAACAATGATTAAATTAGAAGATCACTAGATTGAGCATTTTTGTTTTGTTGATTTAATTTTTTGTTTTGAGTAATTTACTTTCTGTCTTAGTTAACTTCTCCCCTTCCCCATTTACTCTTTCGTTTTCTTTGTTATATACCCTTCATTTTGCTAACCCACTAACTGTTTGATATATTGCATCACTCACAACTAACAGTAATTCTGATAGCAATACTATCTGCACATATTGTTACTTGTTTGTACTTGTTGGTTGTATGACAAGGAGAAGAAGCGGGGCTTCAACTTTCTTCGATTCTGAACCAGAGAGGACCCTCCTCAGATTAAGGAGGGAAGCAAGAGGAAAACGTGCAATCGGTGCTGAAGAGGAGGAGGAACACTTTGAACTAAACATGGAAGGCAACATGGAAAACCAACATGAAGAAGAGGCTAATAACCATGGGGGAGGAGGTAGAGCAAATCATGCCCGGGAGGATAGAAGAGTGTTAGGCTCTTACATCAATCCAAACCCAGGCAACTGTGGAAGTAGCATTCAGAAACCCACCATACATGCCAACAATTTCGAGCTAAAACCTCAGCTCATCACTATTGTGCAGAATAATTGCTCATTTGGAGGAGGTGCTCAAGAAGACCCGAACCAACACTTGACCATCTTATTGAGGATTTGTGACACGGTGAAGTCCAGTGGAGTACACCCGGATGTCTATAGGCTGCTCTTGTTCCCTTTTTCACTCAGGGACAAGGCATCCAAATGGCTTGAATCCTTCCCAAAAGAAAGTCTGACAAATTGGGAGGAGGTAGTGAATAAGTTTTTGGTAAGGTTTTACCCCCCTCAAAGGATCAATAGGCTGAGAACTAAAGTGCAGACGTTCAGACAGCAAGATGGGGAGACACTTTATGAAGCTTGAGAAAGGTTCAAAGACCTAACAAGGAGGTGTCCACCAAATATGTTCAATGAATGGGTGCAGTTGCACATCTTCTATGAAGACTTGTCATATGAATCAAAGAAGGCAGTAGATCATTCCTCTGGAGGATCATTGAACAAGAAGAAGACCATTGAAGAAGCCATAGATGTAATTGAGACTGTAGCTGAGAATGACTACTTCTATGCTTCCGAAAGAGGGAACACTAGAGGAGCGATAGAGCTAAACAATGTAGATGCTCTGCAGGCTCAGAACAAGCTCATTACCAAGCAGCTAGCTGACCTCACCAAGAAGATGGAGAGGAACCAAGTGGCAGCAATCACCACCTCCTCAACAACCCAAGAAGGAGTTGAAGAAGAAGCAGAGGGTAACCTTGAGCAAGCTAACTACATAGGGAATTCACCTAGACAGAACCATGACCCATACTCCAAGACATACAACCCTGGATAGAGGAACCACCCAAACTTTGGGTGGGGGAATCAGCAAGATCAAAGCCAAGACCAGAGACGTTACAACTCCAACAACAATGCAGCTCATCAGCAATTCACACAGAGGACATATCAATACCCCTACAACAACACTTCTCCACACCCGTATCAAAAGCACAACAACACCTCTACTCCCAATCCACCATCAATTGATGACAGACTCTCTAAGCTTGAAACATTACTTGAGGGAGTATGCAAAGACGTCCGAAACAGTAAAGTATTTCGAGAGGAAGTGCAGTCAAACATGCAGAATCAAAAGGCTGTCATCAAGAAACTGGAGACACAAATTGGCTATCTATTCAAGCAGCTTTCTAACTACAACCTTTGCAATGATAACAATTCAAGCAAAGAGGAGGAGTGTCAAGCTATAACACTTAGGAGTGGAAGGGAACTTAAGGAACTCTCCCAAAAACCACAAGAAGAAGGCTCAAATGAAAAGGGAGAAGAGCAAGATGGAGTTTAAATTCCCACTTCAAGTACACAAAAAGAAAAAGGGGTGCTAAAACTGAACATCTCAAGAGCTCCATATCCTCAGCAGTTAAAGAAGAAAGAAAATGACAACCAGTTCGTGAGATTCTTGGAAATCTTCAAGAAACTATAAATCAACATACCCTTTGTTGAAGCAATAGAGCAAATGCCATTCTATGCTAAGTTCCTGAAGGAGCTGATGACTAAGAAGAGAAGCTGGAAGAACAATGAGACTGTGATACTAACCGAAGAATGTAGTGCTATCATCCAGCACAAACTACCCCAGAAGTTGAAGGATCCTGGGAGCTTTCAGATCCCTTGTATAATAGGGGAAATCACAGTAGAGAAGGCCCTTTGTGACTTAGGAGCCAGCATCAATTTGATGTCAGTAACAATGATGAGGAAGATGAAGATCAAGGAGGCTAAACCAACAAAAATGGCCTTACAACTGGCAGACCGATCGTTCAAGTTCCCTCATGGCATAGTAGAGGATTTGTTGGTGAAAGTAGGAGATTTCATATTCCCGGCAGATTTTGTAGTGTTGGACATGCAGGAGGAAGCCAAGACCTCCATTATTCTGGGAAGGCCGTTCTTGGCTACTGCTGGAGCTATCATTGATGTCCAAAAAGGTGATCTTACCTTGAGATTACACAATGAAAAGATGACATTCAATGTGTTTAAGGCCATGAGTTACCCGCCAAAACAATTAGGGGAATGCATGAGGTTAGACACACTTGAAGAAGAAGTGTAGGAGTGTTTTGAAGAAGAAGAGCATGAAGAGCCCGAGAGATCAATGGAGGAGGAATATATATCAAGTGAGGATGTTGCAACAGCAGAGAGTCATGTTCAAGATGCACCAAAGGAAGAGACTAAAAAGTCAGAGGCACCCAAGGTTAAACTCAAAGCATTGCCAACCACTCTCAAATATGCCTACCTAGGAGAAAATGAAAACTACCCAGTGATCATAAGCTCATGCCTCAGCCAAGATCAAGAGGATGAACTACTCAAGGTACTGCGGGAGCATAAGGACGCCATCGGATGGACCCTTGCTGACCTGAAGGGAATCAGTTCAGCTATATGCATGCATAAAATACTGTTGGAAGATGATGCAAAACCATCAATTCAATCCCAAAGAAGGCTGAACCCAATCATGAAGGAAGTGGTACAGAAAGAGGTTATGAAGCTTTGGCAGGGAGGAGTGATATACCCGATCTCAGACAGCCCTTGGGTCAGCCCCGTGCATGTTGTGCCCAAGAAGGGAAGAATCACTGTAGTTCCCAATGAGAGGAATGAACTGATACCTACAAGGACCGTCACGGGATGGCGGATGTGCATTGACTATCGGAAACTCAATGAAGCTACACAAAAGGATCATTTCCCTCTCTCATTCATGGATCAGATGTTGGAAAGACTCGCAGGACATGCTTATTACTATTTTCTTGATGGTTATTCAAGTTATAACCAAATAGTGGTTGATCCTAGAGACCAAGAGAAAACTTCATTTACCTGTCCATATGGAGTGTTTCCCTACAGGCGCATGCCATTTGGGCTATGTAATGCACCTGCGACTTTCCAACGCTGCATGCTTTTTATCTTCTCAAATATGATAGAGAAATTCATTGAAGTTTTTATGGATGATTTCTCGGTATTCAGAGATTCTTTTACTAGTTGCTTGAATCACCTAGCCTTGGTATTGAAAAGATGCCAAGAGACCAATTTGGTCTTGAACTGGGAGAAATGTCACTTTATGGTGACAGGAGGAATAGTTCTTGGCCATAAGATTTCTAACCAAGGAATCGAAGTGGACAGGGCTAAAGTGGAACTTATTGAAAAGCTTCCTCCACCCAGTGATGTCAAGGCAATTAGAAGCTTTTTAGGGCATGCTGGCTTTTACAGAAGATTTATTAAAGACTTTTAAAAAATAGCTAAGCCCTTGAGTAATCTCCTTGTATCAGATACACCATTCATATTCGATGAAACCTGCATGATGGCATTCGAGCATTTGAAAGAAAGATTGTCTTCTGCCCCTATCATCTCCCCACCTGATTGGAACTTACCCTTTGAATTGATGTGTGATGCATCTGACTTTGTAGTAGGGGCAGTGTTAGGGCAGAGGAAAAATAACTAAGTCCATGTATTATACTATGCTAGTAAGGTTCTCAATGATGCTCAAAGAAATTATACCACTACTGAAAAGGAATTGCTAGCCATAGTTTTTGCATTTGACAAGTTTAGATCATACCTCATTGGTACTAAAGTCATTATTTTCATAGATCACACAGCACTTAAATATTTATTTGCCAAGCAAGAATCAAAACCAAGACTAATAAGATAGATCTTATTATTGCAGGAGTTTGATATTGAAATTAGAGACAAGAAGGGAGTGGAGAACAAGGTGGCAGATCACCTATCCAGGATTCCTCATGAGGAAGGAGGAACACATGATATGAGTGTGAACGAGCTCTTCCCTAATGAGCAGTTAATGACAGTGCACAAAGCCCCATGGTTTGTAGACATTGCCAACTTCAAGGCAACTGGGGCTCTACCTCCAGGGATCAATAAACATCAAAAGAGGAAGCTCATGAATGATGCAAAATACTTTGTCTGGGACGAGCCTTATCTCTTCAAGAAGTGTTCAGATGGAATCCTTAGAAGATGTGTCTCAGAAGAGGAAGGACAAGAGGTACTATGGAATTGCCACGGCTCATGCTACGGAGGCCACTTTGGAGGGGATAGAACTGCCGCAAAGGTGTTACAAAGTGGATTCTTTTGGCCCACCCTTTTCAAGGATGCCAAAGAACTGGTAAGGAGCTGCAATGAATGCCAAAGATCTGGGAACTTGCCCAAAAGAAATGCCATGCCACAGAATTTCATTTTGGAACTGGAAGTATTTGATGTGTGCAGAATAGATTTCATGGGACCATTCCCAACCTCATATGCAAACAAGTACATCTTGGTAGCAGTGGATTATGTGTCCAAATGGGTAGAGGCCATTGCAACCCCAACAAATGATAACAAAGTGGTCATAACTTCCTCAGGAAGAATATCTTCAGCCGGTTCGGAGTCCCAAGAGCCCTCATTAGTGATGGAGGGAGCCATTTTTGTAACAAACCACTAAAGGCTCTTCTCTTACGATATGGGGTGAACCACAAGGTAGCCACACCTTACCATCCCCAAACAAGTGACAAACGGAGATATCCAACAGAGAGCTAAAGAGGATTTTGGAAAAGACTGTGGGTGCATCAAGAAAGGATTGGGCGAAGAAGCTGGATGATGCTCTTTGGGCATACAGGACAGCATTCAAAACACCACTGGGAATGTCCCCATATCAACTGGTTTATGGGAAAGCTTGCCATTTACCACTAGAATTGGAACACAAAGCTCTCTGGGCCATCAAGATACTAAACTTTGACAGCATTGCTGCTGGTGCAAAGAGGATCTTGCAGATGCAAGAGATAGAGGAATTCAGGTCACAAGCCTATGAAAATACTAAGATATATAAAGAGAAGGCAAAGAGGAGACATGACTTGCATCTTGCACCCAGGGATTTCGAAAAGGGGCAGCAAGTACTCCTCTACAATTCCAAATTGAGACTATTCCCAGGAAAACTCAAATCGAGGTGGTCCGGGCCTTTCATTGTCACAAAAGTCTCGCCATATGGACACATCGAAATCATGGATAAAAGATCAGAGAGGACTTTTACAGTAAATGGACAAAGACTCAAGCATTATCTGGGCAACATGGGGGAAAACCCCAGAGTAAAATATCATCTCAGGTGAAGTAAGGACCCGTCGAGCTAGCAACGATAAAATAGCGCTTTGTTGGGAGGCAACCCAACCTTAGGTAACCACTTTTTCAGCTGCATTTCAATAAAGATCACAAGTTGTTTCCCCTGTATTGCAAGGAGCTAAGTTTGGCGTTCCACACCAAAACAATTCAAGAGTAAAAGTGCAATTCTAAGTTTGGTGTCCCACCAAAGGATGATAGTTAGAATCACACTACATTCTCAAAGCACATTGCTAGCTCTGACCAATCAAAGGAACCACTTGGATATAGATTAGTCTTTATTTAATTGGTTGCTAACAGCAAGATATGGGGTTCTACACATGCATGTAAAGTTTTGTAGTAGGCAAGGAACTAAGTTTGGTGTTCACACACCAAAATAAGTTCAGAAATCATAAGCATACATGCAAGCTGACTATTCCTCAAGTGCTTGGAAAACAAGCAACTTCCAATAACCTTGCAGGAAGCTTATGAGGAGATGGTGCACCTTCAACTAAGAAAGTGAGGCATCAAGAACTATGACAATGACAACAAGAGGGGAACTGGTTTGGTGTGGCAAACCATCTCCCAAAGGTTGTATTGCTACTTAATTCCATCTACTCATCGTGTTAAAAATTGGAAGTCCGAATGCACTATTAATTAATAGACATGTGTTGATTGGAACCTAGTTCAACTATGCATTTTAAGTTTTATTGCGTAGATCTATGAATTCTGGTTTAAGTGTTACTGCATCATATCTTTACTTATTGTATGCTTGTCTTGTAAAATCAAATGAAAAAGAGAATGATTTTCTTTAAAAGACCAGAGTGAAGTTCATAATATGGAAGTGCATTCATGAGTCTTTGGTGTGATCATAAGTTAGCTAAGTTGGATCAACCATAAGGTGGGGATGACAACTATCTGGCCTGAATACTAGACTTTGAATATACCCATGAGACTAAGTGAATAACAAGATCCTAATAAGAGAAAGGGAAAGAACACTTAAAGTGAAAAACAAAAGAAAAAGAGTAAGCAATAAGGCTAGGCACCAATGGTTTTTAATCTTGAGGCATGTGTCTGTGGTGTTCCTGTGTGAGGGATTTACTTGGATGAATAAGCTCTTAGGGGTGCCTTATCACTTGGTAACTTGGGTTAACTAACTCGGGATTATCAGCTGAAAGTCCACTATCAAGAGTAACCCTCACTACAGAGCATTTAGTAACCCAAAGAGGTGCTGGACACCAAGGTCTCAAGAAAAGAAAATAAACAAACTATGTGCCTGTGGTGTGTATGTATGGGGGAGAGACTTGAGCAAGTAAGTCCTTAGGGGTGCCTCAACACCTAGCACCTTGAACCAACTGGTTCGGGAGTGTTGGCTGAAAGCTTATCTTAAAGAGTTGCCCCTTTACAGAGCACTTAGCTTGAAGAACACAAATAAGCCCTGGAATGACAAGAAAAGGATCAATAAAAGTCCCAAGGGATATAAGCAGAGTCAGTGTTTTAGGACATGATAAAGGTCTGAAAGCCAGTAATAGAATGAACCTAAGTTGCTATGCATGAAACCACCATAAAATCAGTGACATGACTTCCACAAGTATGACTCATTTCTCTTGGCATTCCATTCATCATTCTCTTGTTCCAGTACTTGCTTAGGGACAAGCAAGCTTTAAGTTTGGTGTTGTGATTCCAGGGCATTTTGGCCAGTTTCACTCACCTTTTCTTTACTGTTTTTAAGGTAGTTTCATGCATTTCCTTAGGAAATAAGCTAGTTTTGGGTAGATATTCCCTTACACCTTGATTCAAGCATACATTGTGCATTTTACATGATTTCATGAGGATTTTGCATGAGATTAGTAACAAATTGTATGTTGCATTACCCATGACTTGGACTAGAACTTTGATGCACTCTATTGCTTGATTTCAGGACCAAAGGAAGCAAGGAAGAACCACTTAGCAGTCAAGTTAATCTAATTAACATTACCACTAACGTGGAATGGGAGGTAACTTGCAAAGTTAATGAGAAAGGTGATTGCCAATAACGCTCTCGAAGCCATCATCGCCCACGTTAAGAGTCACGTTAACTTAGTTAACGTGAACTCTAACGTGAAGAAGGGACTTTGAGCCAACGTTATTGACACTTAACATTATCACTAACGTTGGCCAATGATCATAAGTGGCCACGTTAGAGTCCACGTTAACTTAGTTAACGTGGCCTCTAACGTTAAAAGGGGGAAAGGAAGCCAACGTTAGTGACACCCAACATTGTCAATAACGTTGGCCTAAGGAGCAATGTACCACGTTAACTCCCACGTTAACTTGGTTAACGTGGGAGCTAACGTAAGAGGCAAGGGATGTCGACAACGTTAGTGACACCCAACATTGTCACTAACGTTGGAAGCATCCACAAAACCCCCAAGGAGCCACGTTAACTTTCACGTTAACTTAGTTAACGTGGAAGCGAACGTTGATGAGTGAAAGATGAGCCAACGTTAGTGACAATCAACATTGTCACTAACGTTGGGGATGGCTAAGAATGGCCACGTTAGAAGCCACGTTAACCTAGTTAACGTGGACTCTAACATGAGACATAGGGGCACATTGGAACGTTAGTGACAATGTCAAGTGTCACTAATGTTCTCGAAGTTTGGCAAAGCCACGTTAGAAGCCACGTTAACCTAGTTAACGTGGACTCTAACGTGAGACATAGGGGCACATTGAAACGTTAGTGACAATGTTGAGTGTCACTAACGTTCTCGAAGGATGGTAAGGCCACGTTAGAAGCCACGTTAACTTAGTTAACGTGGACTCTAACGTGAAGCAAAGGGGTACATTGGAACGTTAGTGACGATGTTAAGTGTTACTAACGTTCTCGAACTCATACTTTCACTAAAACGTTAATACCCCTAACGTCCTGAGCTAAAGTCTCTACCCACTTCACACTTTCTCTCTGCAAGTAAAACCAAGCCCAAATGAAGAAAAGAACTGCTTCAAACTCAAGATCCAAAGGCCCAAGACTTGAAGAACCAACTAGAAGCTGAGAAGAGTAGTATATATAGGAGTAGCTTTGAATTATTAGAGAGTTCGGGAGGTTGGAAGGAGAGCACTACTCTCTGTATTTTACTCTGCTCTTCTAGTTCCATTATGTATTCTCCATCTTTGTTTTCATTTTCTAGAGCTATGAACAACTAAACCCCTTTCATTGGGTTAGGGAGCTCTGTTGTAATTTGATGGATCAATACTAGTTTTCATTATTCTTCTTCTATCTTTTCTCTTGATTTTACTTGAAAGCTTTCGATCTTCATCCCATTGGGTAGTTATCTTGGAAAAGGAGCTATTCAAACTTGGATTTCTTCTGAGCCTTGAAAGAGGAATGAAGAGATCAAGCTAGAAATGCTTTCTCATGCTGGACCAAATTGGGTTGGATGGATATGTGACTATAATCCTCTCAATACTTGATTTGGGAAATGCATGTGGTATAATCAGTGACCACACTTCATCTCTTCTCATGAGCAATTGACCAAGGAATTGGCTATTGATCAAGATTTGAGAGATTGAATTACAAGAAATTGTAATTCAATCAATTAAGATTGCCAAGGAGATCAATGATTGCATTGATTGAGGAAGAGATGAAAATGAACTTGATCCGGAGAATTGCAACATCTCCTGCACCCAATGAATTCCCCAATTCTGATCTTACCCATTCTCTTTAGTTTCTGCATTGACTTTCATGAGCAAACACCCCATTCCCATTTACAATTCTGCAATTTATTTTCAGTCATTTACTTTCAATCCTTTAATTCTAGCATTTACTTTTTCTGTTATTTACATTCCCGCCATTTTATTTGCTGCAAATCTCTACCCAAATTCTGAATTCGCTCAACTAGAGCCTTCTTCTAATTAAAGTTGCTTGATCAATCAATCCCTGTGGGATTCGACCTCACTCTATTGTGACTTTTTACTTGACGACAAATTCGGTACACTTGCCGAAGGAAATCTGTTGCAAGACAATTTCCACCTGCATCAGTTATTGTCGACCACCTTTCTCATTAACGTTGCAAGCTCCTTCCCATTCCACGTTAGCAGTCACGTTAATTAGATTAACGTGGCTACTAACGTGATTCTTCCTTGCTTCCCTTGTCCTGAAATCAAGCAAATAAAGTGTATCAAAGCTCTAGCCCAGGTCATGAGATTATACATCATCAAATTGTCATTTAATCCTTGCAAAATCCTCATGAATTCATGTAAAAATCACAATAGTTGCTTGAATCAAGGTGTAAGTGTATTTTCATCCAAAACTTGCATTATTTACTAAGAAAATGCATGAAATTACCCTAAAACAGTAAAGAAAAGGTCAGTGAAACTGGCCTAGATGCCCTGGCATCATCAATCACCCTGAGGGGGAACCGGATTACCAAATCTTAAACCGGGATGATGGGACGGTAGATGCGGTGCCTCTTTAGACTCGTCCTCCTTCACCCCGAGTTAATGTTGCTGAGAAGCCTTGGGATGTTAACTGAATTTTCTTCTTTTTTGTTGTAGATAGCCCGCTTGTGGGCTTTTGAAACTCTTTATTTTGTAAATGATGTTTTGATGACTGTTGATACCCTTTTAGTTGCTTTTTTTAGAAACTTTTTTTAAAGTAGTTTCCTAGCTTTTGGGGCTGCTTCTGGTGGCCTCTGATGTTTGCCTTTTATCTTAACTAGCAGTTTTTTATGTTAGGCATGCTTGCACTTAGCTTAGTACCTTTCTAGGTTTTGGGAAGGTTACAACTTTTCCCTTGACTAATCTTTCTGGATTGGCTTGATTTCTTTGCTTAATGCTATTTTCGGCAAATTGTTTTGTTCTTTGGTTCACTGTGGTTGCTGATTTATGTTGATTTTGTCCAAAGAGTTGTTAGTGACCCTCTTTAAGGAGTTACTTTTGTAGCTTTATGTTTCGGTCCGACTTCGTCACGTCGGGCCATGTCGAGTTACTTTGTAATCCTCTTTCTTGGACCTTTGTTCAGGTCTCTTTCAGGGATTACCTTTGTAGCTTTATATTTTGGGCCGACTTTGTCATGTCGGCCCCTGTCGAGTTACATGGTAATCCTCTTTCTTGGACCTTGTTTAGGTCTCTTTTAGGGATTACCTTTGTAGCTTTATATTTTGGGCCGACTTTGTCATGTCGGGCCCTGTCAAGTTACTTGGTAATCCTCTTTCTTGGGCCTTGTTCAGGTCTCTTTCAGGGATTACCTTTGTAACTTTATATTTTGGGCCGACTTCGTCATGTCGGGCCCTGTCGAGTTATTCGGTAATCCTCTTTCTTGGACCTTGTTCAGGTCTCTTTCAGGGATTACCTTTGTAACTTTATATTTTGGGCCGACTTTGCCATGTTGGGCCCTGTCGATTTACTTGGTAATTGATGCATGAAAACTTGTCTCTCAACAAATTTTCCCTCAGCAAGTATACCGAATTGTCGTCAAGTAAAACTCACAATAGAGTGAGGTCGAATCCCACAAGGATTGATTGGTCAAGCAACTTTAGTTAGAAGAATATGCTAGTTGAGCTAAACAGAATTTAGATTGAGATGCAGAAATTTAAATGACTGGAAAGTAAATAACAAAAATGAAAGTGCAGAAAGTAAAGAGAATGGGTAAGATCAGAAATGGGGAAATCATTGGGTTTAGGAGATGTTACATTCTCTGAATCAAGTTCATTCTCATCTCTTCCTCAATCAATGCATTCATTGATCTCCTTGGCAATCTTAAGTGATTGGATCCCAATT
The DNA here is from genome assembly GCF_003086295.3 of Arachis hypogaea. Classification (NCBI taxonomy): domain Eukaryota; kingdom Viridiplantae; phylum Streptophyta; class Magnoliopsida; order Fabales; family Fabaceae; genus Arachis; species Arachis hypogaea. The sequence goes on along the minus strand of NC_092044.1, from coordinate 61,824,421 downwards.
CCTTGGCAATCCAATCTCTCTAAACTTGAACAATTTCCCAATTCCTTGATTTAATTGCTCATAGGAAGAGATGAAGTGTGGTCACTGATTATACCACATGTCTTTCCAAATCAAAGTGTCAGGAGGATTACATGTCACTATATCCGCCCAAACCCCAATTTGGTCCAACATAAGAAAGCATTTCTAGCGTGATCTCCTCATCCCTTTTCCAAGGCTCAAAAGAGATCCAATTATGGAGAGTTTCTTTTCCAAGACAACTAACCAATTGAATTAAGATCGAAAGCTTTCTAGTAAGATCAAGAGAAAAGAAAGAAGAAGAAGAATGAAAACTATAATTGATACATCAAATTACGACAGAGCTTTCTAACCCAATGAAAGGGGTTTAGTTGTTTATAGCTATAGAAATGAAAAATAGCAGAAAAGAAGAATCCATGCTAAAAGTGCAGAAAAGTAAATCTATAGAGAGTAGTTCCCAAAAGTGCCAAGCCTCCCTATAGTTCAAAACTACTCCTATATATACTACTCCTCTTGATCTTCTAGTGACTTCTTCAAGTCTTGGATGTGGGCTCTGGATCTTGAGTTGAAGCAGTTCTCATCTTTAGTGGGCCCAACTTGCAGAGAAATATGAATTAGGGTTGGGTATTTAGTTAGATTTAACGTTGAGTGCCATTGTGGGTTCGAGAACGTTAGTGGCATTCACTTTTTCCACTAACGTTCCACCCTCATGTATCCACGTTAAATCCAACGTTAGTGGTCTTAACGCGACTACTAACGTTGCCTTTTCAATTTTCGGCCAACGTTATTGGGACTCACTTTTCCCAATAACGTTGGCTTGTACCCATTCGCGAACGTTAGTGGGAATCACTTTTCCCATTAACGTTGCTTGATGCCTTTTGTTCCTACGTTAGAGTTCACGTTAGTGTAGCTAACGTGACTCTTAACATAGGTGTGTTTCACCTTCGAGAGCATTAGTGACACTCACCTTTGTCACTAACGCTCCAAATGCCCAAGTTTTCTACGTTGGAACTCACGTTAACTAAGTTAACGTGGCTCTTAACATAGTAGTGATTCCATCTTCCAACGTTAGTGACAAAAGTGAGTGTCGCTAACGTTGGCTCTTTGATCTCAACTCCACGTTAACTTTCACATTAATGGTCTTAACGTGAAAGTTAACATAGGCAATGCTAGTTGGTCCAACGTTAGTGACAAAAGTGAGTGTCACTAACGTTGGCTTTTGTTTTCCTCTTCCACGTTAGAGTTCACGTTAACTAAGTTAACGTGACTCTTAACGTGGATCATTGCCATGTTTTCCAACGTTAGTGGTGTTCACTTTTACCACTAACGTTGGAGGAAAACGTTATTGGTGTTCACATTTTCTCTTAACGTTGGAGTTCCTTTTTTCTTCTACGTTAACTACCACGTTAACTTAGTTAACGTGGCAAGTAACGTGAGCTTTGGATGGCTTCGCAAGTGTTATTGGTGATCACTTTTCTCATTAACGTTGAAAGCTTTTCACCATTCCACATTAGTGTTCACATTAACTAGGTTAACGTGAATACTAACGTGGTTCTTCCTTGCTTCCTTTGCCCTGAAATCAAGCAATTAAAGTGCATCAAAGCTCTAGCCAAAGTCATGAGATTATGCATCATCAATTTATCATGCAATTCTAGCAAAATACTCATGAGATTATGCAAAGTTCACAAAAGTTGCTTGAATCAAGGTGTAAGTGTAATTTCATCCAAAACTTGCCTTATTCACTAAGAAAATGCATGAAACTACCCTAAAACAGTAAAGAAAAGGTCTGTGAAACTGGCCTAGATGCCCTGGCATCACAACACCAAACTTAAAGCTTGCTTGTCCCTAAGCAAGTACTGAAGCATAAGAAGGATGAAATGAAAGAACAAGAAGATAAAATAGAAGTAGCATTCCTGGTTTTGGGGTTTCATGCATAGCAACTTAGGTTTTTTCCCTTTAGGTTTCAAGCCTTTATCAAATCCTTAGTCACTTTCTTGATTGCATCCTTTGAGACTTCTTTCTTATTGATCTTTCCTTCTTTTTCAAAGTTTATTTTTCTTTTTGCTAAGTGCTTTGTAAGAGGGCGACTCTTTATGATAAGCTTTCAGCCAACACTCCCAAACCAGTTGGTTTTAAGGTGCTAAGTGTTAAGACATCCCTAAGGACTTACTCCCTCAAGTCTCTTTCCCTCATACATACACACCACAGGCACATGGTTTGTTATTTTCCTTTCTTGAGACCTTGGTGTCTAGCACCTCTTTGGGTTACTAAGTGTTCTGTAGCAAAGGTTACTCTTGATAGTGGACTTTCAGTTGATAATCCCGGATTAGTTAATCCAAGTTACCAAGTGATAAGGCACCCCTAAGAGCTTATTCATCCAAGTATATCCCTTGTACATAAACACCACAGACATATGCCTCAATTTTGAAACCCTTGGTGCCTAGCATTGTTTCTTTTCTTATTGTGTTTCTTTCTTTTTCACTTTTATTGCTCTTTCTCTTTTCTTATTGGGATCTTATTGTTTAGTTAGTCTCAAAGGATGTGTTTCAAACAAAGGACTTAGGATAGATAGTTGCTTCCTTTCCTTCTTTGGTGAACCAACTTAGCTTACTAATCAACCTACCACAAACATTCATAATGCACTTCATAAAATAACTCCACTCTTGTTCTTTTCACAACATTTTCTTTTTGATTAACTTAAAGAGACAAGCATACAAGTAAGAAAGGTGAAAGTGAACACTCAAGACATTAAGCTAGCACACTTAACCTAAGCAACGAAACTTAAACGCAGAATTGAAAATCCTAAGCTACCATGGAAGCATGTTCTATTTCATACATGATTTTCCTTATTTAAAGCTTTGAAAAAGGTAAACTAAGAAGGAACTTCACCAGCTTTCACTTATTGGTATGCTCATGTTCTTCTGCTCCCTTGGGATTCTCCTTGATTACTTGAGTCTCCATTCCCCTTGCGCTTCCCCATCAGCTTTTTCCAGAAACCGACATCCTCCATCTTCTTCTTTAATGCTTCCTTTTGCTATTTCACCTTTCCCTCTTCTTGTTCTGTTAAGTTCTTGTGAACTGCCTCATAACTTGGGTTATCGGGGTGCAAGTGATGCATATGCTCAGTCATATAGTTTAACCTTGCCTGAGTGTTGATGCTGAATTCTTCTCGATGCAGTTTCCTTCCTTCATTGAGCACACTGAATTCGTTGAATGCTTTCATCTAAGTCATCTGACGTTGATTGAGTTCCTGGAGGCGTTTATCTTGGCTTTCTTGGCTTTTAGACAATTGAATGATGGCTTGAGTGAGCTGAGAGTAGTGCTCTTGTTGCTGCTCCATTAGCTGTTTCTGCCATTCCCTTTGTTGATTCATCCAATTTGTTAGCATTTCCTCTTGACGATCCATTCTCTGAGATTGAAATTGCAACTGTTGTTCTTGTCCTTCCATGTATATTCTTGATAAATCGTCAATGGCTCCTCAAATGTGACCCAAATTGATGTTGGTTGGGTCATAATACCCGTCTTGATGATGTTCTGTTGGTTGGGTTTCTTCTTGGATAGGTTCTTCCTCTTGTGCTTCTTCTGATGTCCTCTTCCTTAGATGGGGTCTTTTCTGCTGTTGAGCTGGAGTCACATGGGTTATGCGTTGGAGTGTAAGTGATCTCCCAAGACCTACCCAAGTTGGATTGCTGTCTTCAAAGACTACCTTGGCTTTCATGCATAATCTAAGGATGGTGCTGGGGTACCAAAGTCTAGCACCCGAATCTTTCTTCTCGGCTGATTCTTGGATTCCTTCAACTATAATTTCGTGCACATTGATGCTTCTACCCTTTATTAAACAATGTACCATGGTAGCTCGAGCAATATTGACCTTAGAATTGTTTGCGGCTGGAAGGATAGATCGTCTCACAAGCTCAAACCATCCCTTGGCTTCTGGGATGAGGTCTCCTCTCCTGATGAAACGGGGTCTCTTATCTGAATATCTTTCCCAGTCAGATCCCACAATACATATGTCACCTATAATTTCTTCCAGTTCAACATTGTCGGGGCCATTGTTCATTCTTTCTTGGTACCCGAGCTCAACAAATTGTGGTGATTTCAGATAAAGAGTTCTAATTATAGCATTTGGGTTGAAATCTACCTCTGTTCCTCTTACATAGCTTTTGAAGGTGGGGGTTATGGTCTTGTCTTCTCTAACCATATTTGCATAAAATTCCCTAATGAGAGTTGCATTTACCCTTGCTTCTGGGTTAGTGAGCTTTTGCCAACCCCTTTGCTCAATCTTCGCCCGAATTTGTGGATATTTATCTTCATTGAACTAGAATGTTGACTCGGGCAATATCTTTTTGTCCTTTATTCTTTCAAACTCAAGCTCATGGAAGGTTGTTTTGGATCTCTTAGCGTCGAAGGAAGGCTGCTGTATTAGTTCCTTTCCTCTTCGCCTTTTGAAACTTGATGATGCCATGAGTGAGAATTGAATTACGAAGATAGTAAAGGTTAAGGGTTTGAAGATAGAGTTCGGTTGGGTTGAGGCAGAATGTGTCTTGGAGAAATGTGTTTTGAGAGAAGGAAACGAAGTGAGTTGGATGAATATTTGAGAGGAGGCTAGATTGGTGAGGATTATTTATATAGGCTGGTTGTGATAGTTGAATGGTGTAGATCAATGGCACGGCCTTGATAGTGAAGGGTTGGGGTTTGGTGCAAAGTGAGCACAAGGATCATCATATTTATGAACTGATTGCTTCGGTTTCCAAGATGACCCTTTCTCATCCTTTTATGACAACATTTTCCAAGGGGATCTCCTTGAAGACAAGTGTATAACCCCCTTGACTAAAGTGGCCGAACCTTCTTCCATTAGTTGTTCCATCAATCTACTTCAATCCCCTTTTTTTTCATTTCCTATATATGACAAAAGGAATACAAAAAGTTAATTGAAATTTTGGTGGGAAAATTTAAAATATGAATTAGATATCGAAAAAAATTTTTTTTTGATCTTTATGAAGACAAGACAACTAACTCCCTTAATGCTCATATATGCACATTGGTGACACCAAACTTAGTTTGTGATCACATGGTGTTCAAGGATTTACATCAAGTTTCTCAGCCAAATTGACATAATTTCTGTTCATGCCATCTTGATGTACCTTGAACACCAAACTTGTTGTTCACTATATGTTACATATAAGAATTTTGTTAAATGTTTCTCAAAGTTGTTTTGAAATTCATGATCTTACTTTATTACTAACACTAAAGAATTTAAAAGAAGAGATAAGAATCATGGGTTGCCTCCCATGAAGCGCTTTTTTAGCGTCATTAGCTTGACGTTTGGTCCTTGTCAAGGTGGCTGATAGTGCTTGAAGTCTTCTCCTCTTACAGTGAACCTATGTCCATTGGCTTTGTTGATAAGCTCCATATGCTCTAAGGACAAGATTTTGTTGATAGTGTACACAGGAGGTAGCTGAGATGGAATAGTGGGGAGGTGAGGTGGTATATATGGAAAGTATGTAGAGATCACTTCATCACCTGGCGAGAAATTTTCTGTAGGAATTTTCTTATTTCTCCATCCCCTTGGAACTTTCTTCTTTGTACCTCTTGACACTCTCTTGCTTTCTACAGATTCTTTCTCTACGGACTCTTTGTCGCTAGCTTTGCATGACTCTGGTTTGCTCAGCTTCCCTTGAGTTACCTTTGGATGAGGTTCTTCTTGAATACATGGCTTCCCAACCAATGGGTTTTCCAATTGTGTTGTTTGTGCTTCACTACTTGTTTCTTGCATCAGTGCTTCATTCTGCTCATCTCTTGATTCTTTGTTCTCTTGACTTGATTCTTGTGAGAGGTTGAAAACATTGAAAGTGAGCTGCTCATCATGTATTCTCAGCACTAGCTCTCCTCGCTCTACATCTATGAGTGCTCTGGCTATGGCTAGGAATGGTCTTCCCAGAATGATGGGGTAAATAGGATTCTCATCCATTTCCAGAATAACAAAATCTGTGGGAAGATAGTAGCTCCCAACCTTCACGAGCACATTTTCAACCACTCCTATTGCTTGTTTTTGAGTTTTGTCAGCCAATCTGATAATTACATCAGTAGGAGTTAGTTCATTGAGTTGGAGCTTCTTCATGAGGGAGAAAGGCATTAAGTTGATGCTTGCTCCCAAATCACAAAGCCCTTTGTCAATCATTGTTTCTCCTATGGCACAAGGAATGTGGAAACTCCTTGGATCCTTCTTCTTTGTGGGTGGCCCTAGTTGAATGAGAGTACTGCAATCCCTGTTCATCTTTATTGTTTGTCCACCATTCAATGGAATTTTTCTGGCTAGTAGCTCGTTTATGTACTTGATGTAGAAAGGCATTTGCTGGAGAGCTTTAATGAATGGTATATTTACATCAAGAGATGCAAACATATCAATGAACCTTGAATACATTCTCCCTGCTACACCACCTTTAAGCCCATGGGGAAAAAGTGCATATGGGTTCAATACTTCCTTCTTCTTTAGCTCTTCCTTGGATGTAGGTTGGGGTGTATAGCTTCTTTCCTCCTGGCTTTCCTTTTGATTATTTTGGAGGTGTTCTACTCCATTCATACTCCCCTCATCACTTGTGGTTATCATTTTGCATTCTTCCCATCTCACTTTCTTTGTTTCTCCTCTTGGATTCTTCTCTGTATCACTAGGGAATCCATCAATGGGTTTGGGAATTTGTTGAGATAGATACCATACTTGGGACTCCAATCTCTTGATGTTTTCTCCTTGGTTCTTGATATTGGCTTGCACTTCTTCCTTAAACACTTTGTTGTCTTGGACTTCTCTGCATAAGTTTTCAAGTAGAGCCTCAATCTTTGAGAGCCTATCATCTGTTAATGATGGTGGGTTGAGATTAGGTGGTTGAGAAGGTTGGTTAGATGGATGTTGGTAATATCTCTGTGAGGTGTTTTGATGAGTTGCATTGTTGTTAGAGTTGAGGTTATGGCATCTCTGATCTTGCCCTTGGTCTTGTTGGTTTTCCCATCCAAAGTTGGGGTGATTTCTCCATCCAGAGTTGTAAGTTTTGGAGTATGGATCATGGACTTGTCTAGGTGAGTTTTCAACATAGTTGGCTTGTTCCCAATCACCATATTCTCCTATATTTACTCCTTCTTGAGCTGATGATGAGGTGATGGTTGCTGCAACTTGGTTCTCCTCCACCTTCTTGGTAAGGTCTACTAGCTGCTTGGTGATCATCTTGTTTTGAGCTAACAATGCATCCATGTGATTCAGCTCCATTACTCCTCTGGTGTTACTTCTATCGGAGGCATAAAAGTAGTCATTTTCAGCAACTGTTTCAATGACATCTATGGCTTCTTCAAAGATTTTCTTCTTGTTTAGAGAGCCTCCTGATGAATGATCCATAGCCTTCTTTGACTCATAGGAAAGACCTTTATAGAAGATGTGAAGTTGAACCCATTCATTAAACATCTCTGGTGGGCATCTTCTTGTTAGGTCTTTGAATCTCTCCCATGCTTCATAAAGAGTCTCACCATCTTGTTGCCTAAAAGTTTGCACCTCAGCTCTCAGCCTATTGATCCTTTGAGGAGGGTAAAATCTTGCCAAAAACTTGTTCACCACATCCTCCCAATTTGTTAAGCTTTCCTTTGGGAAGGATTCAAGCCATTTGGATGCCTTGTCCCTGAGTGAAAAAGGGAACAAGAGCAACCTATAGACATCTGGATGGACTCCATTGGACTTCACGGTGTCACAAATCCTCAGGAAGGTGGTTAAATGTTGATTGGGGTCTTCTTGAGCACCTCCTCCAAATGAGCAATTATTCTGAACAAGAGTGATGAGTTGGGGTTTTAGTTCGAAATTGTTGGCATGTATGGTGGGCTTCTGAATGCTGCTTGCACAGTTTCCTGGATTAGGATTGATATAGGAGCCTAGAACTCTCCTTTCTTGCCCAGCACGGTTTGCATGGCCTTCTCTAGCATGGTTGTGAGCTTCTTCTTCATGATTGTTCTCCATATTCTCTTCCATGTTAGGTTCAAAATACTCTTCCTCTTCTTCCTCAGCACCAATAATTATTTTCCCTCTTGCTTCCCTTCTTAGTCTCCTAAGGGTCCTTTTAGGTTCTGAATCGAAGGATGTTGAAACTCCTTCTCTTCTCCCTGTCATACAACAGATAGAATTCATAACAGGAGATAAAATGAAAAAACTATTCTTGTTAGAGTAATTGTTAATGTGAGTAATGCAATTTATCAAACAGTTAGTGGGTTAGTGAGCAGAATTGTAATTAACAAAGAAAGAAAGAACGAAAAATTAAAGGGGTGAAGGGGGTGAGGAAGAAATTAAAACAAACTAAAAAAATTGACTGAATCAAATAAACAAAAAGAAAATGCTCAATCTAGTTATCTTCAAACTTAATCATTGTTGATTCAAAATCAATCCCCGGCAGCAGCGCCATAAACTTGATGCATGAAAACTTGTCTCTCAACAAATTTTCCCTCGGCAAGTATACCGAGTTGTCGTCAAGTAAAACTCACAATAGAGTGAGGTCGAATCCCACAAGGATTGATTGGTCAAGCAACTTTAGTTAGAAGAATATGCTAGTTGAGCTAAACAGAATTTAGATTGAGATGCAGAAATTTAAATGATTGGAAAGTAAATAACAGAAATTAAAGTGCAGAATCTTAAAAGGGGATTTGGGGTAATGAGCATGAAATTAAATGGCAGAAAGTAAAGAGAATGGGTAAGATCAGAAATGGGAAAATCATTGGGTTCAGGAGATGTTACATTCTCCGGATCAAGTTCATTCTTATCTCTTCCTCAATCAATGCATTCATTGATCTCCTTGGCAATCTTAAGTGATTGGATCCCAATTCCTTGGCAATCCAATCTCTCTAAGCTTGAACAATTGCCCAATTCCTTGATTTAATTGCTCATGGGAAGAGATGAAGTGTGGTCACTGATTATACCATATGTATTTCCAAATCATAGTGTTGGGAGGATTACATATCACTATATCTGCCTAAACCCCAATTTGGTCCAACATGAGAAAGCATTTCTAGCATGATCTCCTCATCCCTTTTCCAAGGCTCAAAGGAGATCCAATTATGGAGAGTTTCTTTTCCAAGACAACTAACTAATTGAATTAAGATCGAAAGCTTTATAGTAAGATCAAGAGAAAAGAAAGAAGAAGAAAATGAAAACTATAATTGATCCATCAAATTACAATAGAGCTCCCTAACCCAATCAAAGGGGTTTAGTTGTTCATAGCTGTAGAAATGAAAAATGGCAGAAAAGAAGAATCCATGCTAAAAGTTCAGAAAAGTAAATCTATAGAGAGTAGTTCCCAAAAGTGCCAAGCCTCCCTATAGTTCAAAACTACTCCAATATATACTACTCCTCTTGATCTTCTAGTGAGTTGTTCAAGTCTTGGATGTGGGCTCTAGATCTTGAGTTGAAGTAGTTCTCATCTTTAGTGGGCCCAACTTGCAGAGAAATATGAATTAGGCTTGGGTATTTAGTAAGATTTAACGTTGAGTGCCATTGTGGGTTCGAGAACGTTAGTGGCATTCACTTTTTCCACTAATGTTCCACCCTCATGTATCCACGTTAAATCCAAAGTTAGTGGTCTTAACGTGACCACTAATGTTGCCTTTTCAATTTTGGCCAACGTTATTGGGACTCACTTTTCCCAATAATGTTGGCTTGTACCCCTTCGCGAACGTTAGTGGGAATCACTTTTCCCATTAACGTTGCCTGATGCCTTTTGTTCCTACGTTAGAGTTCACGTTAGTGTAGCTAACGTGACTCTTAACGTAGGTGTGTTTCACCTTCGAGAGCTTTAGTGACACTCACCTTTGTCACTAACGCTCCAAATGCCCAAGTTTTCTACGTTGGAACTCACGTTAACTAAGTTAACATGGCTCTTAACGTAGTAGTGATGCCATCTTCCAACGTTAGTGACAAAAGTGAGTGTCACTAATGTTGGCTCTTTGTTCTCAACTCCACGTTAACTTTCACGTTAATGATCTTAACGTGAAAGTTAACGTAGGCAATGCTAGTTGGTCCAACGTTAGTGACAAAAGTCAGTGTCACTAACATTGGCTTTTATTTTCCTCTTCCACGTTAGAGTTCACGTTAACTAAGTTAACGTGACTCTTAACGTGGATCATTGCCAAGTTTTCCAACATTAGTGGTGTTCACTTTTACCACTAATGTTGGAGGAAAACGTTATTGGTGTTCACGTTTTCTCTTAATGTTGAAGTTCCCTTTTTCTTCTACGTTAATTACCACATTAACTTAGTAAACGTGGCAAGTAACGTGAGCTTTGGATGGCTTCGCAGGCGTTATTGGTGATCACTTTTCTCATTAACGCTGCAAGCTTTTCACCATTCCACGTTAGTGTTCACGTTAACTAGGTTAACGTGAATACTAACGTGGTTCTTCCTTGCTTCCTTTGCCCTGAAATCAAGCAATTAAAGTGCATCAAAGCTCTAGCCAAAGTCAGGAGATTATGCATCATCAATTTATCATGCAATTCTTGCAAAATACTCATGAAATTATGCAAAGTTCACAAAAGTTGCTTGAATCAAGGTGTAAGTGTAATTTCATCCAAAATTGCCTTATTCACTAAGAAAATTCATGAAACTACCCTACAACAGTAAAGAAAAGGTTAGTGAAACTGGCTGATGAGCGGATAATTTGTACGCTTTTTGGCATTGTTTTTAGTATGTTTTTAGTATGATCTAGTTAGTTTTTAGTATATTTTTATTAGTTTTTAGTTAAAAATCACTTTTCTGGACTTTACTATGAGTTTGTGTGTTTTTTTGTGATTTTAGGTATTTTCTGGCTGAAATTGAGGGACCTGAGCAAAAATCTGATTCAGAGACTAAAAAGGACTGCAGATGCTGTTGGATTCTGACCTCCCTGCACTCGAAGTGGATTTTCTGGAGCTACAGAAGCCCAATTGGCGCGCTCTCAACGGCGTTGGAAAGTAGACATCCTGGGCTTTCCAGCAATATATGATAGTCCATACTTTGCCCAAGATTTGATGGCCCAAACCGGCGTTCAAAGTCACCCTTAGTATTCCCAGCGTTAAACGCCGGAACTGGCACCAAAGTGGGAGTTAAACGCCCAAACTGGCACAAAAGCTGGCGTTTAACTCCAAGAAGAGTCTCTACACGAAAATGCTTCAATGCTCAGCCCAAGCACACACCAAGTGGGCCCGGAAGAGGATTTTTATGTCATTTACTCATCTCTGTAAACCCTAGACTACTAGTTCTCTATATATAGGACCTTTTACTATTGTATTTTAATCTTGGGACATCTAGTTCTTAGATCATTGGGAGGCTGGCCTCACGGCCATGCCTAGACCTTGTTCGTATGTATTTTCAACGGTGGAGTTTCTACACACCATAGATTAAGGTGTGGAGCTCTGCTGTACCTCGAGTATTAATGCAATTACTATTGTTCTTCTATTCAATTCCGCTTGTTCTTGTTCTAAGATGTCACTTGTTCTTCAACTTGATGAATGTGATGATCCGTAACACTCATCATCATTCTCACCTATGAACGTGTGCCTGACAACCACCTCCGTTCTACCTTAGATTGGGTGAATATCTCTTGGATTCCTGATACATGATGCATGGTTGATCGCCTGACAACCGAGTGCTCGCCTGACAACCGAGCCAGCCATTCCGTGAGATCAGAGTCTTCGTGGTATAGGCTAGAACTGATGGCGGCATTCAAGAGAATCCGGAAGGTCTAACCTTGTCTGTGGTATTCTGAGTAGGATTCAATGATTGAATGACTGTGACAAGCTTCAAACTCCTGAAGGCGGGGCGTTAGTGACAGACGCAAAAGAATCACTGGATTCTATTCCGGCCTGATTGAGAACCGACAGATGGATAGTCGTACCGTGACAGGGTGCGTTGAACATTTCCACTGAGAGGATGGGAGGTAGCCACTGACAACGGTGAAACCCTTGCATAAGCTTGCCATGGAAAGGAGTAAGAAGGATTGGGTGAAGACAGTAGGAAAGCAGGGAGACGGAAGGGACAAGCATCTTCATACGCTTATCTGAAATTCCTACCAATGAATTACATAAGTATCTCTATCTTTATCTTTATGTTTTATTCGTATATCATCATTCATATCCATTTGAGTCTGCCTGACTAAGATTTACAAGGTGACCATAGCTTGCTTCATACCAACAATCTCTGTGGGATCGACCCTTACTCGCGTAAGGTTTATTACTTGGACGACCCAGTACACTTGCTGGTTAGTTGTGCGAAGTTGTGTTTATGCCATGGTATTGAACACCAAGTTTTTGGATTCATCACCGGGGATTATTTGTGTTGTGAAAAGTATTGATCACAATTTCGTGCACCAAGTTTTTGGCGCCGTTGCCGGGGATTGTTGAGTTTGGACAACTGACGGTTCATCTTGTTGCTTAGATTAGGTATTTTTTTTTTCAGAATTCTTAAGAATGAATTCTAGTGTTTCAAGGTGATGTTCTCATCATCACTAAAGCTGATTGATTTTCATCAATTTAGCTCTTGAATGCAATGTCCTGCTGAAGCTTGGCTAGCCATGTCTAATTCCTTTAGACTGAAGCTTTAGACTAACATTGCATGATTCCTGGAATTCTCATTAAGAATTTTGGTATCTTTATTTTCTTTTTCCACTTAATTTTCGAAAAAGCACAAAAAAAAAATTTACAAAATCATAAAAACCAAAAATATTTTTCCTGTTGAGACTCTATTCTCATTTTAAGTTTGGTGTCAATTGCATGTTTCTGCTCCTTTTGCATTCATGCATGTGTCTTCATTAATCTTCAAGTTGTTCTTGATGATTTCATTGCTCTGATTTTTAAATTCTCTTGACTTGAGTGTTTATGTGTCTCATATGCATTCTCATTAGTGTCAGTAGTATACAAATTGCTAAGTTTGGTGTCTTGCATGCATTATTATTTGATTTTAGTTGCATTTTGATTATTCCTCACTATTAAAAATCCAAAAATATTTTTAATTTGTGTCTTTTCAAGTCAATAATACAGAGAATTGAAGATTCAGAATATACAGCAGAGGAATTATACAGAAAAAGCTGGGCGTTCAAAACGCCCAGTGAAGAAGGACAGACTGGCGTTTAAACGCCAGCCAAGGTGCCTGGTTGGGCGTTTAACGCCCAAAAGGGTAGAGTTTTGGGCGTTAAACGCCAGAATGTGCACCATTCTGGGAGTTTAACGCCAGGATGGCACAAGAGGGAAGATTTTTGTTTTCAATGCAAATTTTTTTTTTAAGTTTTCAAAATCTTTTCAAAATCAAATCTTTTTCAAATCATATCTTTTCAATCAAATCTTTTTCAAATTCAATTTCTTTCTATTTTCAAAGATACTTGCTATCAATTAATGATTTGATTCAACATTTCAAGTATGTTGCCTTTTCTGTTGAGAAAGGTTTAATGTTTGAATCATATCTTTTCTTGATAGCCAAGTCATTAATTTTCAAAATCAAATTTTTTTTTAAAAATGTTTTTCAAATCATATCTTCTCAATCACATCTTTTTAAAACCAATCATATCTTCTTAACCACATCTTTTTCAAAATAACTTTCAATCAAATCTTTTTGATTTCTAATTTCAAATTCTTTTTCAAAAATCACTTGATTTCTTTCCCACTTTTATTTTCGAAAATCAATTAGTGTTTTTCAAAATGTTTTCAAAATCTTTTACTTGATTTTCGAAAATTACTTCCCCTCTTCTCACATCCTTCTATTTATGGGCTAACACTATTCCTTAATGCAAAATTCGAACTCCATCTTCTTTGATAAGTTCGAATTTTCTACTTCTGCCTTCTATTTTTCTTTTCCTCTGACACCTCAAGGAATCTCTATACTGTGACATAGAGGATTCCACATTTTCTTGTTCTCTTCTCTTTCTTATGAGCAGGAGCAAGGACAAAAGCATTCTTGTTGAGGCTGATCCTGAACCTGAAAGGACCTTGAAGCGAAAGCTAAGAGAAGCTAAGGCACAACTCTCTGTAGAGGACCTAACAGAAATCCTCAAAGAAGAAGAACACATGGCAGCCGAAAACAACAACAATGCCAACAATGCAAGGAAGGTGCTGGGTGACTTTACTGCACCTACTCCCGACTTCTATGGGAGAAGCATCTCTATCCCTGCCATTGGAGCAAACAACTTTGAGCTTAAGCCTCAATTAGTTTCTCTAATGCAACAGAATTGCATGTTCCATGGACTTCCATTGGAAGATCCTCATCAGTTTTTAGCTGAGTTCTTGCAAATCTGTGACACTGTCAAGACTAATGGGGTTGACCCTGAGGTCTACAGACTTATGCTATTCCCTTTTGCTGTAAGAGACAGAGCTAGAATATGGTTGGACTCACAACCTAAAGAAAGCCTGAACTCTTGGGAAAAGCTAGTCAATGCCTTCTTGGCAAAGTTCTTTCCACCTCAAAAATTGAGTAAGCTTAGAGTGGAAGTCCAAACCTTCAGACAGAAGGAAGGAGAATCCCTCTATGAAGCTTGGGAAAGATACAAACAATTAATCAGAAAGTGTCCCACTGATATGCTTTCTGAATGGAGCATCATTGGAATTTTCTATGATGGTCTCTCTGAACTATCCAAGATGTCTTTGGATAGCTCTGCTGGAGGATCTCTTCATCTGAAGAAGACGCCTACAGAAGCTCAAGAGCTGATTGAATTGGTTGCAAATAACCAATTCATGTACACTTCTGAAAGGAATCCTATGAACAATGGGACCAATCAGAAGAAAGGAGTTCTTGAGATTGACACTCTGAATGCCATATTGGCTCAGAACAAAATATTGACTCAGCAAGTCAATATGATTTCTCAAAGTCTGTCTGGAATGCAAAATGCACCAGGTAGTACTAAGGAGGCTTCATCTGAAGAAGAAGCTTATGATCCTGAGAACCCTTCAATAGAAGAGGTGAATTACATGGGAGAACCCTATGGAAACACCTATAATCCTTCATGGAGAAATCATCCAAATATCTCATGGAAGGATCAACAGAGACCTCAACAAGGTTTCAACAACAATAATGGTGGAAGAAACAGGTTTAGCAATAGCAAGCCTTTTCCATCATCTTCTCAGCAACAGACAGAGAGTTCTAAGCAGAACCACTCTGACTTAGCAACCATGGTCTCTGATCTAATCAAAACCACTCAAAGTTTCATGACTGAAACAAGGTCCTCCATTAGAAACTTGGAGGGACAAGTGGGTCAGCTGAGCAAGAAAATTACTGAACTCCCTCCTATTACTCTTCCAAGCAATACAGAAGAAAATCCAAAAGGAGAGTGCAAGGCCATCAACATGGCCGAATTTGGAGAGGAGGAAGAGGCAGTGAACGCCACTGAGGAAGACCTCAATGGACGTCCACTGGCCTCCAATGAGTTCCCCAATGAGGAACCATGGGAATCTGAGGCTCAAAATGAGACCATAGAGATTCCATTGAATTTACTTCTGCCATTCATGAGCTCTGATGAGTATTCTTCCTCTGAAGAGGATGAGTATGTCACTGAAGAGCAAGTTGCTAAATACCTTGGAGCAATCATGAAGCTGAATGACAAGTTATTTGGTAATGAGACTTGGGAGTATGAACCCCCTTTGCTCACCAAAGAACTGGATGACTTGTCTAGGCAGAAACTGCCTCAAAAGAGACAGGATCCTGGGAAGTTTTCAATACCTTGTACCATAGGCACCATGACCTTCAAGAAGGCCTTGCGTGACCTAGGGTCAAGTGTAAACCTCATGCCTCTCTCTGTAATGGAGAAGCTAGGGATCTTTGAGGTGCAAGCTGCAAAAATCTCACTAGAGATGGCAGACAACTCAAGAAAACAAGCTCATGGACTTGTAGAGGATGCTCTGGTAAAAGTTGAAGACCATTACATCCCTGCTGATTTCATAGTCCTAGAGACTGGGAAGTGCATGGATGAATCCATCATCCTTGGCAGACCCTTCCTAGCCACAGCAAAGGCTGTGATTGATGTTGATAGAGGAGAATTGATCATTCAAGTGAATGAAGAATCCTTTGTGTTTAAGGCTCAAGGATATCCCTCTGTCACCATGGAGAGGAAGCATGAAGAGCTTCTCTCAAAACAGAGTCAAACAGAGCCCCCACTGTCAAACTCTAAGTTTGGTGTTGGGAGGCCACAACCAACTTCTAAGTTTGGTGTTGAACCCCCACATTCAAACTCTAAGTTTGGTGTTGGGAGGTTCCAACATTGCTCTGAGCATCTCTGAGGCTCCTTGAGAGCCCTCTGTCAAGCTACTGACATTAAAGAAGCGCTTGTTGGGAGGCAACCCAATGTTATATTTTATCTATTTTCCTTTGTTATTTTATGTTCTTTTGTAGGTTGATGATCATGAGAAGTCACAAAATCAATTGAAAAAGCAAAAACAGAATGAAAAACAGAAAGAAAAACAGCACACCCTGGAGGAGAGCGTGCTGGCGTTTAAATGCCAGTAAGGCTAGCTGTTGGGCGTTTAACGCCCAGTCTGGCACCATTCTGGGCGTTTAACGCCAGAAAGGGGCACCAGACTGGCGTTAAACGCCAGAAAAGGGCAAGCTCTTGGCGTTAAACGCCAGAAATGGGCACCAGCCCGGCGTTTAACGCCAGAATTGGCTCAAAACACATTTTTGCATGACATTTGGTGCAGGGATGACTTTTCCTTGACACCTCAGGATCTGTGGACCCCACAGGATCCCCACCTACCCTACCACTCTCTCTCTCTTCTTCACCCATTCACCAATCACCTCAACACCTCTTCCCCAAAAACCCTTCACCTATCAAATCCCATTTTTCTCTTCACCACTCACACCCATCCTTCATAAAACCCCACCTACCTCACCATTCAAATTCAAACCACTTTCCCACCCAAACCCACCCATACATGACCGAACCCTACCCTCTCCCCACTCCTATATTAACCCATCTTCACTCCTTCATTTTCACACAACCTAAACAACACTACTCTCCGTTTTTGGCCGAACACAAAGCCATTCCCTTCTTCCTCATTTCTTCTTCTTCTACTCTCTTCTTTCTTCTTTTGCTCGAGGACGAGCAAACCTTTTAAGTTTGGTGTGGTAAAAGCATTGCTTTTTGTTTTTCCATAACCATTTATGGCATCCAAGGCCGGAGAAACCTCTAGAAAGAGGAAAGGGAAGGCAAAAGCTTCCACCTCCGAGTCATGGGAGATGGAGAGATTTATCTCAAGGGTGCATCAAGACCACTTCTATAAAGTTGTGGCCTTGAAGAAGGTGATCCCCGAGGTCCCTTTTTCACTCAAAAAGAGTGAATATCCGGAGATCCGACATGAGATCCGAAGAAGAGGTTGGGAAGTTCTTACCAACCCCATTCAACAAGTCGGAATCTTAATGGTTCAAGAGTTCTATGCCAATGCATGGATCACCAAGAACCATGACCAAAGTGTGAACCCGGATCCAAAGAATTGGCTTACTATGGTTCGGGGGAAATACTTGGATTTTAGTCCGGAAAATGTAAGGGTGGCATTCAACTTGCCCATGATGCAAGGAGATGAACATCCTTACACTAGAAGGGTCAACTTTGATCAAAGGTTGGACCAAGTCCTCATAGACATTTGTGAAGAGGGCGCCCAATGGAAGAGAGATTCAAGAGGGAAGCCGGTTCAACTGAGAAGGCATGACCTCAAACCCGTGGCTAGAGGATGGTTGGAGTTTATCCAACGCTCAATCATTCCCACTAGCAACCGGTCCGAAGTTACTATAGACCGGGCTATCATGATTCATAGCATCATGATTGGAGAAGAAATAGAAGTTCATGAGGTGATATCCCAAGAACTTTATAAGGTGGCGGACAAGTCCTCTACCTTGGCAAGGTTAGCCTTTCCTCATCTCATTTGTCACCTCTGTTATTCAGTTGGAGTTGACATAGAGGGAGACATCCTCATTGATGAGGACAAGCCCATCACTAAGAAGAGGATGGAGCAAACAAGAGACCCCTCTCATCATCAAATCCCTGAGATGCCTCAAGGGATGCACTTTCCTCCACAAAACTATTGGGAGCAACTAAACACCTCCCTAGGAGAGTTGAGTTCCAACATGGGACAACTAAGGGTGGAGCACCAAGAACACTCTGTTCTCCTCCATGAAATTAGAGAAGATCAAAGAATCATAAGAGAGAAGCAACAAAGACAAGGAAGAGACATTGAGGAGCTCAAGCACTCCATAAGATCTTCAAGAGGAAGAACAAGCCGCCATCACTAAGGTGGACCCGTTCTTTAATTTCCTTGTTCTTTATTTTCTTGTTTTTCGAATTTTAGTGCTTATGTTTGTCTATGTTTGTGTCTTGTGATCATTAGTGTCTTAGTGTCTATGTCTTAAAGTTATGAATGTCCTATGAATCCATCACCTCTCTTAAACAAAAAATGTTCTTAATTGAAAAAGAGTAGAATTGCATGAATTATGAATTTTATAACAGTTTAATTATTTTGATGTGGTGGCAATACTTTTGTTTTCTGAATGTATGCTTAAACAGTGCATATGTCTTTTGAATTTGTGGTTCATGAATGTTGGCTCTTGAAAGAATGATGAAAAAGGAGACATGTTACTGAGGATCTGAAAAATCATAAAAATGATTCTTGAAGCAAGAAAAAAGCAGTGAATACAAAAAAAAAGAAAAATGAGAAGGAAAAAAAACGAAAAAAAAAGAGAGAAAAAGAAAGAAATAAAGTTGTGATCCAAGGCAAAAAGAGTGTGCTTAAGAACCCTGGACACCTCTAATTGGAGACTCTAGCAAAGCTGAGTCACAATCTGAAAAGGTTCACCCAATTATGTGTCTGTGGCATGTATGTATCCGGTGGTAATACTGGAAGACAGAGTGCTTTGGGCCACGGCCAAGACTCAATAAGTAGCTGTGTTCAAGAATCATCATACTTAACTAGGAGAATCAATGACACTATCTGGATTCTGAGTTCCTAAAAAAGCCAACCATTCTGAATTTCAAAGGATAGAGTGAGATGCCAAAACTGTTCAGAGGCAAAAAGCTAAAAGCCCCGCTCATCTAATTGATACTGATCTTCATAGATGTTTTTGGAATTCATTGCATATTCTCTTCTTTTTATCTTGTTTGATTTTCAGTTGCTTGAGGACAAGCAACAATTTATGTTTGGTGTTGTGATGAGCGGATAATTTGTACGCTTTTTGGCATTGTTTTTAGTATGTTTTTAGTATGATCTAGTTAGTTTTTAGTATATTTTTATTAGTTTTTAGTTTAAAATCACTTTTCTGGACTTTACTATGAGTTTGTGTGTTTTTCTGTGATTTCAGGTATTTTCTGGCTGAAATTAAGGAACCTGAGCAAAAATCTGATTCAGAGACTAAAAAGGACTGCAGATGCTGTTGGATTCTGACCTCCCTGCACTCGAAGTGGATTTTCTGGAGCTACAGAAGCCCAATTGGCTCGCTCTCAACGGCGTTGGAAAGTAGACATCCTGGGCTTTCCAGAAATATATGATAGTCCATACTTTGCCCGAGATTTGATGGCCCAAACCGGCGTTCAAAGTCACCCTCAGTATTCCTAGTGTTAAACGCCGGAACTGGCACCAAAGTGGGAGTTAAACGCCCAAACTGGCACAAAAGCTGGCGTTTAACTCCAAGAAGAGTCTCTACACGAAAATGCTTCAATTCTCAGCCCAAGCACACACCAAGTGGGCCCGGAAGAGGATTTTTATGTCATTTACTCATCTCTGTAAACCCTAGACTACTAGTTCTCTATATATAGGACCTTTTACTATTGTATTTTAATCTTGGGACATCTAGTTCTTAGATCATTGGGAGGCTGGCCTCACGGCCATGCCTAGACCTTGTTCTTATGTATTTTCAACGGTGGAGTTTCTACACACCATAGATTAAGGTGTGGAGCTCTGCTGTACCTCGAGTATCAATGCAATTACTATTGTTCTTCTATTCAATTCCGCTTGTTCTTGTTCTAAGATATCACTTGTTCTTCAACTTGATGAATGTGATGATCCGTGACACTCATCATCATTCTCACCTATGAACGTGTGCCTGACAACCACCTCCGTTCTACCTTAGATTGGGTGAATATCTCTTGGATTCCTGATACACGATGCATGGTTGATCGCCTGACAACCGAGTGCTCGCCTGACAACCGAGCCAGCCATTCCGTGAGATCAGAGTCTTCGTGGTATAGGCTGGAACTGATGGCGGCATTCAAGAGAATCTGGAAGGTCTAACCTTATCTGTGGTATTCTGAGTAGGATTCAATGATTGAATGACTGTGACAAGCTTCAAACTCCTGAAGGCGGCGCGTTAGTGATAGACGCAAAAGAATCACTGGATTCTATTCCGGCCTGATTGAGAACCGACAGATGGATAGCCGTGTTGTGACAGGGTGCGTTGAACATTTCCACTGGGAGGATGGGAGGTAGCCACTGACAACGGTGAAACCCTTGCATAAGCTTGCCATGGAAAGGAGTAAGAAGGATTGGGTGAAGACAGTAGGAAAGCAGAGAGACGGAAGGGACAAGCATCTTCATACGCTTATCTGAAATTCCTACCAATGAATTACATAAGTATCTCTATCTTTATCTTTAGGTTTTATTCGTATATCATCATTCATATCCATTTGAGTCTGCCTGACTAAGATTTACAAGGTGACCATAGCTTGCTTCATACCAACAATCTCTGTGGGATCGACCCTTACTCGCGTAAGGTTTATTACTTGGACGACCCAGTACACTTGCTGGTTAGTTGTGCGAAGTTGTGTTTATGCCATGGTATTGAACACCAAGTTTTTGGATTCATCACCGGGGATTATTTGTGTTGTGAAAAGTATTGATCACAATTTCGTGCACCACTGGCCTAGATGCCATAGCATCAGTAATCCTCTTTCTTAGACCTTGTTCAGGTCTCTTTCAGGGATTACTGTTGTAACTTGTTCATGGGAGTCCGACTTCATCATGTCGGGCTCTTCTAAGTTATAGTAATCCTCTTTTATAGGGCTGGTCAGACCTCTTTCCAAGGCTTTACTTATAACTTCGGTTATTGTGGCTGGTCCGACTTCTTTATGCCGGCCAGTCTTTAAGTTATTTTATAACAATCCATTTTATTAGGACCTCGTCATGTCCTTTCTATAGATCACTTTCTATAACTTATTGCATTATTCTGTTTTCATCTTTGCCGATTTTGTAGAGATTGGGTTTTAACCTTCGTTTGGTCAAATTTTTAATGATCTTGGTTTTTATCTTTGGTATTTGTCGCGATCGCGCAGTGAATTTGATTTTCACTTTCTGTCAATCTGTAGCTTTATAATCGGACAATGAATGTTTTAGAGTAATGCGGCTTGAGCGTTTGTAGAAGATCTAAACAAATTTTATTAAAAGAAAATGCAAATATATACATGCGGGGGGTTAATTCCCTAAGTCAGGTGATTTGTAGGTCTTGGCTTGGCTCCTCGTTAAAAAACCTTTTCAGGAAAAAGAGTGCGCCTTGTCCAAGATCCTTTATCATCCCTAACTACAGTACCTTCTTAGGTTGCAGGCGTGCCATGACCTAGGGAGCTCTCACCCGTCGAGTTCGGAAAACCTGTAGTAGCCTTTTTCCAGTACTTCTATGACTCGGTAGGGTCCTTTCCAGTTTGCTGCCAGCTTTCCTTCTCCAGGTCGAGTTGTTCTGATGTCGTTTGGATTAGAATGAGGTCGTCATCAGCAAAGGCCCGCTGTATTAACTTTTGATTGTATCTGGAAGCCATTCGTCATTTTAATGCCTCTTCCCTTATCCGAGCTCTTTCTTGGACTTCCGGAAGTAGGTCGAGCTCTTCCCTTTGAAGTTGGGAGTTGGCTTCTTCGCTATAGTGGATCACTCTAGGCGACCTTTCTTCAACCTTTACTGGGATCATTGCCTCCATTCCATATGCTAATTGGAATGGTGATTCCTTTGTGGTGGAATGTGGCATTGTTCGGTAAGGCCATAAGACCTGTGGGAGCTCCTCGGCCCAGGCTCCCTTTGCATCCTGTAATCTTAGCTTTAGTCAAGCCTGTATGACTTTGTTGGTAGCTTCAGCTTGTCCATTGGCTTGGGGGTGTTCAACAGAGGTGAATTGTTGTCTTATATTCAAGTCGGCCGCTAGCTTTCTGAAGCCTGCATCTGTGAACTAAGTACCATTGTCTGTGGTGATGGAGTATGGAACCCCAAACCTTGTGACAATGTTTCTATATAGGAATTTTTTACTTCTTTGAGCAGTGGCGTTGGCTAGGGGTTCTGCGTCAATCCACTTTGTGAAGTAGTCTATTCCCACTATGAGGAATTTGACTTGTCCTGATCCTTGAGGAAAGGGTCCGAGAAGATCGAGTCCCCATTTTGCGAATGGCCAAGGTGAGGTCACGCTGGTGAGTTCCTCTGGTGGGGCGATGTGAAAGTTGGCATGTTTCTGACATGATGAACATGTCTTTACAAATTCTATGGCTTCTTTTTGTAGAGTTGGCTAATAAAATCCTGACCGAAGTACTTTTTTGGTGAGTGCATGCGCTCCGAGGTGATTGCAACAAATGCCGCTGTGTACCTCTTCTAGGACTTCCTTTGTGTTGGAAGTCGGCACGCATTTTAGCAGTGGTATTAAAATCCCTCTTTTGTATAGAGTATTATTTATGATAGTATAATATTGTGCCTCCCGTCTCAACCTATTTTCCAACTTTTCCTCTGTGGGGAGTGCTTCTATTTTAAGGTAGTTAATTCTGGGAGTCATCCATTCTTGATCGCGACCTGTTATGGCCATGACTTTTTCTTCTTCTGAGATTGATGGATTCTGTAGAATTTCTTGGATGAAGCTTCTATTGTTGCCCCCTGGTTTGGTGCTGGCTAGTTTTGAGAGTGCGTCGGCTCGGGCTTTCTGTTCTCGGGGTATATGACGGACCTCATATTCTCCGAATTGTCTGAGCTGTTCTCTGGCTTTGTCCAAGTACTTTTTCATAATGCGGTCTTTGGCTTGGTAGCTTCCTACTATTTGTGAAGTAACCACCTGTGAGTCGCTGAAGATGATAAGCTTTTGAGCTCCAACCTCCCTAGCCAGCTTCAAACCAGCTAGTAGTACCTCATATTCTGCTTGATTGTTTGAGGCAGTGAACCCAAATTTGAGGGAGACTTCAATTTGGGTTCCCTGATCGCTTTTAATTATCACACCTGCACCGCTTCCAGTTTTATTTCAGGAACCGTCCACGTAGAGATTCCATTTTATGGGGATTTCCGGTGTGTCCGTGAATTCCGCAATAAAGTCGGCCAGGTATTATGATTTTATGGCCGTCAATGCTTCGTATTGAAGATCAAATTCAGATAACTCGACTGCCCATTATAAGATTCTCCTCGCCAGGTTTGTTTTCTGTAAGATCCCTTTTATGGGCTGGTTGGTCCGAACTTTAATGGTGTGGGCCTGGAAGTATAGGCGAAGTCATCATGATGTTAGTATGAGAGCGTAAGCAAAATTTTTTATTTTCTGGTAGTTCAGCTCGGATCCTTGTAATGCTTTGCTAATGAAGTATACAGGCTGTTGCCCGCCGTCGTCTTCTCGGACTAGTGCTGAGGCTACCGCCCGACTTCCGACCGCGAGGTACACTATGAGTGACTCTCCTTCCTGTGGTCGAGTTAGTATAGGTGGCTGTCCGAGGAATCTTTTGAAGTCTTGGAAGGCTTGCTCGCACTCTACTGTCTATTCGAACCCCTTTCCCTTCCTTAGAGTGGTGTAGAAGGGGAGAGATCTTATTTCTGATTCGGCCAGGAATCTGGAAAAGGCTGCCAACCTCCCGTTGAGTTATTGTACCTCTTTGACACAAGTCGGACTTTTCATGTCAAGTATGGCCCGACATTTATCCGGGTTTGCCTTGATTTCTCTCTGTGTGATCATAAAACCCAAGAATTTACCGGCTTCTACTGCGAAGGTGCATTTTGCAGGATTGAGTCGCATACCATGCCGTCTTATAGTGTCGAATACTTGGGTCAGATCGGATAATAACATCTGTTCATTTCGTGTCTTTACTAGCATGTCGTCTACGTAGGCTTCCATGATTTTTCCGATGTGATCCGAAAAAAACTTTATTCATTAAACTTTGATAAGTGGCTCCCACATTTGTAAGACCGAAGGGCATGACAATGTAGCAGTAGTTTGCCTTTGGGGTTAAGAATGAGGTTTTTTCTTGGTCGGGTGGGTACATTGGGATTTGGTTGTATCCCAAGTATGCGTTCATAAAGGAGAGGTATTTATACCCGAAGGCAGCATCGACCAGTGCGTCGATGCTTAGAAGTGGATAAGGATATTTTGGGCAGGCTTTGTTGAGATCAGTGTAGTCAGTTGATGAGCGGATAATTTATACGCTTTTTGGCATTGTTTTTAGATAGTTTTTAGTATAATCTAGCTACTTTTAGGGATGTTTTCATTAGTTTTTATGCTAAATTCACATTTTTGGACTTTACTATGAGTTTTTGTGTTTTTCTGTGATTTCAGGTAATTTCTGGCTGAAATTGAGGGACCTGAGCAAAACTCTTATAAAGAGGCTAACAAAGGACTGCTGGTGCTGTTGGAATCTAACCTCCCTACACTCAAAATGGATTTTCTAGAGCTACAGAACTCCAAATGCTGTTGGAAAGTAGACATCCAGAGCTTTCCAACAATATATAATAGTCCATACTTTATTCGTGATTAGACGACGTAAACTGGCGCTCAACGCCAGTTCCATACTGCATTCTGGAGTCAAACGCCAGAAACACGTCACGTACCAGAGTTGAACGCCAAACACACGTTACAACTTGATGTTCAACTCCAAAAGAAGCCTCATCTCATGTAAAGTTCAAGCTCAGCCCAAGCACACACCAAGTGGGCTCCAGAAGTGGATTTCTGCATCAATTACTTACTTCTGTAAACCCTAGTAGCTAGTCTAGTATAAATAAAACATTTTACTATTGTATTAGACATCTTTGGATTATTTTTGGATTACCTTATGATCCTTTGATCACGTTCATGGGGGCTGGCCATTCGGCCATGCCTGGACCTTCATCACTTATGTATTTTCAACGGTGGAGTTTCTACACACCATAGATTAAGGGTGTGGAGCTCTGCTGTACCTCAAGTTTTAATGCAATTACTACTATTTTCTATTCAATTCAGCTATTCCTATTCTAAGATATTCGTTGCACTTCAACATGATGAATGTGATGATCCGTGACACTCATCATCATTCTCACCTATGAACGCGTGACTGACAACCACTTCCGTTCTACTTTAGACCGGGCGCATATCTCTTGGATTCCTTAATCAGAATCTTCGTGGTATAAGTGATGAGCGGATAATTTGTACGCTTTTTGGCATTGTTTTTAGTATGTTTTTAGTATGATCTAGTTAGTTTTTAGTATATTTTTATTAGTTTTTAGTTAAAATTCACTTTTTTGGACTTTACTATGAGTTTGTGTGTTTTTCTGTGATTTCAGGTATTTTCTGGCAGAAATTGAGGGACCTGAGCAAAAATCTGATTCAGAGACTAAAAAGGACTGCAGATGCTGTTGGATTCTGACCTCGCTGCACTCGAAGTGGATTTTCTGGAGCTACAGAAACCCAATTGGCGCGCTCTCAACGGCGTTGGAAATTAGACATCCTGGGCTTTCCAGCAATATATGATAGTCCATACTTTGCCCAAGATTTGATGGCCCAAACCGGCGTTCAAAGTCACCCTCAGAATTCCCAGCGTTAAACGCCGGAACTGGCACAAGAATGGGAGTTAAACGCCCAAACTGGCATAAAAGCTGGCGTTTAACTCCAAGAAGAGTCTCTACACGAAAATGCTTCAATGCTCAGCCCAAGCACACACCAAGTGGGCCCGGAAGAGGATTTTTATGTCATTTACTCATCTCTGTAAACCCTAGGCTACTAGTTCTCTATATATAGGACCTTTTACTATTGTATAAAGAATCTTTTGGACATCTAGTTCTTAGATCATTGGGAGGCTGGCCTGGCGGCCATGCCTAGACCTTGTTCTTATGTATTTTCAACGGTGGAGTTTCTACACACCATAGATTAAGGTGTGGAGCTCTGCTGTACCTCGAGTATTAATGCAATTACTATTGTTCTTCTATTCAATTCTGCTTGTTCTTGTTCCAAGATATCACTTGTTCTTCAACTTGATGAATGTGATGATCCGTGACACTCATCATCATTCTCACCTATGAACGTGTGGCTGACAACCACCTCCGTTCTACCTTAGATTGGGTGAATATCTCTTGGATTCCTGATACACGATGCATGGTTGATCGCCTGACAACCGAGTGCTCGCCTGACAACCGAGCCAGCCATTCCGTGAGATCAGAGTCTTCGTGGTATAGGCTGGAACTGATGGCGGCATTCAAGAGAATATGGAAGGTCTAACCTTGTCTGTGGTATTCTGAGTAGGATTCAATGATTGAATGACTGTGACGAGCTTCAAACTCCTGAAGGCGGGGCGCTAGTGATAGATGCAAAAGAATCACTGAATTCTATTCCGGCCTGATTGAGAACCGACAGATGGATAGTCGTGCCGTGACAGGGTGCGTTGAACATTTCCACTGAGAGGATGGGAGGTAGCCACTGACAACGGTGAAACCCTTGCATAAGCTTGCCATGGAAAGGAGTAAGAAGGATTGGATGAAGACAGTAGGAAAGCAGAGAGAGACGGAAGGGACAAGTATCTTCATACGCTTATCTGAAATTCCTACCAATGAATTACATAAGTATCTCTATCTTTACCTTTATGTTTTCGTATATCATCATTCATATCCATTTGAGTCTGCCTGACTAAGATTTACAAGGTGACCATAGCTTGCTTCATACCAACAATCTCTGTGGGATCGACCCTTACTCGCATAAGGTTTATTACTTGGACGACCCAGTACACTTGCTGGTTAGTTGTGCGAAGTTGTAGTGATCACAATTTCGTGCACCAATAAGCTAGATTGATGGCGGCATTTAGGAGAATCCGGAAAGTCTAAACCTTGTCTGTGGTATTTCGAGTAGGATTCAGGGATTAAATGACTGTGACGAGCTTCAAACTCGCGATTGTTGGGCGTGATGACAAACGCAAAAGAATTGAGGGATTCTATTCCAACATGATCGAGAATCGACAGATGATTAGCCGTGCCATGACAGAGCATTTGGACCTTTTTCACTGAGAGTATGGGATGTAGCCATTGACAACGGTGATGCCCTACATACAGCTTGCCAGGGAAAGAAATAAGAAGGATTGAAGGAAGGCAGTGATGACAGGTCATCATATACCCATTTTTCAAGCTAATTTCACTTGTTTTATTAGTCTTTATGCACTTTCTTGCATCCTAAGTAAGTGATTTGGAATGAAAATGCATAACTTCTTTAAATCAAGCAACTACCATTAAATTGATGCTAAATCATGAGGTTTGAGCAAGAATTAATTGATTTTCGATGAATTATAAACCTTATGAGTTTAGAGATACTTTGAGTGGTTGTTTTGGTTTCTTGTAAGTGAAGAAGGGAAGAAAAGAAGAAAAACGTGGCTTAAGAAGTGTGGCCAAGAGATAAGAAGTGTGGCGCATGGAAGGGAGGAAGCTACACTGCCCTCCAGGAGAGCACACTGCCCTCCAGGAGAGCAACATAATGAGCCAAACTTTGAAAAGCAACACTGCCCTACCCACAACAAGGGCGGAGCACAATTTGATGCCAAGGACCAAAGGACGCAAAAACTCTGCCCTGCCCTCCTCAAGAGCAATATCGGGCTTCATCCAAGGATAATTCAAAGGAAATTGCTTCCTAGTGCTTCCTCTGGGTTTCGTACCCAAGGACAAAGAGGAAAGGAGTAGCGCTCAAGCACAATGAAAACAAGCAAAAATTGGCTTGCTTTCAATCTCCCAGGATCGAACACGGCACCATGAGGAAGCAAGGAACTAAGCATTACTTTGGTGCCAAGAAAACCAAAGAAAAAGAAGCAGCGTGTGCCTCCACCAAGTTTCGAACTTGGAACCTCACCTTTTGGCAACATTGCCCTGCCCTCCGCAAGGGCAGGGCAGCATTTTGTGGTGCATGGCCAGCGCACAACACTGACGCGCACCAAGGGAGTCTCGGCCAGCAAGCACGCACGCACAGGCAGCTTGGCGCACCATGAAAACTCTGCCCTGCCCTCCATAAGGGCAGGGCAGCATCCTGCAGCATCTTGAACGCACCAAGCACACACGCAACAAGGGCCGCACGCACCATTTCCTGCTCTGCCCTCCACAAGGGCAGGGCAGCCTCCTGGAAGCTACTTTCTCATGGGCTAAAAATTGGATAAAAAATCCAATTTAATTCATTTCTTCACCAAATCAAAAGCCCATCCAAATACAAAAATCCAAGAATAGAAAGTGTATAAATAGGAGATAGTTTGATGTAATTAGGACCCTCTTTTTACTTTGGACTTTTGAACCTTTCTTTTGATTTTGAATTTTTACATTTTGAAACTTCATTTTCTCTGAGAGCTTTGAACTGAGATTTGAGAGAATTGGGAAGGAGAATTGATCTCTCTTCTTCCTCGTTCTTGCTTGAGCATTTTTACTTTTCTTGTTTGAATCTTGAATGTGAAGAATTGAGGAATTTCTGTCTCAATCTCCATTTAAGATCTCTTTGATTTCTCTACTGCATAATTGAGTTGAATCCCAATTCCTTTACTACTTCTTCTTTAATTTCTTGTTAATTGCTTTGTGAGTTTGGATCTGGGAAGGCAATTGAGATCTAGACTTTGCTATCTAGTCTTTGGAGTCCTGAGATCCCATTTCCCTGTTGGTTCTTCTGTGAACCCCTGCTGTAATTTAATTTCCCTCATCCCTTGCTTTGATAATTGTTGCAATTTAATTTCCCTTGCTTTAATTCTGAAATCCCAGTCCTCAAATCCCTTTTCCATTCAAGCAATTTATATTTCTTGCACTTTAAGTTACTGCAATTTACATTTCTTGCACTTTAAGTTTCAGTCATTTAATTTCTTGTTCTTTAAGATTCAGCTCTTTTACTTTCAGTACTTTTTAATTTTTGCAATTCACCCCTCTCCCTTTACATTTTCTGCTATTTACTTACTGTTGGATACAAAATCACTCAACCAATATTTGATTCGCTTGACTAAATCAACCACCGAACTAAAATTGCTCAATCCTTCAATCCCTGTGGGATCGACCTCACTCCCGTGAGTTTTAATACTTGATGCGACCCGGTACACTTGCCGGTGAGTTTTGTGTTGGATCGTTTTCCACACATCATGTTTTTGGCGCCGTTGTCGGGGATTGAATTAGATTGACAATGATTAAGTAAGGTGGTGGTCTAGATTAAGCATTTTTTTCTTTTTAACTAAGCACATTAACTGTTTGACACATTGTGTCACCTACCCCTCTAACCACATTCTAGCATTAGAATATCCATGTTTCATTTGGTTTGTTTGTGATTCTTGCAAGTCATGGAGGCTGAGGTGCGTGAAGAGGTAGTAAGCAACAATACCCAGCCTGCAAGAAGGGTGTTGGCCTCTTACACTATCCCCAATGCAAGAAACTGTGGGAGTAGCATACTCACTCCCAACGTTCATGTAAATAATTTTGAGTTGAAGCCTCAACTTATCACTCTAGTGCAGAACAATTGCTCCTATGGAGGAAGTCTACTTGAAGATCCAAACCAACACTTATCCATCTTCCTCAGGATTTGTGAAACTGTCAAAACAGGTGGTGTGCATCCAGACATCTACAAGCTACTGTTGTTTCCATTCTCTCTGAAGGATAAGGCCACTCAATGGCTAAAGACATTTCCCAAAGAAAGCATCAATAATTGGGAAGACTTAGTGAGCAAATTCTTAGCCAAGTTCTATCCTCCCCAAAGGATTATCAAGCTGAAAACAGAGGTGCAAACATTCATTCAAATGGATGGAGAGTCACTGTATGATGCCTGGGAGAGATACAAGGCCTTAATTAGGAAATGTCCCCCAGAAATGTTTAGTGAGTGGGATAGACTCCAAAACTTCTATGAAGGGTTGACCCAGAAAGCTCAAGAAGCATTAGATCATTCAGCAGGAGGCTCATTGCAGCTAATGAAGACAGCAGAAGAAGCCCAAAACCTCATAGAGATGGTGGCAAACAATTAATATTTCTTTGCTCATCAAAGACAACGCCAACTAGCCCAGAGAAGGGATGTGCTGGAGCTTGAAGGTATTGACGTTCTCTTGGCACAAAACAAACAGATGCATCAACAGCTTCAGCAACAAATAGAAATGATGACCAGGAAAATTGATGGACTGCAAGGTGTTGCAGTAAACACACAATGCTAATCTCAAACCTCACATGGGTGGAATCAATCTGAAGAAAGTTTTGGGACATTCAATTTTGAGCAACAAAGCCCTGAGCAGGTGCAATGCATGAACAATACTTCAAGTTCATTTCAACACAATTTTCATGGTGATGCACACAAGACACCCTGGAAGACTCATTCTAATTCAAGGTGGGGTGAGCATCAGAATCAAAGACAAAGGGACTTCAACTCTGGCAGCCTCAACAACACAAGCAACCATAACCATTCATTCAATAATACTAACCAATTCAAAAATTCACAAAACACATATCACCAACCCCATAATAACTCACAAAACCACCAGAATAGCTTTTCCACATCCACATCCCACCCACAAAGTACCCCCACAATTAATTCAAATAACTTCCAACAACAACCATCTCATTTCACACAACCACAACTAAATTTAGACTCTCAAAGAATCTCAAGTCTAGAGAAAATGATGGAGAAACTCATGAAAAATCAAGAGATGGCAAGACAAGATCAGGAAGCTGCAAGGAAAGATCAGACCCTGGCATTCAAAAACTAAGAAACCTCAATCAGAAACCTTGAGAGACATATGGGGCAAATGGCTAAGCAAATTTCAGAAATGGATGAGAAGAGAGCAAATGCCTTCCCCAATGTCACTGAAGAACACCCAAGGGACAAAGGAAAAGCCACAAAATGGGAGGAGTGCAAAGCAATCACAGTGGGAATTGAGAAGACTATGAAGAAGGAAGCCATCAATCAGGACAAACACAACAGAGAAGTTCCACAAGAAGAGACAGAAGGGAAAAGTAAAGAGGATCTAGAAACCAAAAATGCAAAAATTTCAAAGGGATACAAGAACACCCTTGAATCACAACTACAAGAGAAGAGGGAAGGAGTGAATCCTTGTGTCCCCAAACTTCTATACCTTCAGAGGTTTAAAAAAGAAAATGAGGATAAGCAATACTCAAAATTCCTGGACATATTCAAGACACTTAGCTTCAATATTCCTTTCTTGGAAGCACTTGAACAGATGCCACTATATGCCAAATTCATGAAGGAAGTTCTGACAAAGAAAAGATCCCTGAAGGAAGGACAGATTGTTGAGATGACAAAAGAATGTAGTGCTATCCTCCAAAGAAAGTTGCCAGAGAAGAAAGATGATCCTGGGAGTTTTTACATACCTTGCACCATAGGAAACATAACAATTGAGAAGTCATTCTGTGACCTCGGTGCAAGCATAAACTTGATGCCTTTGTCTCTAATGAGGAAACATAACATTTCTGAGCTGAAGTCTACACGAATAGTTCTCCAAATGGCTGACAAATCCACTAAGCAAGCACTGGGAGTTGTAGAGAATGTGTTGGTAAAAGTGGGAAAATTCTTTCTCCCGGCCGACTTTGTTATCTCAGATATAGAAGAGGACCCTGACACTCCCATCATCCTGGGGAGGCCTTTCCTAGCTACGGGCAGAGCATTGATAGATGTGGAAAAAGGGAAATTGTTGCTGAGAGTGCATGATGAACATCTAGCATTCCATATTTTTAAAACCTTGCATGAACCCATTCAAGAAGAAGATTTTATGAAGGATAGGGCCAGAGATCAAAGTTTGAAGGAGGCAATCAATGAGTTAACCCCAAGACTTCTAAATTCATGCCTGAAAGCAGTAGAGATGGTGCAACAAACCAAAGAAGTCAAGGAGGAACTAGATCCAAAACCCCCAGATGAGAAATTCAACATCCTAGATAAAGAACCACCAAGGTAGGGAGTATCTCTTGAGAAAGAAAAGAAGAAGAGGCCAAGAGGATGGAGAAATAAGAAGATCCCTACTGAAGGCTTTTCACCAGGGGATAAAGTGGTGTTAAACACCCAACCAATGAAGGTGTCTCCACAATCATCTGAATACTATACTGTGAACCGGGTCCTTTCACTTGAACACCTAGAGATCATCAAAGAGGAGACTGGAAGGAAGTTCACAGTAAGAGGAGAAAAACTGAGGCACTATGATTTTCAGCCTCCATGAAGTAAAAATGAAAGATGTCAAGCTAGTGACAATAAAGAAGCGCTTGTTGGGAGGCAACCCAACCTGAGGTAGTTTTCTTTTCATAGCTTTTTCAATAAAAATGTTGAATAATTGGTATGCATTACAAGGAGCTAAGTTTGGTGTTGCACACCAAAACAATTTAAGGGAAAGATTCTAAGTTTGGTGTTCCACCAAAAATCTCATTTAAAAACACATTCTCACCTCTTGCATAATGCTAGCTCTAAGCAATCAAACAAATTATCCAACTATTTAACTGCTTTCTAGCTTTAATTCCATAACCTTTAGCAAGGACACAAGGTTTCACATATGGTTAACTTGTTGCATCAGAGGCAGTGGTAAGCAATTAAGTTTGGTGTCTTCAACACCTCAATAAATCCAAGAGCCACACTCAGTTTATGCATACTAACCATGCAATTAAGGGCTTGAGAAGCAAGCAACTTTGAGAATTATGCAGGACATGAGTCAACAATTGAAGATATTATGCATCTTGACTCAAAGAAAACACAACAAAAGGAAGAATCAAAGGGCTGCAACTTCAAAGGTTGTATCTAAACTTAATCCTTGCTGCTGTAAATTGTTTTGAACATGGGAACCATTATATATCCTGCTAAAGTGTTTATCTAGTTACAAGTGAAGTTGCTTGATTAAGAATGCTAATCTACATGAAGCTTGTCATTCATCACCTAGCTGAATTTTGTTTTGTTTCCCATATGCTTGAATAAAAGAGAACTGTTTGAATTAGAAAGAAAATATCCAATGTTGCATAAGTTAGAATGGAAGTTAATGGAGGTGTATGTGTTTGATTAAATGCATAACTCATGAAATAATTGTTGTATAATGTCATTTTCATTGAAGTGTGAGCTAGCTTGCTGTCATAAAGATTCCTATCAATAAAGAAAAATCCCTTGAGAGCAAAAAGAAAAATAAAACAGAAAGAAAAGGAAATAGAAAAAGCCAATGTGGCAAGAAAAACAAAGAATAAAGGCTGGACACCAATAGCTTGGACCCTAGGACACATGCTTGTGGTGTTCTTGTACTAGGATATGCTTGGACAAGTAAATTCTGAGGGGTATTTCAAAACCCGGTCACTTAGATCAACTGATTTGGGATGGCCAATTGAAAGTCCACAATAAAGAGCAACTTAGATATAGAACATTTAGTTATCCAAAGAGATGCTGGGCATCAATGATCCTAGGAAGAAATAGTGAGCCATGTGTCTGTGGTGGAAAGATGTTGAGTAAAAATAAAGCCAAAGGCTACTACTGCAACATTAGACACCAAGCCTTCAAAGAATAATAAGCTTGTTAAGCATCATAAGAAAAGAAAAGTTAGCAAGGGAGCAATTAAAGAGTAAACCTTATAACAGCAAGTTTAGTAAGCCTTTGAGGAAAAATGTATATTATGTAACAGCAAACAATAACTTGGGTTGTCATTATCTGCATAAAAACTCCATAAATCAAGTTCTGCTATATGCCTAATAAGGATATAATTGCTCTTCTTGTTCATTTCATTTTCTCCTAGTTTTGATGCTTGCTTGGGGACAAGCAAGAATTAAGTTTGGTGTTGTGATGACAGGTCATCATATACCCATTTTTCAAGCTAATTTCACTTGTTTTATTAGTCTTTATGCACTTTCTTGCATCCTAAGTAAGTGATTTGGAATGAAAATGCATAACTTCTTTAAATCAAGCAACTACCATTAAATTGATGCTAAATCATGAGGTTTGAGCAAGAATTAATTGATTTTCAATGAATTATAAACCTTATGAGTTTAGAGATACTTTGAGTGGTTGTTTTGGTTTCTTGTAGGTGAAGAAGGGAAGAAAAAAAGAAAAACGTGGCTTAAGAAGTGTGGCCAAGAGATAAGAAGTGTGGCGCATGGAAGGGAGGAAGCTACACTGCCCTCTAGGAGAGCACACTGCCCTCCAGGAGAGCAACATAATGAGCCAAACTTTGAAAAGCAACACTGCCCTGCCCACAACAAGGGTGGAACACAATTTGATGCCAAGGACCAAAGGAAGCAAAAACTCTGCCCTGCCCTCCTCAAGAGCAATATCGGGCTTCATCCAAGGATAATTCAAAGGAAATTGCTTCCTAGTGCTTCCTCTGGGTTTCGAACCCAAGGACAAAGAGGAAAGGAGTAGCGCTCAAGCACAATGAAAACAAGCAAAAATTGGCTTGCTTTCAATCTCCCAGGATCGAACACGGCACCATGAGGAAGCAAGGAACTAAGCATTACTTTGGTGCCAAGAAAACCAAAGAAAAAGAAGCAGCGTGTGCCTCCACCAAGTTTCGAACTTGGAACCTCACCTTTTGGCAACATTGCCCTGCCCTCCGCAAGGGCAGGGCAGCATTTTGTGGTGCATGGCCAGCGCACAACACTGACGCGCACCAAGGAATCTCGGCCAGCAAGCACGCACGCACAGGCAGCTTGGCGCACCATGAAAACTCTGCCCTGCCCTCCACAAGGGCAGGGCAACATCCTGCAGCATCTTGAACGCACCAAGCACGCATGCAATGAGGGCCGCACGCACCATTTCCTGCTCTGCCCTCCACAAGGGCAGGGCAGCCTCCTGGAAGCTACTTTCTCATGGGCTAAAAATTGGATAAAAAATCCAATTTAATTCATTTCTTCACCAAATCAAAAGCCCATCCAAATACCAAAATCCAAGAATAAAAAGTGTATAAATAGGAGATAGTTTGATGTAATTAGGACCCTCTTTTTACTTTGGACTTTTGAACCTTTCTTTTGATTTTGAATTTTTACATTTTGAAACTTCATTTTCTCTGAGAGCTTTGAACTGAGATTTGAGAGAATTGGGAAGGAGAATTTATCTCTCTTCTTCCTCGTTCTTGCTTGAGCATTTTTACTTTTCTTGTTTGAATCTTGAATGTGAAGAATTGAGGAATTTCTGTCTCAATCTCCATTTAAGATCTCTTTGATTTCTCTACTGCATAATTGAGTTGAATCCCAATTCCTTTACTGCTTCTTCTTTAATTTTTTGTTAATTGCTTTGTGAGTTTGGATCTGGGAAGGCAATTGAGATCTAGACTTTGCTATCTAGTCTCTGGAGTCCTGAGATCCCATTTCCCTTTTGGTTCTTCTGTGAACCCCTGCTGTAATTTAATTTCCCTTTCTGTTTGAGATCTAACAGAATTCAAATCATCCCTTGCTTTGATAATTGTTGCAATTTAATTTCCCTTGCTTTAATTCTGAAATCCCAGTCCTCAAATCCCTTTTCCATTCAAGCAATTTATATTTCTTGCACTTTAAGTTACTGCAATTTACATTTCTTGCACTTTAAGTTTCAGTCATTTAATTTCTTGTTCTTTAAGATTCAGCTCTTTTACTTTCAGTTCTTTTTAATTTCTACAATTCACCCCTCTCCCTTTACATTTTCTGCTATTTACTTACTGTTGGATACAAAATCACTCAACTAATATTTGATTCGCTTGACTAAATCAACCACCGAACTAAAATTGCTCAATCCTTCAATCCCTGTGGGATCGACCTCACACACGTGAGTTTTATTACTTGATGCGACCCGGTACACTTGCCGGTGAGTTTTGTGTTGGATCGTTTTCCACACATCAGGCAGTAGAAAAGCAGAGATTTAACAGGAACAAGCATCTCCAAACACTTATCTGAAATTCCCACCATTGAATTACATGAGTAACTCTATCTTTATTTTCTATTTATTTATTATTATTATTCGAAAACACCATAACATTTACTATCTGCCTAATTGAAATTTACAAGATGACCATAGTTTGCTTCATACCAACAATCTCCGTGGGATCGACCCTTACTCACGTAAGGTATTACTTGGATGACCCAGTGCACTTGCTGGTTAGTTGTGCGGAGTTGTGACTAAGTGTGATTCAAGTTTGAGAGCGCTATCAAGTTTTTGGCACCATTGTTGATGATCACAATTTCATGCACCATCAGTGCACATTCGCCACTTCCCGTCTGATTTTTTCACCAAGACGACGTTAGCAAGCCATAGTGGGTATTTGACTTCTCTTACGAAACCTGCCTCTGGTAGAGCTTGTATCTGCTCCTCCACAGCTTGAGAGTGTACTGGTCCTAACTTTCTACGCCTCTGTTACACCGGCCGAGATCCCAAGTAGACTGCTAGCTTGTGGCACATTAACTTGGGATCTATGCCTGACATGTCTGCGGCTGATGACTTACATCATCTACCTTTCTTTCTTGCATAAAAAGACCATAAAAGAGCACAAACCTTATTTGATCAGTACAATTCATGCATTATTTGATGAATATTATGGTACACTACTTTGAAGATGAGTTGTGCTGAATTGCAGGTGAAAAAAGGTATCAAAAATGGGAAGAAGACAAGCAAGAATCTGGGCGTGTGAAACTGGCGTGTCACTTGAGGGCAAACGCCACAAAAATGTATTGGCGTGGCACACCAGAAGCTAAGCGTGGCACGCCAGTACTAAATTCCAGAAGGGAGAACCAAGCATGCATGTGGGCGTGGCACGCCAAGGACTGGGTGTGGAACGCTCGTAATAAACTCCAGAGAGCAAAAAGAAGAACCACTAGAAGGGCGTGGCACGCCAGATCCATCAACCACTATGGGCGTGCCACTTGAAGTTGAAGGCGTGGCACGCCAGGAGCTAGAGAGTCACTTTGGCGTGCCACTTGAAGATCTATGCGTGGCACGCCAAGCTTGAAGAATGAACAAATATATGGGTGTGCCACTTGAGCAACCAGGCGTGGCACACCAGACATCATAAGCAAGATCTGGGCAATGCGCTTAGTGTCGAAGGCGTGGCACGCCAGTCCCAAAAACTCACTTTGGCGTGCCACTTGAAGGTCAAGGCGTGGCACGCCACTTACTGGAACAACACAAGATCATGGGTGTGGCACGCCAACCTTCGGGCGTGGCACACTGGTATAACTTTCCAGAGAGGGTGGAAAAGGCCAATTACATAGGGTGTGCCACTTGAAGTTGAAGGCGTGGCACGCCAATCACTATTTGTCACTTAGGCATGCCACTTGAGCAACAAGGCGTGGCACGCCAATGCCATTCAGAGGCAAGAGAAGCATTGGGGCGTGCCACTTGAGTTCGTGGCGTGGCACGCCAAGCAGAAGGATCATTCACCTAACAAGGGTGTGGCACGCCAGACCCAGGGCGTGCCACGCTAGTGCAACTTTGCAGAGAACTCAACCAAGCACACAACAAGGGCGTGGCATGCCAGCTTTTAGGCGTGGCACACCAGTTCAAATTTCCAGAAGCAAGGAAAGTGGAGGAATCAAAAGGGCGTGCCACTTGAGCTCGAAGGCATGGCACACCAACACAAGAATGTCACTATGGCATGCCACTTAAGCTCGAAGGCATGGCACGTCAAAGTTGAAAGAGGGACGAGCGTGCCACTTGAAGGATTGAGCGTGGCACGCCAAGCCATTTTGCAAGGCACGTGACACGCCTGAGAAGCGCCAACCACACGCCAGCTAAGGGGTCACGTTTATTATGTGCTTTCTTTCCCTCCAAAATGTAATTTTCCTTTTTCACTTTTGTAATTCTTTTATTTTCACTAGGAGTAGTATATATACCCCAAAAGAGTACTGAAGAAGGGGCGAAGCTGTTTGTTCTAGATTCACTTTTACATTCCATTTTTGAGTACCTTATAAGCTATGAGTAGCTAACTTCCCTCTCATTGAGAGAGGGAGCTCTGTTGTACTTGATGGATTGATAATAGTGAAATTCTTCTTCTCTTCATCTTCTCTTGATTTGATAGGAGGAATTTCGTGCTTAATGCTTAGTATTCAATCATCTTGGGAAAGAGATTGAATGCAATTGGGTTTCATGGGAACCTTGGGAAAGGAAACATGAAACCATGCTTGAAATCCCTTCTTATATTTGAGTAGATTATGGGTTTTTGTGATGGGATATGTGACATATAATCCCCCCTCTACCTGAATCTACAACGGTGTATAGTATAATCAGGGACCAAGCATATATCTCTTCATGAGCAATTAGACTAAGGAATTGGCTATTGATCAAGATTTGAGAGATTGAGTCACCAAGGGATTGGGGCTCAATCAATCATGATTGCCAAGAGGTAAGTGAGTTGCATGATTGAAGGAGATCTTAGCTAGATTTGACCCAAAGAGGCAACATCTCCCAATCTCAATGAATTCCCCATTCTCATCTATCCAATTCTTTATAGCTCAATTTTACTTTCAGCAATTCCCCATTCCCATTTACATTCAAGTCATTTATGATTCAGCAATTTACATTCTGCAATTTCCATTCCTGCACTTTAATGCTTTTCTTTATATTCTAGTCATTTATATTTATGCCATTTACAATTCTGCACTTCACACTATCATTAATCTGCTTGACTAATTCACTAATCAATTAAAACTGCTTGAGTTTGCCAATCTCTGTGGATACGATTCCACTCCTCTGTGAGTTATTACTTGGCAATAATTTTTGTTGCGCTTGCCAAAAGAACTCATTTACTAAGTTTTAAATTAAAAAAAAGGGTAGTGAATCAAACTCATCAAGTTTTATGGCGCCGTTGCCAGGGATTAGCTTAAATTTGACCGTGAGTAATTTGATTGGAGAGCTAGATCAAGAAATTTAATTTCCTTGTTAATTTTAATTTTTTTAATTTAGTATTTTTCTTTGAATTTCCTTCTTCTTTGATTATCCCCATTCTCACTCTTCTAACTATTTGATTAATTGCACCACTCACAGTAACAACCACTCTAACAAAGTGATTCATTCACCCACTTTCTTTCTTGCTCTTTGTCTTGGTTATTTGTATGACAGGTAGGAGAAGCGGAGCTTCAACTTCCTTTGATTCTGAACCAGAGAGAACTCTCTTTAGATTAAGGAGGGAAGCAAGAGGGGAGAGTGTCGTTGGTGCTGAGGAAGAGGAAGAGTATTTTGAAACAACCATGGAGGAGAACATGGAGAATCATCATGAGGAAAAGTTCACAACCATGCCAGAGGAGGCCCAGTCAATCATGATGGGCAAGAAAGGAAAGTCTTAGGCTCCTACATCAACCCAAATCCAGGGAACTGTGGTAGCAGCATCCTAAAGCCAACAATTCATGCCAATAATTTTGAGTTGAAGCCTTAGCTTATCACACTTGTTCAGAATAATTTCTCATATGGATGAAATGCCAAAGAAGATCCTAATTAACATCTCAGCACATTCTTGAGAATATGTGATACTATAAAGTGCAACGGGGTACACCCCGACATCTACAAACTACTCTTGTTCCCTTTCTCACTCCGATATAAGGCAGTAAAGTGTTTGGAATCATTTCCCAAGGACAGCCTGACTACATGGGAGGAGGTCGTGAATAGATTCCTTGCTAGATTCTACCCCCCACAAAGAATCAATAGGCTGAGGGCTGAAGTGCAAACCTTCAGACAACAAGATGGAAAAACACTTTATGAGGCCTGGGAGAGATTCAAAGATCTCACAAGAAGATGCCCACCAGAAATGTTCAATGAGTGGGTACAACTACACATCTTCTATGAGGGACTATCCTATGAAGCAAAGAAAGCAGTAGATCATTCTTCAGGAGGCTCGCTCAACAAAAAGAAAACCATTAAAGAGGTCATAGATGTCATTGAAACTGTAGCAAAAAATGAGTACTTCTATGCCTCAGAAAGGACTCAAAAGAAGGGAGTGCTAGAACTCAATTCTGTAGATGCTTTGTTAGCTCAGAATAAGGTAATTGCGGCACAAATAGCAGCACTAACCAAGAGGATAGAGGCCAACCAAGCCTCAGTCATTCAAGACCAAACTCCTCAACAAGAAGGAAATGCATCAGAATCTGAAGGTGACTGGGAACAAGTTAATTATGTCCACAATTCATCCAGAACACCTTATGACCCACACTCTAAGACATACAACCTAGGTTGGAAGAACCACCCAAACTTTGGGTGGAGAAATCAACAAAACCATAACCAGGACCACAACAAGCCTTATCCATCAAATCAACAAACCCACAACCCCAACCATCAAACAGGGAACCATAGACCTTACCATAACTCACAAAACACATCATACCACAACAACCAACCCATACACAACAACTTCAATCAAGATACACCATCCTCAACCATGCAATCATGCGAAATCAAGAGCAACTTTGAGAGGATAGAGGCTGCAATAGCACAACTGTCATTCCAGATTTCAGGGGCAGTCTCCTCCCTTATGGACAGACAAGCATAAACCGATACGAGGATAGATACTAATCAAGAGGAATATAGGTCAAATCTGAAAAATCAAGGTGCAGTAATCTCAAAGTTGGAAGCACAAATAGGGATTCTTTCCAAACAAATCCCACTCTCCACTCACACATTTCCCAGTGATACCATGGCCAACCCAAGAGGGGAATGCAAAGCCATAACTCTAAGAAGTGGGAAGGTTGTAGAGGAAGGAGCCCCGAGCAAAGATAGTCATAAGAGGTTGCATCAAAACATGGAAAAGAGGACGAAGAGGGGATCCCAACTTCACCCCCTCCAAAACCAGTTTTGAAGCCTTATTTACCAAAGGCACCATACCCTCAATGATTGAGAAAGGATAGGAAGGATGGCCAGTTTTCTAAGTTTCTAGAGATCTTTAAGAAGCTCCAAATTAATATACCATTTGCTGAGGCATTAGAACAAATGCCACTCTATGCCAAGTTCTTGAAGGAGCTCATAACCAAAAAGAGGAATTGGGAAGCAAAAGAAACCATAGTGTTGACTGAGGAGTGCAGCGCCATCATACAAAAGAAGCTACCTCAAAAGCTGAAAGATCCGGGGAGTTTTCAAATCCCCTGCATCATAGGGGACATCACTATTGAGAAAGCTTTGTGTGATTTGGGGGCTAGTATAAATCTCATGTCCCTAACCATGATGAGAAGGATGAAGATTGAGGAAGCCAAGCCAACAAGAATGGTACTCCAATTGGCTGATAGAACATTCAAGTTTCAACATGGGGTGGTAGAAGATTTACTAGTGAAAGTAGGGGAGTTCATTTTCTCTGCTGATTTTATTGTGCTAGACATGGAGAAAGAGGCCAACACATTAATTATCCTGGGAAGACCATTTCTAGCTACTGCTGGAGCCATCATTGATGTACAAAAAGGGGAACTAGTCCTGAGACTGCATGAAGAAAAAATGGTCTTCAATGTCTTCAAAGCAATGAGCTACCCCAAGGAATCCATAGGAGAATGCATGATGGTAGATACCATGGAACAGATAGTTCAAGAAGTTTTGGGGGAAGAACAATGTGAAGAAAATATTGAGATGAAACAAGCAACCTTGAGGAGCTCAATCATACTAACTACCACAAATAACAAAAATGCAGATGCACCAAAATTGGAGCTGAAAACCTTACCTCCTAGCTTGAAGTATGCATACCTAGGCACTAATCACACTTACCCAGTGATCATAAATTCAAGTCTGAGCAAGGAGCAAGAGGAGGAACTTATCCAAATGCTGAGACAACACAAGGATGCCATAGGCTGGACACTTTCAGATTTAAAAGGGATCAGCCCTTCAATGT
The DNA here is from genome assembly GCF_003086295.3 of Arachis hypogaea. Taxonomy (NCBI): domain Eukaryota; kingdom Viridiplantae; phylum Streptophyta; class Magnoliopsida; order Fabales; family Fabaceae; genus Arachis; species Arachis hypogaea. Next base: position 61,782,491 of record NC_092044.1, on the reverse strand, counting down.
GCATGCATAAAATCTTACTTGAAGAGGATGCCAAACCCTCAAGACAGCAACAAAGGAGACTAAACCCAACTATGAATGAAGTAGTTCAGAAAGAAGTTCTAAAATTGTGGCAAGCAGGGGTGATCTACCCCATCTTGGACAGCCCTTGGGTAAGCCCGGTGCAAGTAGTTCCTAAGAAAGGGGGGATCACTGTTATGGCAAATGAGAAGAATGAATTGATACCCACAAGAACGGTAACCGGATGGTGTATGTGCATTGACTACCGAAAACTTAATGAAGCCACCCGAAAAGATCACTTTCCCCTGCCCTTCATGGACCAGATGCTTGAAAGATTGGCAGGACATGAGTACTACTATTTTCTAGACGGGTATTTGGGCTACAACCAGATTGTTGTAGACCCCAAGGATCAGAAAAAAACTTCATTTACTTGTCCATATGGCGTTTTTGCTTATAGGATGATGCCCTTTGGATTGTGCAATGGACCTGCCATATTCCAAAGGTGCATGCTCTCCATTTTTTAGATATGATTGAGAAGTTCATAGAAGTATTCATGGACGATTTCTTTGTGTTTGGGAACTCATATTCTGATTGCCTATACCATCTTTCCCTTGTGCTAAAAAGGTGTCAAGAAACCAACCTTGTTCTAAACTGGGAGAAATGCCATTTTATGGTAACTGAAGGGGTGGTTCTTGGTCACAAGATTTCAAAAGATGGCATAGAAGTAGATAGAGCAAAAGTGGAAGTAATTGAAAAATTACCTCCACCTTGCAATGTCAAAGCAATCAGAAGCTTTTTGGGACATACTGGGTTCTATAGGAGGTTTATTAAACACTTTTCAAAGATTGCAAAACCCCTTAGCAACCTACTTGTCTCAAACACTCCCTTTGTTTTTGATAGAGAATGCATGGTAGCCTTTGATGAACTTAAAATGAGACTCTCCTATGCACCTATTATAGCACCACCAAGTTGGGATCTTCCCTTTGAACTAATGTGTGATGCATCTGATTTTGCTGTTGGTGCCGTCCTAGGACAAAGGAGAGACAAGCTAGTACATGTGATCTACTATGATAGCAAAGTCCTTAATGAGAATCAAAGGAACTATACCACCACAGAGAAAGAACTTTTAGCCATAGTTTTTGCTTTTGATAAGTTTAGATCATATCTTATTGGCTCAAAAGTAATTATGTTCACTGATCATGCAGCACTCAAGTACTTGTTTACCAAACAAGAATCTAAGCCCAGATTGATAAGGTGGATCCTGCTGCTCCAAGAATTCGATATTGAGATTAAAGATAAGAACGGAGCAGAAAACAAGGTAGCTGACCATCTCTCAAGGAGCCCACAAGAAGAAGAAATGCAGCAAGTTGCAGTAAATGAAAGCTTCCCTGATGAACAATTGATGATGATTCAAGTAGCCCCTTGGTTTGCAGACATAGCTAATGATGAGCGGATAATTTATACGCTTTTTGGCATTGTTTTTAGTATGCTTTTAGTATGTTTTAGTTAGTTTTTATTATATTTTTATTAGTTTTTATTTAAAATTCACTTTTCTGGACTTTAATATGAGTTTGTGTGTTTTTATGTTATTTCAGGTATTTTCTGGCTGAAATTGAGGGACCTGAGCAAAAATCTGATTCAGAGGCTGAAAAGGGCTGCAAATGCTATTGGATTCTGACCTCCCTGCACTCAAAGTGGATTTTCTGGAGTTACAGAAGCCCAATTGGCTTGCTCTCAATTGCGTTGGAAAGTAGACATCCAGGGCTTTCCAGCAATATATAATAGTCTATACTTTGCCCGAGGTTTAATGGCGCAAACAGGCGTTCCAAGTCAGCTTCAGAATTTCCGGTGTTAAACGCCGGAACTAGCACAAAAGTGGGAGTTAAACGCCCAAACTGGCACAAAAGTTGGCGTTTAACTCCTAGAAAGGTATCTACACATGGAAGCTTCAATGCTCAGCCCAAGCACACACCAAGTGGGCCCGGAAGTAGATTTTTATGTCATTTACTCATTTCTGTAAACCCTAGGCTACTAGTTCTCTATAAATAGGACCTTTTGCTATTGTATTTGGGGATCTTTCAATCTTCGGATCATCTTTTGATCATGTTTTTATTATTGAACCCTCTTTGAGAGGCTGGCCATTCGGCCATGCCTAGACCGTGTTCTTATGTATTTTCAACAGTAGAGTTTCTACACACCATAGATTAAGGTGTGGAGCTCTGCTGTACCTCGAGTATTAATGCAATTACTATTGTTCTTCTATTCAATTCAGCTTATTCTTGTTCTAAGATATCACTTGTTCCTCAACTTGATGAATGTGATGATCCGTGACACTCATCATCATTCTCACCTATGAACATGTGCCTGACAACCACCTCCATTCTACCTTAGATTGAGTGGATATCTCTTGGATTATTCCTTAATCAGAATCTTCGTGGTATAAGCTAGAATCCATTGGCGGCTATTCTCGAGAATCCGGAAGGTCTAAACCTTGTCTGTGATATTCTGAGTAGGATTCAGGGATTGAATGACTGTGACGAGCTTCAAACTCGCGATTGTGGGGCGTTAGTGACAGACGCAAAAGAATCACTGGATTCTATTCCGACATGATCGAGAACCGACAGATGAATAGCCGTGCTGTGACAGAGCGCGTTGAACATTTTCACTGAGAGGACAAGACTATAGCCATTGACAACGATGATGCCCAACATACAGCTTGCCATGGAAAGGAGTAAGAAGGATTGGATGAAGACAGTAGGAAAGCAGAGAGACGGAAGGGACAAAACATCTCCATACGCTTATCTGAAATTCTCACTAATTAATTACATAAGTATCTCTATCTTTATTTTATGTTTTATTCATCTTTTAATCATTAATCCTCTATAACCATTTGATTCCGCCTGAATGAGATTTACAGGATGACCATAGCTTGCTTCATACCAACAATCTCTATGGGATCGACCCTTACTCGCGTAAGGTTTATTACTTGGACGACCTAGTGCACTTGCTGGTTAGTTGTGCGAAGTTGTGAAAAAGAGTTGAGATTGCAATTGAGCATACCATGTTGATGGCGCCATTGATGATCACAATTTCGTGCACCATGTTTTTGGCGCCGTTGCCGGGGATTGTTTGAGTTTGGACAACTGACGGTTCATCTTGTTGCTTAGATTAGGTAATTTTATTTTATGTTTAAGCTTTTTACTTTTCGAAAATTTTTCAAAAATACAAAAAAATATTTCTATTTTGTTCTTCAGAGTTTTTAAGAATGGATTCTAGAGTTTCATGATGATTTGTTGAAGTATGGCTGGCTGTGAAGCCATGTCTAATTCCTGGAACGGAGTCTTAGACTAGCATTGCAATGATTCCTGGAATTCTCTTTAAGAATTTTGAACCCTTGTTTTCTTTTCCACTCAATTTTCGAAAAAGCACAAAAAAAATTTATAAAATCTTAAAATAAAAAATATTTTTATGTTTCTTGTTTGAGTCTAGTGTCTAATTTTAAGTTTGGTGTCAATTGCATGTCTTTATTTTTCTAATTTTTGAAAATTACATGCATTATGTTCTTCATTGATCTTCAAGTTGTTCGTGATGATTTCCTTGCTCTGATCTTTAAATTCTCTTGTCTTGAGTGTTTAGTTGTTTCTCATATGCATTCTCAATTTGTTAGTGTCAATAGTATACAAACTTCTAAGTTTGGTGTCTTGCATGCATTGTTTATTTGATCTTAGTTGCATTTTGATTATTCCTCATCATTAAAAATTCAAAAAAAAAATTTTAATTTGTGTCTTTTCAAGTCAATAATACAGAGAATTGAAGATTCAGAACATGCAGCAGAGGAATTACACAGAAAAAACTGGGCGTTCAAAACGCCCAGTGAAGAAGGAAAATTGGCGTTTAAATGCCAGCCAAGGTACCTGGCTGGGCGTTTAACGCCCAAAAGGGTAGTGATGTGTGGAAAATGATCCAACACAAAACTCACCGGCAAGTGTACCGGGTCACATCAAGTAATAAAACTCACGGGAGTGAGGTCGATCCCACAGGGATTGAAGGATTGAGCAATTTTAGTTTAGTGGTTGATTTAGTCAAGCGAATCAAGTATTGGTTGAGTGATTTTGTATCCAACAGTAAGTAAATAGCAGGAAATGTAAAGGGAGAGGGATAATTTGCAGAAATTAAAGAGACTTGAAAGTAAAGGCACTGAATCTTAAAGAACAAGAAACTAAATGACTGAAACTTAAAGTGCAAGAAATGTAAATTGCAGTCACTTAAAGTGCAAGAAATGTAAGTTGCTTGAATGGAAAAGGGATTTGAGGACTGGGAATTCAGAATTTAAGCAAGGAAAATTAAATTGCAATAATTAACTAAACAAGAGATGAATTGAAATTGACTAGATCTCAAACAGCAAATGGAAATTCAATTGCAGCAGTGGTTCAGCAGAAGAACCAATAAGAGAAAATTAGATCTCAGGACTTCAGAGACTAGATAGCAGAGTCTAGATCTCAATTGCCTTCCCGGATCCAAGTTCACAAAGTAATCAAAGAGAAATTGAAGATTGAAGCAGCAAAGGAAATTGAATTCAACTTAATTATGCAGTAGGAATATCAAAGAGATCTTAAATGGAGATTGAGACAGGAGTTCCTCAATTCTTCACACTCAAGACTCAACAAAACCCAATAAAGAAAACAAAACGAGCAGAGGAAGAAGAAGTGAATTCCCTCCTCCAATTCTCAAGCCAAGTTTGCAGAAAAAAGAAAAATGGAAAGTGCTCTCAAGTGACTAAGGATGAAAATTCAAAATGAAAGCAAGCTCTCTAAAAAAAACCTAAAAACCTCTCTTCTAATCCTAACTAATACCTATTTATACACTTTCCATTTTGGATCTAAGAATTTTGAGTGGGCTTTTTGATTTGGTGAAGAATTGAATTAAGTTGGATTTTTGAGTGAAATTCAGCCCATGTTGCTCCCAGGAGGCTGCCCTGCCCATGTGGAGGGCAGAACAGGGAAGTTATGTGAGGAAGCATGTTGCGTGCCAAGTGTGGGAGAGGCATCAGGATGCTGCCCTGCCCTTGTGGAGGGCAGGGCAGTGTTGTCATGGTGCGCCTTGCCTTCCTGCCCGTGCGTCCAAGCTGCGCGTGCCCAAGCTTCTGGCCGTGCCAATTTGTGTGCCATGCACCAAGAAATGCTGCCCTACCCTCCACAAGGGCAGGGCAGCGCAGGCTTTCCTTGTCCTTGGGTGAGGTCCCAGGTTCGAACCTTGCTGGATGGCTTTTTGTTGCATTTCCTCCTTGGGTTCCTTGGCACCAAAGTAGCGCCTAGTTCTTTGCTTCCTCAAGGTGCTATGTTCGATCCTTGGAGGTTGAAAACAAACCAATTTTTGCTTGTTTTCCTTGTATTTGAGCGCTACTTCTTTCCTTCTTGTTCTTGGGTTCGAAACCCATGGGTGGCACTTGGAGACAATTTCCCTTGATTTATTTTGGTGAGAGCCCGATATTGCTCTTGAGGGGGGCAGGGCAGAATTTTTCCTTCCTTTGTTTCTTGGCCTAGAATTGTGCTTCGCCCTCAAGGAGGGCAGGGCAGTGAAGCCTTGAATGCTTGGTTCATTGTTGTGCTCCCTTGGAAGGCAGTGTGCTCTCGTGGAGGGCAATGTGGCTTCCTCCCTTCCATGTGCTACATTCTTTTCTTCCTTGGGCCACGCTTTCTTAGGCCACGCTTCCTTCTTTTCTTCTTTTCTTCACCTACAAATAATCAAATCAACCAATCAAAGTATCACTAAATTCACAATGTTTATAAATCAATTAAAATTCAATTAAATTTAGCTTAAACCTCATGATTTAGCATCAATTAAGTGGTGGTCGATTGATTCAAATAAAATATGCAATTCCACTCTAAATTGCTTACTTATGGTGCAAGAAAGTGCATAAAAACTAATGAAACAAGTGAAATTAGCTTGAGAAATGGGTATATGATGACTTGTCATCACAACACCAAACTTAAATCTTGCTTGTCCCCAAGCAAGCATCAAAATTAAGAGGAAATGAAATGAAAAAAGAAAAGCATACATATCCTTATTAGGCATATAGCAGAACTTGATTCATGGAGTTTTTATGCAGACAATGATAACTCAGTTATTGTTTGCTGTTACATAATATACACCTTTCCTCAAAGGCTTACTAAACTTGCTGTTGTAAGGTTTACTTTTTACTTGCTCCCTTGCTAACTTTTCTTTTCTTATTTTGCTTAACAAGCTTATTATTCTTTGAAGGCTTCGTGTCAAATGTTGCAGTAGCCTTTGGCTTTATTTTTACTCAACATCTCTTCACCACAGACACATGACTCACTATTTCCTCCTAGGATCATTGATGCCCAGCATCTCTTTGGATAACTAAATGTTCTGTATCTAGGTTGCTCTTTATTGTGGACTTTCAATTGGCCATCCCAAATCAGTTGATCTAAGTGGCCAGGTTTTAAAATACCCCTTAGAATTTACTTATCCAAGCATATCCTAGTACAAGAACACCACAGGCATGTGTCCTAGGGTCCAAGCTATTAGTGCCCAGCCTTTATTCTTTGTTTTTCTTGCCACATTGGCTTTTTCTTCTTCCATTTCTTTCTGTTTTATTTTGTTCTCAAGGGATTTTTTTCTTTACTGATAGGAACCTTTATGACAGCAAGCTAGCTCACACTTCAATGAAAATGACATTATGCAGCAATTATTTCATGAGTTATGCATTTAATCAAACACATATACCACCATTAACTTCCATTCTAACTTATGCAACATTGGATATCTACTTTCTAATTCAAACATTTCTCATTTATTCAAGCATATGGGAGACAAAACAAAATCTAAAGCTAAGTGATGAATGACAAGCATTATACAGATTAACATACTTAGTTAAACAACTTCACTTGCAACTAGATAAACACTTTAGCAAGATATATAAGGGTTCCCAGATTCAAAACAATTTATAGCAACAAGGATCAAGTTTAGATACAACCTCTGAAGTTGCAGCCCTTTGATTCTTCCTTCTGTTGTATCCCTTTTGAGTCACAATGCAAATTGTCTTCAATTGTTGGCTAATTTCCTGCATAATTCTCAAAAGTTGCTTGCTTCTCAAGCCTTTGTGCAATTGGTTAGTCTAAAAATGATTATGGCTTTTTGAACTTACTTTGGTGTGTGAACACCAAACTTAGTTCCTTGCCACTATTTTTCATGCATCAACTTAACCATATGAAACCTTGTGTCCTTGCTAAAGGTTATGAAATTAAGACTAGAAAGCAGTTAAGTAGTTGAATAATCTGTCTGATTGCTTGGAGCTAGTATTGTGCAAGAAGTGAGAATGTGCTTTTAAATGAGATTTTGGTGGAACACCAAACTTAGAGTCTTTCATTCTCCCTTAAATTATGTTGGTGTGCAACACCAAACTTAGATCCTTGCAATGCATACCAATTATTCAACATTTTTATTGAAAAAGCTATGAAAAGAAAACTACCTCAGGTTGGGTTGCCTCCCAACAAGTGCTTCTTTATTGTCACTAGCTTGACAACCTTCATTATGTTGATCATGGAAATTGAAGATCACAGTGCTTTAGCTTGTCTTTCTTTATCACGAACTTCCTTCCGGTTTCCTCTTTGATGACCTCTATGAATTCCCGTGGAAGGATCTTAGTCACAATATAGTAATCAGACAGCTATGGAAGCACCTTCATGGTTTGAATGTTTAGCAGTACTTTATCCCCTAGTGAAAATTTCTTAGTAGGAATTTTCTAATCTTCTTGGATTCTATCCTCTGCCTCTCCTTGTAAGACTTTCTTGTTGTGTTTTTCTTGGCTGGTACTTTCTTTGTCCAAGGTGTTTTTACTTTCTTCTATGATCTTTTTCCATTCTTCCCTTTTTGCAGCATTTTCGTTATTAGTTGGTTTGTCTTCAGTGGCTCTGGGGAAAGTGATTGACCTCTTCTCACCCACTTTTGCAAGATGCTTAGCCAGTTGTTCTATCTGCCTCTCAATTCTTCTGATTGAAGTCTCCTGGTTCTTTGTTGTCTCCTCTTGGTGCTTCATCATTCTCTCTATTAAGATCTCCAAGTTAGTGATCCTCTGAGAGTCTTGTGAGATTGGTTGGTTGTGGGATGCTAGGGGTTGGAATGGTGGGTGTTGTGGTGGTGTGTAGTGGTTGTTGTTAGCATGATGGTATTTTTGCTGGTTTGTGAAGTTGGAGTTGTTGTAATTGAAATCCCTTAGTTTGTGATTTTGGTGCTCGATCCTTCTCCAGTTGGAATGAGTCTGGAAGTGTATGTTTTGTGAGTATTGGTTTTGATTGGCATTATTGGATGAGTGACGTTGGTTGTTTGTGGTCATGGATTCGCCTTGGTTGAAACCTCTTTGTTCTTGATGTTGATACTCCCCCATTCTCAGATAAGAATGGGGCCTCCATGGTGGAAATTGTGCATTCACTGCAGCAGAATGCAGGCGATCAACTTTTCTATCTCTCAGCTCCATGTGATGCTGGGTTTGATGGTGCATTTGTTTGTTCAGGTTCATGAATGCATTCACTCCTTCAGGATTCATCACTTCTTTTTCTGAAATTGCATTCTGTAGTTTCTCGAATGAGTGTTGGTTGTTGACTCCTTTTTCATTGAAATTTGCAGTTCCTTGGGTAGTTGTTGTCGCTTTGCGTAGGCCATCTGAGAAGTAATCCACTGCTTTTCTTGTTTCTAGGGTTAATCCTTAATAGAAAGCTCGGAAATCCACTTTGTCAGTTGCTTTCTTGTATCTTTCCCATGCCTTGAAGAGTGGTTCTTCTTCCCCTTGTGTTAATGGATGTACCCCCTCTTTCAGCTTGATGATCTGTTGGGATGAGGAGAATTTGGCCAGAAATTTGGTAACCAATTCGTCCCAACTAGTGATACTTTCTTGGGGAAAGGTTTCGAACCATTCTGCTGCTTCACCCCTTAGTGAAAAGGGGAATAGCAAGATCTTATAGGTGTCATGATCTATACTATCGGTTTTGACAGCACCACAAGTCTTCAGAAAAGTGGATATGTGCTGTTTAGGATCCTTCGATGGATTTCCGTCATAGGAACAATTATTCTTGATTAGTGTAATGAGTGGTGGCTTCATGTCATGATATTCTTCTTCTATAGAGACTTCTTTTCTAATAATAGTCTTTCCTCTGACTTCTCTTCTTTCCTGTGGCATGCAAATAATCACAAGGAACAAATAGCAGCACTCTTGAGAATTGAGTGCAGTTAGTTGAGACAAACTCTCAAACAGTTAGTTGAGTTGATAGAGGAAAATCTTCAAACAGTTAGTATGTTAGTAAGAAAAATTTAAAAAACAGAAAAGAAAAAGTGCTTGATCTAGACCTCCACTTCACTTAATCATTGTCAATATTTTTCAATCCCCGGCAACGGCGCCAAAAACTTGATGTGTGGAAAATGATCCAACACAAAACTCACCGGCAAGTGTACCGGGTCGCATCAAGTAATAAAACTCACGGGAGTGAGGTCGATCCCACAGGGATTGAAGGATTGAGCAATTTTAGTTTAGTGGTTGATTTAGTCAAGCGAATCAAGTATTGGTTGAGTGATTTTGTATCCAACAGTAAGTAAATAGCAGGAAATGTAAAAGGAGAGGGATAATTTGCATAAATTAAAGAGACTTGAAAGTAAAGGCACTGAATCTTAAAGAACAAGAAACTAAATGACTGAAACCTAAAGTGCAAGAAATGTAAATTGCAGTAACTTAAAGTGCAAGAAATGTAAATTGCTTGAATGGAAAAGGGATTTGAGGACTGGGAATTCAGAATTTAAGCAAGGGAAATTAAATTGCAACAATTAACTAAACAAGAAATGAATTGAAATTGACTAGATCTCAAACAGCAAATGGAAATTCAATTGCAGCAGTGGTTCAGCAGAAGAACCAATAAGAGAAAATCAGATCTCAGGACTTCAGAGACTAGATAGCAGAGTCTAGATCTCAATTGCCTTCCCAGATCCAAGTTCACAAAGTAATCAAAGAGAAACTGAAGATTGAAGCAGCAAAGGAAATTGAATTCAACTTAATTATGCAGTAGGAATATCAAAGAGATCTTAAATGGAGATTGAGATAGAAGTTCCTCAATTCTTCACACTCAAGACTCAACAAAACCCAGTAAAGAAAACAAAACGAGCAGAGGAAGAAGAAGTGAATTCTCTCCTCCAATTCTTAAGCCAAGTTTGCAGAAAAAAAGAAAAATGGAAAGTGCTCTCAAGTGACTAAGGATGAAAATTCAAAATGAAAGTAAGCTCTCTAAAAAAAACCTAAAAACCTCTCTTCTAATCCTAACTAACACCTATTTATACACTTTCCATTTTGGATCTAAGAATTTTGAGTGGGCTTTTTGATTTGGTGAAGAATTGAATTAAGTTGGATTTTTGAGTGAAATTCAGCACATGTTGCTCCAGGAGGCTGCCCTGCCCTTGTGGAGGGCAGAACAGGGAAGTTATGTGAGGAAGCATCTTGCGTGCCAAGTGTGGGAGAGGCATCAGGATGCTGCCATGCCCTTGTGGAGGGCAGGGCAGTGTTGTCATGGTGCGCCTTGCCTTCCTGCCCGTGCGTCCAAGCTGCGCGCGCCCAAGCTTCTGGCCGTGCCAATTTGTGTGCCATGCACCAAGAAATGCTGCCCTGCCCTCCACAAGGACAGGGCAGCGCAGGCTTTCCTTGTCCTTGGGTGAGGTCCCAGGTTCGAACCTTGCTGGATGGCTTTTTGTTGCATTTCTTCCTTGGGTTCCTTGGCACCAAAGTAGCGCCTAGTTCTTTGCTTCCTCAAGGTGCTATGTTCGATCCTTGGAGGTTGAAAACAAACCAATTTTTGCTTATTTTCCTTGTATTTGAGCGCTACTTCTTTCCTTCTTGTTCTTGGGTTCGAAACCCATGGGTGGCACTTGGAGACAATTTCCCTTGATTTATTTTGGTGAGAGCCCGATATTGCTCTTGAGGGGTGCAGGGCAGAATTTTTCCTTCCTTTGTTTCTTGGCCTCGAATTGTGCTCCGCCCTCAAGGAGGGCAGGGCAGTGAAGCCTTGAATGCTTGGTTCATTGTTGTGCTCCCTTAGAAGGCAGTGTGCTCTCGTGGAGGGCAATGTGGCTTCCTCCCTTCCATGCGCTACATTCTTTTCTTCCTTGGGCCACGCTTTCTTAGGCCACGCTTCCTTCTTTTCTTCTTTTCTTCACCTACAAATAATCAAATCAACCAATCAAAGTATCACTAAATTCACAAGGTTTATAAATCAATTAAAATTCAATTAAATTTAGCTTAAACCTCATGATTTAGCATCAATTAAGTGGTGGTTGATTGATTCAAATAAAACATGCAATTCCACTCTAAATTGCTTACTTATGGTGCAAGAAAGTGCATAAAAACTAATGAAACAAGTGAAATTAGCTTGAGAAATGGGTATATGATGACTTGTCATCAAGTAGCATTTTGGGCGTTAAACACCAGAATGGATACCATTCTGGGCGTTTAACGCCGGGATGATACAAGAGGGAAGATTTTGTTTTTAATTCAAATTTTTTTTTCAAGTTTTCATAATTTTTCAAAATCAAATCTTTTTCAAACCATATCTTTTCAATCATATATTTTCAAAATCAATTTCTTTCCATTCTCAAAAAATACTTGCCTACAATTAATGATTTGATTCAACATTTCAAGTATTTTGCCTTTTCTGTTATGAAAGGTTTAATGTTTGAATCGTATCCTTTAAATTTCTTGTTAGCCAAGTCATTAATTTTAAAAATCAAATCTTTTTTTAAATTATTTCTCAAGCATATCTTTTCAATCATATCTTTTTAAAACCATAACTCTTCAATCATATCTTCTTAATCACATCTTTTTCCAAATAATTTTTAATCTTTTTTATTTCTAATTTCAAAATCTTTTTCAAAAATCACTTTATTTCTTTCCCAACTTTAATTTTCAAAAATCATTCTTCAGTTTTTTAAAATTTCTTCAAAATCTTTTAATTTATTTTCGAAAATTCTTCCCCTCTTCTCACATCCTTCTATTTAACGACTAACACTCCTCCACTATCAACAATTCGAACTCTATCTCTCTTGATAAGTTCAAATTCTTCTTCTTCTACCTCCTCCTTCTATTCTTCTTTTCCTCTGACATCTCAAGGAATCTCTATACTGTGACATAGAGGATTCTATATTTTCTTGTTCTCTTCTCTTTCATATGAGCAGGAGCAAAGACAAAAGCATTCTTGTTGAGGCTGACCCTGAACCTGAAAGGATCTTGAAGCAAAAGCTAAGAGAAGCTAAAGCACTACTCTCTGTAGAGGACCTAACAGAAATCTTCAAACAAGAAGAAGACATGGCAGCCGAAAACAACAACAATGCCAACAATGCAAGGAAGGTGCTGGGTGACTTTACTGCACCTACTCCCGACTTCTATGGGAGAAGCATCTCTATCCCTGCCATTGGAGCAAACAACTTTGAGCTTAATCCTCAATTAGTTTCTCTAATGCAACAGAATTGCAAGTTCTATGGACTTCCATTGGAAGATCCTCATCAGTTTTTAGCTGAATTCTTGCAAATCTATGACACTGTCATGACCAATAGGGTTGATCCTGAGGTCTACAGACTTATGCTATTCCCTTTTGCTGTAGGAGACAGAGCTAGGATATGGTTGGACTCACAACCCATAGAAAGCCTGAACTCTTGTGAAAAGCTAGTCAATGCCTTCTTAGCAAAGTTCTTTCCACCTCAAAAATTGAGTAAGCTTAGAGTGGAAGTCCAAACCTTCAGACAGAAGGAAGGTGAATCCCTCTATGAAGCTTGGGAAAGATACAAACAATTGATCAGAAAGTGTCCTTTTGACATACTTTCTGAATGGAGCATCATAGGTATCTTCTATGATGGTCTGTCTGAACTGTCCAAGATGTCATTGGACAGCTCTGCTGGAGGATCTCTTCATCTGAAGAAGACGCCTGCAGAAGCTCAAGAACTCATTGAAATGGTTGCAAATAACCAATTCATGTAGACTTCTGAAAGGAATCCTGTGAACAATGGGACAAATCAGAAGAAAGGAGTTCTTGAGATTGATACTTTGAATGCCATATTGGCTCAGAACAAAATATTGACTTAGCAAGTCAATATGATTTCTCGAAGTCTGTCTGAAATGCAAGCTGCACCAGGCAGTACTAAGGATGCTTCATCTGAAAAAGAAGCTTATGATCCTGAGAACCCATCAATGGAAGAGGTGAATTACATGGGAGAACCCTATGGAAACACCTATAATCCTTCATGGAGAAATCATCCAAATTTCTCATGGAAGAGGACGAAGATGTCACTGAAGAGCAAGTTGCTAAGTACCTTGGAGCAATCATGAAGCTAAATGACAAGTTATTTGGTAAAGAGACTTGGGAGGATGAACCCCCTTTGCTAACCAAAGAACTGGATGACTTGACTAGGCATAGATTACCTCAAAAGAGACAGGACCCTGGGAAGTTCTCAATACCTTGTACATTAGGCACCATGACCTTCGAGAAGGCTCTATGTGACCTAGGGTCAAGCATAAACCTCATGCCTCTCTCTATAATGGAGAAGCTAGGGATCTTTGAGGTACAAGCTGCAAGAATCTCACTAGAGATGGCAAACAATTCAAGAAAACAAGCTTATGAACTTGTAGAGGATGTTCTGGTAAAGATTGAAGACCATTACATCCCTGCTGATTTCATAGTCCTAGAGACTGGGAAGTGCATGGATGAATCCATCATCCTTAGCAGACCCTTCCTAGCCACAACAAAGGCTGTGATTGATGTTGACAGAGGAGAATTGATCATTCAAGTGAATGAAGAATCCTTTGTGTTTAAGGCTCAAGGATATCCCTCTGTAACCATGGAGAGGAAGCATGCAGAACTTCTCTCAAAACAGAGTCAAACAGAGCCCCCACAGTCAAACTCTAAGTTTGGTGTTGGGAGGCCACAACCAAATTCTAAGTTTGGTGTTGAACCCCCACATTCAAACTCTAAGTTTGGTGTTGGGAGGTTCCAACATTGCTCTGAACATCTGTGAGGCTCCATGAGAGCCCACTGTCAAGCTACTGACATTAAAGAATCGCTTGTTGGGAGGCAACCCAATGTTATATTTATCTGTTTTCCATTGTTATTTTATGTTTTCTATAGGTTGATGATCATGTGAAGTCAAAAAAACAATTAAAAAAGCAAAAACATAATGAAAAACAAAATAAAAAATAGCACACCCTGGAGGAAAAACTTACTGGCGTTTAAACGCCAGTAAGGGCAGCAAATGGGCGTTTAATGCCCAGTCTGGCACCATTCTGGGCGTTTAACGCAAAAAGGGGCATCAGACTGGCATTTAACGCCAGGAATGGGCAAGAAACTGGCATTTAATGCCAGAAAAGGGCAGCAGCCCTGTGTTTAATGCCAGGATTGGCAGAAAGGGCGTTTTGCACGCCACTTGGTGCAGAGATGAGTTATCCTTGACACCTTAGGATCTGTGGACCCCACAGGATCCCCACCTACCCCACCACTCTCTATCTTCTTCACCCATTCACCAATCACCTCAATACCTCTTCCCAAAAAAAAACCTTCACCTATCAAATCCCACCATTCTCTTCACCACTCACATCCATCCTTCATAAAACCCCACAAACCCCACCATCCAAATTCAAACCACTTTCCCTCCCAAACCCACCCATAATGGCCGAACCCTACCCCTCTCTCCACCCCTATATAAACCCTTCTTCACTCCTTCATTTTCACACAACCTAAGCACTACTTCTCCCCCTTCAGCCGAACCACGAAAGCCCCCTCCATCTCCTCTATTTCTTCTTCTTCTACTCTTTTCTTTCCTCTTTTGCTTGAGGACGAGCAAACCTTCTAAGTTTGGTGTGGTAAAAGCGTTGCTTTTTGTTTTCCCATAACCATTTATGGTACTTATGGCCGGAGAAACCTCTAGAAAGAGGAAAGGGAAGGCAAAAGCTTCCACCTCCGAGTCATGGGAAATGGAGAGATTCATCTCAAAGGTGCATCAAGACCACTTCTATGAAGTTGTGGCCATGAAGAAAGTGATCTCCGAGGTCCCTTTCAAACTCAAAAAAAGTGAATATCCGGAGATCCGACATGAGATTCAAAGAAGAGGTTGGGAAGTTTTTACCAACCCCATTCAACAAGTCAGAATCTTAATGGTTCAAGAGTTCTATGCCAATGCATGGATCACCAAGAACCATGATCAAAGTGTGAACCCGGACCCAAAGAATTGGCTTACAATGGTTCGGGGAAAATGCTTAGATTTTAATCCGGAAAATGTAAGGTTGGCATTCAACTTACCCATGATGCAAGGAGATGAACACCCCTACACTAGAAGGGTCAACTTTGATCAAAGGTTGGACCAAGTCCTCATAGACATTTGTGAAGAGGGCGCTCAATGGAAGAGAGATTCAAGAGGGAAGCCAGTTCAACTGAGAAGGCATGACCTCAAGCCCGTGGCTAGGGGATGGTTGGAGTTTATCCAACGCTCAATCATTTCCACTAGCAACCGGTCCGAAGCTACTATAGACCGGGCTATCATGATTCATAGCATCATGATTGAAGAGGAAGTAGAAGTACATGAGGTTATATCCCAAGAACTTTATAAGGTGGCGGACAAGTCCTCTACCTTGGCAAGGTTAGCCTTCCCTCATCTCATTTGTCACCTCTGTAATTCAGTTGGAATTAACATAGAGGGAGACATCCTCATTGATGAGGACAAGCCAGAGGATGGAGCAAACAAGAGATCCCACTCATGGACATGAGGAAATTTCTCATCATGAAATCACTGAGATGCCTCAAGGGATGCACTTTCCTCCACAAAACTATTGGGAGCAAATCAACACCTCCCTAGGAGAATTGAGTTCCAACATGGGACAACTAAGGGTGGAGCACCAAGAACATTCAATCCTCCTCCATGAAATTAGAGAAGATCAAAGAATCATGAGAGAGGAGCAACAAAGGCAAGGAAGAGACATTGAGGAGCTCAAGCACTCCATAAGATCTTCAAGAGGAAGAACAAGCCGCCATCACTAAGGTGGACCCGTTCTTTAATCTCCTTGTTCTTTCTTTTTCTATTTTTTGAAAATTATGCTTTATGTTTTATTTCTGTTTGTGTCTTATGATCATTAGTGTCTTAGTGTCTATGCCTTAAAGTTATGAATGTCCTAAGAATCCATTACCGTTCTTAAATGAAAAATGTTCTTAATTGAAAAAGAGAAGAATTGCATGAATTTCAAATTTTATAACAAATTAATTATTTTGATGTGGTGGCAATACTTTTGATTTTTGAATGTATGCTTGAACAGTGCATATGTCTTTTGAGTTTGTTGTTCATGAATGTTAAAATTGTTGGCTCTTGAAAGAATGATGAAAAAGGAGACATGTTACTGAGGATCTGAAAAATCATAAAAATGATTCTTGAAGCAAGAAAAAGCAAGTGAATTCAAAAAAAAAGAGAGCAAGCAGAAAAAGCCAATAGCCCTTTAAATCAAAAGGCAAGGATAATAAAAAGGATCCAAGGCTTTGAGCATCAGTGGATAGGAGGGCCTACAGGAATAACATCCTGGCCTAAGCGGCTAAACCAAGCTGTCCCTAACCATGTGCTTGTGGCGTGAAGGTGTCAAGTGAAAACTTGAGACTGAGCGGTTAAAGTCGTGATCCAAAGTAAAAAGAATGTGCTTAAGAACCCTAGACACCTCTAATTGGGGACTCTAGCAAAGCTGAGTCACAATCTGAAAAGGGTCACCCAGTTATGTGTTTGTGGCATGGATGTATTCGGTGGTAATACTGGAAAACAGAGTGCTTTGGGCTACGGTCAAGACTCATAAAGTAGCTGTGTTCAAGAATCATCATACTTAACTAGGAGAATCAATAACACTATCTGGATTCTGAGTTTTTATAGAAGCCAATCATTCTGAACTTCAAAGGATAAAGTGAGATGCCAAAACTGTTCAGAGGCAAAAAGCTAAAAGCACCGCTCATCTAATTAATACTGATCCTCATAGATGTTTTTGGAATTCATTGTATATTCTCCTCTTTTTATCCTATTTGATTTTTAGTTGCTTGGGGACAAGCAACAATTTAAGTTTGGTGTTGTGATGAGCGGATAATTTATACGCTTTTTGGCATTGTTTTTAGTATGCTTTTAGTATTTTTAGTTAGTTTTTATTATATTTTTATTAGTTTTTATTTAAAATTCACTTTTCTGGACTTTACTATGAGTTTTTGTGTTTTTCTGTGATTTCAGGTATTTTCTGGCTGAAATTGAGGGACTTGAGCAAAAATCTGATTCAGAGGCTGAAAAGGGCTGCAGATGCTATTGGATTCTGACATCCCTGCACTCGAAGTGGATTTTTTGGAGCTACAGAAGCCCAATTACGTTGGAAAGTAGACATCCAGGGCTTTCCAGCAATATATAATAGTTTATACTTTGCCCGAGAGTTGATGGCCCAAACAGGCATTCCAAGTCAGCTTCAGAATTCCCGGCGTTAAATGCCAGAACTGGCACAAAAGTGGGAGTTAAACGCCCAAACTGGCACAAAAGCAGGCATTTAACTCCAAGAAAAGTCTCTACACATGGAAGCTTCAATGCTCAGCCCAAGCATACACCAAGTAGGCCCGGAAGTGGATTTTTACGTCATTTACTCATTTCTGTAAACCCTAGGCTACTAGTTCTCTATAAATAGGACCTTTTGCTATTGTATTTGGGGATCTTTCAATCTTCGGAGCATCTTTTGATCATGTTTTTATGATTGAACCCTCTTTGGGAGGCTGGCCATTTGGCCATGCCTAGACCGTGTTCTTATGTATTTTCAACGGTAGAGTTTCTACACACCATAGATTAAGGTGTGGAGCTCTGCTGTACCTCGAGTATTAATGCAATTACTATTGTTCTTCTATTCAATTCAGCTTATTCTTATTCTAAGATATCACTTGTTCCTCAACTTGATGAATGTGATGATCCGTGACACTCATCATCATTCTCACCTATGAACATGTGCCTGACAACCACCTCCGTTCTACCTTAGATTGAGTGGATATCTCTTGGATTCCTTAATCAGAATCTTCGTGGTATAAGCAAGAATCCATTGGCGGCCATTCTTGAGAATCCGAAAGGTCTAAACCTTGTCTGTGGTATTCTGTGTAGGATTCAGGCATTGAATGACTGTGACGAGCTTCAAACTCGCGATTGTGGGGCGTTAGTGACAGACGCAAAAGAATCACTGGATTCTATTCCGACATGATCGATAACCGACAGATGAATAGTCGTGCTGTGACAGAGCGCGTTGAACATTTTCACTAAGAGGATGAGACTATAGCCATTGACAACGGTGATGCCCAACATACAGCTTGCCATGGAAAGGAGTTAGAAGGATTGGATGAAGACAGTAGGAAAGCAGAGAGACGGAAGGGACAAAGCATCTCCACACGCTTATCTGAAATTCTCACCAATGAATTACATAAGTATCTCTATCTTTATTTTATGTTTTATTCATCTTTTAATCATTAATCCTCCATAACCATTTGAATCCGCCTGACTGAGATTTACAAGATGACCATAGCTTGCTTCATACCAACAATCTCCGTGGGATCGACCCTTACTCGCGTAAGGTTTATTCCTTGGACGACCCAGTGCACTTGCTGGTTAGTTGTGTGAAGTTATGATAAAGAGTTGAGATTGCAATTGAGTGTACCATGTTGATGGTGCCATTGATGATCACAATTTCGTGCACCAGCTAACTTCAAGGCTATAGGGGAGTTGCCAACAAACATCAATAAGCACATGAGGAGAAAGCTAGTCAAGGATGCCAAACACTAAATCTGGGATGACCCCTACTTGTTCAAAAAGTGTACTAATGGTGTCCGAAGAAGATGTATATCCCATGAAGAAGGCCAATAGATGCTATGGCAATGCCATGGATTAGCATATGGAGGTTACTTTAGTGGAGAATGGACAGCAGCAAAGGTGCTCCAATCCGGATTTTACTAGTCAACAGTATTTAAGGATGCCAAAAAAATGGTGTCAAGATGTGATGAATGTCAAGGGGCCGGCAATTTGACCAAGAGAAATGAGATGCCACAGCAATACATATTAGAGCTAGAACTATTTGATGTATGGGGAATAGATTTCATGGGACCCTTCCCAACCTCCTACTCAAATAGCTACATATTAGTGGCCATTGATTATATTTCAAGATGGGTAGAGGCCATAGCTATTGCAACAAATGACAACAAGGTTGTGATAAGCTTCTTGAGAAGGAACATCTTCAGCAGATTTGGAGTTCCCAGAGCTCTTATTAGTGATGGGGGGTCACACTTCTACAACAAACAATTAGAAGCACTCCTTCTCAGATATGGAGTAAAACACAAAGTGGAAACTCCATACCACCCACAGACCAACGGGCAAGCCGAGATCTCCAACAGAGAGCTGAAACGAATACTAGAAAAAACTGTTGGAAGTTCACAAAAAGACTGGTCTAGGAAGTGATGACATGTCATCATATACCTATTTTTCTATGCTTTTTCATACAAGAAATTGATGATTAGTGCTTAAATATTGCATTCTTTTATACTTAATTGGAAGATTTCCTTGATCTTTTAATTTTATAAATCTTGTAGGAAATAAGAAGAAAAAGAAGCAAAGAAGCACAAAAAAAAGGAGAAAAAAAGAGCTTTGGGGTACACTTTGAAGTTGGGGTACACTTTGGAGGCTTAGGCCACGCTTTTAAAAGTGTGGCCCATGACCAAATTAATGAAGAATAGGCAAACAGCACACACTGCCCTGCTCTTGCCAAGGGCAGGGCAGAATCGTGATGCAAAGTGAGGTTGGAAGCAAGAATTTCGCTAAGGTAAAATCTGGGCGCTCACAGCATGACCATGCCTCCTTTAAAGGGCTATAACTTGAGCTACAGACATCCAATTGATGTGCTTCTAGTTGCGTTGGAAAGCTGACATTCAGAGCTTTCCAACGATATATAGCAATCCATATTTGGCGCAAAATTGAGGCAGGAACGAAAGGCATCTTTATTGACCATGAGAAAGCAAGAAACTAGGCCTTACTTTGGTGCCAAGAAAACCAAGGAAAAGAAGTAGCGTGTGCATCCACCAAGTTTCGAACTTGGAACTTCACTTTTGGAAATACTGCCCTGCCCTCCGCGAGGGCAGGGCAGCATTTTGGTGATGCACACAGGCGCACCATTCTGGCGCACCAAGGGACGGTTCGGCAGCACCACCAGCATGCACAGGCACCAAACTAGTGCACCAAAAATTTCTGCCCTGCCCTCCGTGAGGGCAGGGCAGCATTCTGCAGCACCAACTTGCACACCACGCTCGCACCAAGGCCGCACGCATCAATTCCTGCCCTGCCCTCCACAAGGGCAGGGCAGCCTCCTGGGAGCAACATGGGCCAAAATTCAACCAAAATTTCATTTAAATGCAATTCCTCTCCAAATTGAATTAAGGCCAACCAAACCCATTTCTCCTCAAATCCAAAGCAAGCAAAGCCCACATCATCACTCAAAGGCACATGGATCAATTAAATTAGAATTTTCATTTTTGTAATTTGTTTTAATTTCATTTTCATTTTATTTTGTAAAGCCTATATAAGGCATCATTTCCATCTTTGTGAGGAGGCTTGCTCCATTAGGGAGTAGTAGTAGTAGATAGCTCTCTCTTTGAGTTTTCATTTCTGTTTTGAATCTTGGGTGGAGATTGGAAGGAATTCTGTTTTCATTCTCCATCTGCAACATCTCTGCTTTGTTCTTCTGCATAATTGAGAATTGGATTTACATTTCATTTGCTGCTTGATTTACTTCTCTTCTGCTGATTATTTTCTACTTTGATCAAGGAAGGAATTGAGATCTAGACTTGTTTCTAGTCTCTTTGATTTCCTGAGATCTTCATTTTGATTTTCCAATTGAGTTGAATTTAATTTCTGTTTGCTTCTTCAAGCAATTCTGCTTTCTGTTTGAGATCGGTTGCAAGTTACTACATCTTTTACTTCTCTGTTTGATTGCTCTTTACATTTTCTTGTTGGATTTTAAATTCCCTGCACCCAACCCCCTTTACATTTTCTGCAATTTACATTTCTTGTCATTTACTTTTCTTGCAATTTAAGTTTCAGCTATTTTACTTTCTTGTTATTTAAGTTACTTGCAACTTTACTTTCTGCATCTTTAAGATTTCTGCAATTTAACTTTCTGTTGATCAACTTCACACAATTCACTCAATGTTAGCTTGACTAAACTAATCACCCACTAAAGTTGCTTGATCCATCAATCCCTGTGGGATCGACCTCACTCTTGTGAGTTGTTACTACTTGATGCGACCCGGTATACTTGCCGGTTGGATCTATGTGTTGGAAAATTCGTTTTCCACAAAAACACCATCAGGAAGCTAGATGATGCTCTATGGGCCTACAGGACAGCATTCAAGACCCCCATTGGGACGTCACCATACCAACTAGTATTCGGCAAGGCTTGCCACTTACTAGTTGAATTAGAGCACAGAGCTTTTTGGGAACTAAAACTACTCAATTTTGATGAAACGGTTGCTGGAGAAATGAGATTAATGCAACTCAATGAGCTGGAAGAGTTTAGAAATCAAGCATATGAGAATGCAAAAATCTACAAAGAAAACACAAAAAGGTGGCATGACCAAAGAATAGCAAGAAGAGAGTTCATTTAAGGACAAAAGGTGTTACTCTACAACTCTAGACTCAAGTTCTTCCCTGGAAAACATAACTCTCGATGGTCAGGACCTTTCACCATACTCAAGGTGTTTCCCTACGGTCATGTGGAGCTCATGGAAGACAATACTCATAGAACTTTCTCTGTCAATGGCCATAGACTCAAACACTACTTGGGAAGCTCATTGGAGGAGCAGAAAGTGAGCTACAAGCTCAGCTAAAGATGGAGGAATGTCAAGCTAATGACAATAAAGAAGCGCTAGTTGGGAGGCACCCAACATTTTATCCTTTTTGATTTAATTGCTTTCCAAGAAGTAGTTTAAATTCTATGATTGCTTCAATTTTTAGGACTAGTTGTTTGATATTTGCTTTGATAGTAGATCATTTTTTTTTACACTATTTTATTTGGGATTTGCAACTTGATGAATGCATGACTAATGATGAGTGAATGGGCTGAAATGCTATGTTTGGTGTGGCCTCTCACCCACTTAATCTAGGCTTACAAAAACTAATAAATTGATTCTAAAGAGTAAGCCCAGAGATTAAGTTTGGTGTGGCCACCACCAATGATCACATAGTACCCAATTCACTCAAGTTGAGAGCACTTAATACCTTGAACAATAATGAACGTAAATTAATGGATTTAAAGGAGTTGGGATCAAAAGAAAATGAAAGGTTTTATATTATTCCACTCTTATGAACACATTAAATACACAATGATGAAAGCAATTTATTAAGATGCAAAGGAATTAAGTTTGGTATCCCAAGGGACACCCATCAGTTGCAACCCAATTCACTCTTAATGAGAAGAAATGTGAAAGGGTATTTTGTCATTACTAATAGGGTCAGTTTCAATTTCAGGAGAGAAGATGGGACCCACATGGAAGACTACTAACAAAAACAAGGAAGTCAAAGTGTACTTGTACTTTGGAACTCAACACACACAGAGGATACAGTGAGTGAGAAGTTGGCGCCTCTCCCCACGCTAGGCGCTACTTCCCAAAGTGGGAAAACATTCAATTCCTTTTAATTTCCACCTCCGAACCACAACCATTTACCCACTATAAAAGATCCACTCCCTCACCTTCCCTCCCCACTTCAACAACCCCTACAACATTCACCTTCGCATATCCCCTCATCTTCTACTATCTCCCTCTTTCTTCCTTCTTTTCTTGATTGGGACAATCAAGTCCTAAGTTTGGTGTTGGAGCAAAACCTTGCTTTGCTTTTTCTTTCTTTCGAACCCCCTACTCCCTATTTCTTTTCACAACTCTCCCAACCCAATAGCACCACCAAAAAGCTCAGCCTCAAAGAAAAGAAGAACCAGGGAACCAACCTCTGGATCTTCAAGCTCTTTCAACACCTACAAGTTTCTCTCCGCATTCAACCAAAATCAGTTTTATGGTTGGGTGAGTGAGAGGAAAATCATCCCAGAAGTTGGATTTCAACTAGGGAGGAATGAACACATAGAGATCAACATTGAGATTGAGCAGAGGGGTTGGTCACTTCTATGTAACCTACCAAGGAAGGTAGTTGAAAGCTTGGTGAGGGAATTCTATGCTAATGCGGTACCTCAACTAGGGCAACAATATGGCTACATTAGCTATGTGAGGGGGAAATCCATTGATTATAGCCCTTCTAGCATTGAGAGAATGCTAATGGTGAAGAGGACAAGCTCCACCCAGAGCTATGAAGAGAGAATAAAGCAACAAGACCCTGGGTTTGAGGAGATTTTGAGCGAAATATGTGTGATGAATGTGCAATGGATCAATGACAAGGATGGGATCCCCAACCAATTGAGGAGAAGAGATTTGAGCCCCCAAGCTAGAGGGTGGCTAGAGTTTGTAAGGAGATCCCTAATCCCTACATTTAACACTTCAGAGGTGACCAAAGAGAGAGTTGTGCTCATCTACAGCATCATGAAAGGAGAAAACATCAATGTGGGGGAGATGATTGCTAACAACATCAACAAAGTGCTGAAAAGCACCAGTGACAACACAAGGTTGGCATTCCCCAGCATCATACAAAGGCTGTGTGATGAGGCTGGGGTTGAGAAGATTATTGATGAAGTGCTTGTGAAGTAAGACAAGTCCATCACTGCCAAGAAGATGGCAAAAGTGGTGGCTATCCACCCACTCAACAGGGATAGAGAAAGAAGAGCCCATGCTCATGAACCACAACAACAACAACAAGGAGAGGGAGAGGCTGAAGAGCACCCTCAATTCCTAGCACTTCAACCACCACCACACTACCAATATCAACAATTCCCAGAAGGTTTCAATTGGGATCAACTGCAAGAAAATGTACACCAAATGAGGGGAGATATACACCACTTGAGGGAGGATGTCAACCAATTCAAGGAGGCTCATCAACAACAATGGAGCCAAGTCGACCAAAACATTCAACAACTCCAAGAGAGTTGGGAGCATATGAGAAAGGAGCAGCAAGAACAATTTGATTGGGGAGAAGTGCGGAGCGCACTCGATAAAATAGGAGAGCAAGGCAAGTGGCAGCAGAGGAACCTGGCCGAATTCAAGCATCTCTATTATGCCAGTACATTGTCCAGGAGGCAGTATGACATTAACACACAAGCGAAGCTGAATCACTTGTGTAATGCTGTTGTCGCTCTGAACCCAAGATATCCAACTTTCATGCTATGGGATGGAAGAGCTAAGTGCAAGACAAGAGGAAATCTTAGCCAAACATAAGGAAGATGAGAGGAATTACATGAGAAGGCTAGGATTTTGGAAACCCAAGGATGCCAAGGCTCAAGAAGGTTCCTCCAAGCCAGATGAAGGTGGCTCATCCCCTCCTAAGAAGAAGGACAAGGGAAAGTGGCCAATGAACTGAAGATGAAGCTGCCCAAGGTTGTTGAGTCCCATGGTTGACATTTTCCAAATTTTGCATTCTGTTTAACTTTTGCTTTATTTACT
This sequence comes from Arachis hypogaea, assembly GCF_003086295.3. Taxonomy (NCBI): domain Eukaryota; kingdom Viridiplantae; phylum Streptophyta; class Magnoliopsida; order Fabales; family Fabaceae; genus Arachis; species Arachis hypogaea. Next base: position 61,757,838 of record NC_092044.1, on the reverse strand, counting down.
CATTGAATAATCATGCTAGAATAGTTTATGTTTCATGCTTAGTTTTTAATTCCTGTTTGAAGTCTTTATGAGTTTTTTTTTTTTCAAGAAAGAAAACGCAATGTATTTCAAGTCTTCACTTTAATTAAATAAAAGTAGAATTTGTCTCTATGAGAGTCACTGTGAGTTGTACAAAAACAATAAGTGAGACCAAGGCCAAGAGGGATCATCAAAGAAACTAAGAAACAAAAGGCTAAGTGTAGAACCTTGGATGAACCAGAAAGAAAATGAGTCATGGAGGGAACTAATCCTAGAAGGTATAACGAAGGGAAGACTAAGGGGTGTTCCTTGAATATCCATAGAACCAAGAGGTAGTAAGCAATAAAGACCCAAGGCTCTGAGCATCAACTACTAGGATAGAAAAGAAAAAGAAAACATGAAAAAGAAAGGCTCAAGAAGAAATAATAATCCTAGTAGATGCTTGTGGTGAAGATATGTCAAGAAGAAACCTGGGCAAGTAAATTCTTAGGAGTGTCTCAACACCTAGTACCCTAAAACCAACTGGTTTGTGAGTGCTAATTGAAAGCCTAATTAAAGGGTTGTCTTGAGACAAAACACTTAGAGTCGTGGTCAAAAAAGAAAAACAACATTTACTACTTCAAGGTGACAATCAATAGAAAGGACCCCTAAGGCTTATACCTGAGTGAGCCCTCAAGGATCCAAGAGCTTTCCATGGCAATCAAAACATTCATACATGTGTTAGACACTTAGTTTCACTCTTAGTTATATTGAAATCTTTTGAAGCCAAGGCCTTAATATATAAAAGTTTACTCACATTGATTTGCTTCAGACAAGCAAAACCTAAGTTTGGTGTTGTGATGACTTACATCATCTACCTTTCTTTCTTGCATAAAAAGACCATAAAAGAGCACAAATCTCATTTGATCAGTACAATTCATGCATTATTTGATGAATATTATGGTACACTACTTTGAAGATGAGTTGTGCTGAATTGCAGGTGAAAAAAGGTATCAAAAATGGGAAGAAGACAAGCAAGAAGCTGGGCGTGTGAAACTGGCGTGTCACTTGAGGGCAAACGCCACAAAAATGTATTGGCGTGGCACACCAGAAGCTAAGCGTGGCACACTAGTACTAAATTCCAGAAGGGAGAACCAAGCATGCGTGTGGGCGTTCACTAAGTTTACATTCAGCAATTTTACTTTCAGCAATTCCCCATTCCCATTTACATTCAAGTCATCTATGATTCAGCAATTTACATTCTACAATTTCCATTCCTACACTTTAATGCTTTTCTTTATATTCTAGTCATTTACATTTATGCCATTTACAATTCTGCACTTCACACTATCATTAATCTACTTGACTAATTCACTAATCAATTAAAACTACTTGAGTTTGCCAATCTCTGTGGATATGAACCCACTCCTCTGTGGGTTATTACTTGGCAATAATTTTTGGTGCGCTTGCCAAAAGAACTCGTTCACTAAGTTTTAAATTAAAAAAAGAGTAGTGAATCGAACTCATCAGCGGCCTTCCATGCAAAAAGGTCGACGTTATCTCGTAGAAACTGTATGAGTGATTCTTTTATGTCTCCTTTTAGGAGTGTGCTGATATTGGTCGTTTGGTCCAGGGTATCCCCGATCTGGATTTTCTCTATTTCACCTTCAGGTTGTGGGCAGAGTTCTTCCCGCCTCTAAATTCCACCGAGTTTGATTGTGTGGAATTCTTCTCCTGTGCCTCTGAGGTTTAGACTTTTGTTGTAATAGTGGTGCGCCATCTTCTGATATACTTTTATCGTAGCTATTCCCCCTATAGTTGGGAACTTCATAAATAGATGTGGAGTTGAGACTATTGCACCGAGCTTATTCAATGTTGTCCGACCTATTAGGGCATTGTAGGCTGAACTTACGTCGACTACGATGTAATCTATTTTGAGTGTTCTTGAATGGCTTCCCTTTCCGAAAGTTGTGTGTAGCGCGATGAATCCCATCGGTTGAACCGGGGTATCTCCTAGCCGAACAGGCTGTCCGGATATGCTCCGAGTTTTTTTTCTTCTAAGCCGAGCTTGTCGAAGGCAGTTTTGAATAAGATATCGGTGGAGCTCCCCTGGTCTATCAGCGTGCGGTGGAGATTTGTGTTTGCCAGTATAATAGTGATGACCATGGGATCGTCATGTCCTGATGTGATGCTGGATGCATCTTCTTTGGTGAAAGTAATCGCGGGGATGTCGGGTGCTTCCTCCTTTCCTACGACATGATATACGTCTTTGAGATGTCTTTTGCGAGATGATTTGGAGATTCCTCCCCCGGTGAATCCGCCGTGTATCATGTGGACATGTCTTTCTGGTGTATGATATGATCGCTCGGTTTGTCCAACATCTTCTGCTCTTCTTCTTTTTCTTTTCTCATCGTCACGGGTGGCCAGATATCGATCTAGCTTTCCTTCTCTTACTAGTTTTTCTATGACATTTTTTAAATCGAAACACTAATTGGTAGAATGCCCGCGGATCCGATGGTATTCACAATATTCGGCCTGGTTTCCTCCTCCTTTTTTGCCTTTGAGTGGCCGAGCTGGGGGTATTTTTTCAGTGTTGCAAACCTCTCTGTAAACATCCAAAAGAGACACCCTCAGGGGGGTGTAATGGTGGTATTTTTTTATTTTCTCTCCATGTCGATCTTCCTTCTTTTTGGAATCTTTGTCCCTATCCTGGGAGGTGAATCCAGCTTTCGAGGTCTCTCCTAGTCGGGAGTTTTCCTCCATGTTGATGTACTTCTCTGCTCGTTCCTGCACCTCGTTCAAAGATGTGGGATATTTTTTTTGATATAGATTGACTAAAAGGTCCTTCTCGGAAGCCATTAATGAGGCCTATAATGGCAGCATCTGTTGGTAGGTTCTGTATGTCCAGGCATGTCTTGTTGAATCTTTCCATGTAGTTGCGAAGGGTTTCCCATTCTCCTTTCCTGATTCCTAATAGACTTGGAGCGTGTTTAGCTTTGTCTTTTTGGATAGAGAATCAAATTTCTTGGCCAAGTCGTCAAAACTTGAGATGGACCTAGGCAGTAGATTGTCGAACCATCTAATTGCCGTCTTTGTTAAAGTAGTCGGAAAGGCTTTGCAACGAACTGCGTCTGAGGCGTCGGTGAGGTACATTCTACTTTTGAAATTGCTGAGGTGATGGCCGGGATCTGTAGTGCCGTTGTATGGAGTCATATCTGGAGCTTTAAAGTCATTAGGGATTTTGGTCTTCATAATCTCCTTGGTGAATGGATCTTGTTCCTTGCGGGAGCTGTCTTCACGAGGGGATCGGTTGGCTTTGGTCTTGAGATCGGCTTCGAATTTTAGGAGTTTCTCCTCTAATTCCCTGCATCGCCTTATTTCCTTCTGTAGGTCTTTCTTAGCCTCTCGTTGACGTAGGGCATCTTTCTCAAGTTTTTTTAAACGATATTGAAATATCTCCATGGCTCCCGCGTTTTTATGCGGTGTTCTATCCTCTAGATCTAAATTGTGATCATTGTCATGGTCGTCCGCCATAGCAGTGGGATGACTTCCAGGTTCCCCGACAACAGTGCCAATGCTCCGAGGGTTACCTGAAACTGTAGGTCGATCTCAAACGAGATCTTCTGTACTGATCGGAGCTGTTGTGTCTGACTTTGTTGGACTTGATGGTGGTGCTGATCCTTCATCCCCGCAGGATGGAGGGTACCTGCAAGGGACTCCGATGCTTAAGTTAGCAAGGGTATTAAGCAGGTATTGAGTAGAATCAGAGTATGAGTTATACCTGGATGCTCCAGCATATTTATAATGGTGCAGAGTGACCTTTTCAGATAAAATAAGTTAGTTATCTTATCTTATCTTATCTTATCTTTGAGTGAGGTCCTCGTACCTTCAAGGGAACCGCCCTTATCTTTTTAGGCTTAGGCTGCCCGTGGATTTGGGTCGTGTTCCTCTATTTGGGCCCTTTACTGGGCTTTCCTATCAATTTAGTCGAGCTCTTTAAGAAGAGGTCGGGTCGTCTTGACCTGAAGAGGTCGGTTGCTTTGTCTGTAGAACATTCCGGGTCGGACAGCTCGACCCAAGGTATGAACACCAGGAAACTTAAATTGCTTGAATAATAAAAGAATCTGGGTACTGGAAAGTGAAACAGAATGTAAACTGCAATAAATCAGAAGCTCTAAAATGAAGAAATTCAAAAAGAGTGATTCAGCAGGGATTGGAGATACTGTAATCCTTCTTGAATCAAATTGATCTCAGCTCCTTTCTCAATCATTTGGTAGATCTATGATGGATTGAAATTGATTGGATCCCAATTCCTTGGCAATCCAATCTCTCAAATCACAATCAATCTTGCCAATTCCTTGATCTAATTGTCATGAGAAGAGTTTAAGTGCAAATATCTCATCCATGAGTGAAGAGGAATGGTATGAAATATGAAATGCAACCTATTTATATGAATGCAACTATATGCCAAAATATTTCTACCTACTTGGTTAAAAGTAAATAAATCTTTTAAGAACAAATATGAACTGGATTTCACTAATTCAAGTCATAAAAATGAAGTACAAATAGACTTGCAAGAAGAAGATAGCTCATGAAAGCCGAGAACAAGGAATCGAGCATCGAACCCTCACTAGAAGTGTATACACTCTAATCGCTCAGGTGTTTGAGGTTCGATTCTCTCAATTCTCCACTAACCTTGCTTTCTAAGACTTGCTCTTCATCTAACAATCACCAAAAGTTTAATGCACAAATACACAAATCAAGAGGTCTTTTGAGGGTTGTAATGGGGTCAAGGTCAAGATAGGATTGTATTTGGTCAAGTGGACTGAAATCTGAATCCTTAATTAACCTAAACTTCTCACCTAACTTAGGACAATCCATATAATCATAATATAAAATCAATAACTACCCATTAACCGTGTTTACTACATATTCATGCATTCCAATTTTGAGTATAGTACATATGCATTGCTATCACCATTTACTTTGGGGCATTTTATCCCCTTTTTATTTTTTTATTTCTTTTCTTTTCTTTTTCTCTTTTTCTTTTTTGTTTTTTTCTATTTTTTTCTTTTCTTTTCTTTTGTTTTTCTCAATGCATATGATTAAAGTATTGAATGCATAAACATGTGCTTAACATTCTTGTTCATATTTTCTCAAGAATACACAATACCCAATTCTCAAACCAAACATTTTCAAACCTAACCTCCCCACACTTAATTCATGAGCCTCTCATTAATCTAAGTTAACCAAGGATTCAAATTAGGGACATTATTGTTTTCTGCTTAGAGTTAATGATGTGCTAAAATAAAGAACAAAGAGGGTAAAATAGGCTCAACTTTGGTTTGCAAGGGATAATGAAAAGGTCATATGGGTAAAATAGGCTCAACTTTGGTTTGCAAGGCCATATGGGTATGTGAGCTATAGTGAAACAAAGGCCTCAATCATATAAGTGTATGCATACATTAAACCATGGAAATATAGAGTTAAGCAAGATATAGATCACAATTTTAGAGAGAACATCACACACAAAAATAAAATATATTGGTTGATAAAATGCAACCAATCAAATAGGCTCAAAATCTCATTTGTTTTGTGTGTTCGAGCTCTAAACCATATTCCAAAATAATATTCCTTCAAACAAGTTCAACAAAAATTTATAATTCAATTTAGTGAAATGCTATAAAAAGGTTTCACCTAACACACACAGACTCTATGTAATTCTAAATTTATGCCTAGCTATCCAAAATTCCCACTTTTTGCATTACATACTCATGTATCAACTTTTCTTTAATTTTATCATATATGCATTGATCTTTTATTAAACTTAGCATTGGGGGTAATTTTATCCCCTATTTATTTATTTATATTATGTATATATATATATATATATTTTTTTTCTTTTTTTTTCTTTTTTTTTATTTTTTCTTTTTTAATTAAAAATATAAAAGTAAACATAACATATCAATGCACATGGATTTTTAATTTTTCTGGTCTCACATAATTAGGTACCTAAATTTTCAATATTTTGTCAATGAAATACTGTACACTTTCATCCACCCAAGTTCCCACAGTTCCCCACACTTAATTGACACACAATCTCTATTTCAAGCTAACCAAAGGTTCAATTGGGGTAATTAATTATTTTTCTGCTTAAGGCTAGTGATGTGGTAAAATATAGAACAAATGGAGATTAATAGGCTCAAAGTGGCTAACAAAGGTAAATGTAAGGGTAGGCTATTTGGGATAAGTGAGCTAATAATCAAATAATGGCCTCAATCACATGCATACATTTAAATACACTAAACATTGGACATATAGGATTGAACAAAATATAGATTACAATCATAGAGAAGAAAACACACAAGAAAAATTTTTATGGTTAAATAATGTAACCATGTAATTAAGCTCAAATCTCACAGGTTGTGTGTTCTTAACTATAACCCATGTTCCAAATACAACTTCCAACAAGTTTAACAAAAAAAATTTTAATTCAATTTAGTGAAATGCTATAAAAAGGTTTCTTGAAAAAAGAAATCATTACTTCAACCAAGTAGTGGTAAAATATGCACAAAATGTAACAAACATGCAATCAAACATGCAAATGCAACAACTAATTTAATAAAGAAAATTTAAACATTGGGGTTGAGTAAAGATTGCACCGTCCTCGGTGCATGTAAAGATGTGCAAGTGGACGGCTTGCTCCAACTGATGCTTTTTCTCCAAAGAATGTGCGCCAGACTTGTATACTGCTCCAGTTAGAAACTTTTCTTTTTCCCTCTTGGTGGCCATCCTAAAAGAGAAAAAGGAAGGGAAAGAACCCACAAGCAAAGATCTGAAAAGAAATAAAACATATGTGAGCTAATGCCAAATAATAAGGTTCTCAACTACATGGTAGCTACAACATGTAAATGAGAAAATAATAGAAGCACAGGGCATGTCAACTAAATAGCAAACAAGTTAAGGAGAACCCAAAATAATGCAAGAATTATGCAACAGTTGAGCAAGAAAATTCAACACCAAAGAAAAGGAGAAAGAATAAGAAAGGAGAGAAGAAAGAAGTAAAATGGAGAACAGGAAGCGATGCGCACATGCAGGTCACGCATGCACATGAAAACAGGAACAACCATGTGACGTGGACGCATGGGGTACACGTACGCGTGACCGTGATGGTGCCAATCGCGCGAGTCTAGCTTTGCGCACGCACAACTTTCTGTTCATTTCGCATTGGGACCAAATTTGCATACGACGCGTGCACGTCAGGCACGCGCACATGTGAGTGGCCAAAATTTGAAAATGACGTGCACGCGTCAGGGATGTGTTCACGTGAGCTATTTTGGGCCTCTAGCACAATACCAGCATCAGGCCATCATAACTTTCGGGCAAACACCTTTTTACACCGATTTTCAAGGCCACGCGTGCGTATCATTGACGCGTACACGTGAAGTGCCAGATGTTCAAAATGACGCGCACGCGTGAGGGACGCGTGCGAGTGGTGATGCTTGTGTGATTGGCACACTTTTTTGCATTGCTCCCACGCAACTCTATGCTAATTTTTTTATGCAATATGCAGATGCAAATGCAGAATGCAGGTGAATATGCAGAAATTATGAATGAACACTAGCAAAAATAAAATAAAATAAGATTAAGAAAAAAAGGAACAATTATACCATGGTGGATTGTCTCCCACCTAGCACTTTTAGTTATAGTCCTTAAGTTAGGCATTCGGTGAGCCCCTTGTTATGGTGGCTTGTGCTTGAACTCGTCTTGAAACTTCTACCAAAGCTTGGACTTCCAGTAAGCTCTATCAATACTAGGTAAATTTCTCAAGCCTTGATGGAGTTCTTCACAAGCTTTGAGCTCCCAAAAGTGACCCTCATATATTCTTGATAAACCACTATTTTATGGTTTATCTTGTGCTAATTTGAGTGGTTTTTATCAAGCCTTTGCACACTTATTCATACTATTTGCATGGTTTTACATTTTTCCTTCCTAACTTTGCGATATGATTGATAACATGCTTCTTTGGCCTTATATTTGCTAATATTAATCCTCTCTTATTACCATTAGATGCCGTGATATGTGCGTTAAGTGATTTTAGGAATTACAAAGCAGGAATGGCTTAGAGGATGGAAAGGAAGCATGTAAAAGTGGAAGGAATACAAGAAATTGAAGAAACTGCTAAAGCTGTCCAGCCTGATCTTCTAGTACTAAATTGACCATAACTTGAGCTATAGAGATTCAAATGATGCGGTTCTAGTTGCGTTGGAACGCTAACGTCCGGAGCTTCGCAACGATATATAATTTTTCATAGCTGCCTTGAAGCCAGGCAACGCGAACGCGTGGATCACGCGGACGCGTGGATTACGCGAACGCGTGACCTGGCAAAAACCCAATCCACGCTAACGCGTGGACAATGCCTCCGCGTGACTTTGCAGCAACCTGTACGAACTAGAAATTGTTGGGGACGATTTTTGGGCTATTTTTGACCCAGATTTTGGCCCAGAAAACACAGGTTAGAGGCTATAAAGTGGGGGAATGCATCCATACAGACACAACTTCTCATATACATAATTTTAGGTTTAGATATAGTTTTTAGTGAGAGGCTCTCTCCTCTCTCTTAGGTTTTAGAATTTAGGATTTCTACTTCTCAATTTTCAGGTTCAATATTGCTTTATTTTGACTTCTCTTCTACTTTTAGATACTATAATGCTTTTATTTATTAATGACTTATGTTGCCAAATTGGCTTATGAACTTTTTCATGTTATATTTTATTTCTTTTATTATTGCAATTTGAGGTATTTCAGATATATAATTTTTATTTAGCTTTCTATATTCTTAGCTTTGGTTGAGTAATTAGAGACTCTTGAGTTATCAAACTCTTTTGTTGATTGATAATTGGAAGTTGCTGATTGACTTGAATTCCACTAACTCTAGTCTTTCTTTGGGAATTGACTAGGACTTGAGGATTCATATTGATTTATCCACTTGACTTACCTTCATAGTTAGAGGTTGACTAAGTGGGAGCAACGAGCAATTCTAATCATAATTGATAAGGATAACTAGGATAGGACTTCTAATTTTCATACCTTGCCAAGAGTTTTCTTAATTATTAATTTATTTTTCTTGTCATTTAAATTACTTGTTCCTTATTTCAAAAATCCAAAATAAAATATATCTTTTTCCATAACCAATAATAAATCATACTTTCATGTAATTTCTTGAGAAGATGACCCGAGGTTTAAATACTTCGGTTTATAAATTTTATTAGGTTTTGTTACTTGTGACAACCAAAACTTTTGTACGAAAGGATTCTCTGTTGGTTTAGAAACTATACTTATAATGTGATTATATTTTTGAATTTCTTTACCGATAGAAAATCCGTTCGTCAAAATGGCGCCGTTGCCGGGGAATTGCAAACGTGTGCCTTATTATTGGTTATTGTAAATATTTTTCTTGTTTGTTTTCTTTGCTTTGATCTAAAAATTCTAAGTTTGGTGTCATTTTATTGTTTTTTTCTTTCCTCAGTAATTTCAAAAATATATTTTCTCTTTATTTTAATTGATTTTTTTGAAATTTACAAAAAAAATTCAAATTTTTATCTTATCTTATCTTAGTTTTAAATTTCAAAATTCAAATCTTTTTCAAAAAATTATATCTTTTTCAAAATCTTATCTTATCTTTTTTTTTGAAATCTCAATATTTAAAATTCCAAAATTCAAAATTCAAATTTCAAAATTTAAATTTTAAATTTTAAAAATCAAACCTTTTCAAAATTTAAACTTTTTTCAAATCTTTATCTTATATTGTTGTCAGTGTTTCTAAGTTTTAGGAGTTTATTTTCATTAATTTTTTTATTAGTTTTGATTTTAATTTCTTTAGCTACTACGAATTCTCACCCCTTTGGTTTCAAGTTTGGTTCCAATATTGTTGTAGGGAATGGAAGCTCTAATAGGAACATGCATCAAGGATGTGAGAATCAAAGGTGGGAGGAGCCACAGGGATTTGATCAACCCTCTTGGCAACAGCCTCCGCCAACATACTATGACCAAGAGCCATTCCAAGAAGCATATCAAGATAATGGCTATGGTGAGTGCTCTTTTGATTATCAACAACCACTACCATATGCCTATGAACCCCCTCCTCAACATAGCTTTGAACCACCATACTCACAAGCCCCTTACCACCAAACACCCCATATGACCATAACCCTTATCCACCATATCAACCACCCTATGAGCCATATGAGTCATACATAGATCCACCCCAATTCCAACCCAATTACTCCCAAGAACCACCACCTCCATATACTCCACATTCATATCCATCAATCCAAGAGCCTTATGGTCCTACTTATGATATCCAAGCAGAATAAGAGTCAAGGGATCGTCTCAAGGAAGCATTGGATCAATTTGAAGCAACCCTTCGTCAATTGGACGGAGCAGTAAGCCGAATGGCACCCGAAGCTCTCATGGCTAAAGAATCTCAATTTGAGAATAAGGAACTGAAGTGTGTGGTGCAACAAGTGGAAAAGATGGAGAGTGAGAAACCACCCTCTTATCATGAACCCTTCCTCCCAAGTAATGAACCCTCATATTCACCCCAATCTCCAATGGATGACATCCTTCATGGTATTCTTCATGGGCAAGCGAAGATGAAAAGGGATGTACTAGAATTCGCGATTGCCTTAACCGAGGTAGTAAATCGATCAGTTTCCCGATGTTCGGACACTCAAGGAACCCCCATGGCTTTATATGGAGAATCTACTGAAGAACACAGCATGAAGGAAAAGCTAGAAACTCCGGTGGACAGTGAGCAGCATGACTTTATATTAGAACAATTGGAGGAAGCCGTAATCATTGAAGAGGAAGAAGTGGTTAAAGACTTAGGAGATGCTGAACCTCTATGGAAAACTCAAGTTATAGAGCCTCCTTCAAAGACGTTTGAAATTGATGTTGAAGAGGGTGTACAACCTCCAAGGCATATCATGGTTGAAGACTTTGAAGGGGACGATCAAGTGGTGGATTCAATCATTAATGAATTCTTATCTACATTTGAATCCTCTCCCATTGGACTTGATATGGAGTTTAAAGAAGAAGAAGCACAACCTCCCATGCTCTTGGTGAACAATGAAGAAGAAATCGAATTGGAAGAAAGCTACCAAGAGTAAGAAGTTGATATTGAAGAAGCTTGCAAAGAGGTGGAAGACGTCAAAGAAGAGCACAAGGGAGTGGAGCTTGCAAGATCATTAGAAACACCTCTCCCAAAGCCATTACCGTCCAATACAACATTCAAGTGGGTAAAATTCTTATCCATAACCTTTACTTTCCCACTTGAATATGGGCTTCTAGAGACGGATGGTCAACTTAGAGCTCTTTGTGGCATTAAGAGCAAGAGGAAGATGGTTAGTGATTGGAGTTGTCAAGCAAGGTTCAACATGGTTGTATGCTCCAAGTTGAAATGCAAGGTTTGTGTAAAGCTCAATTGAATGGGTCTAGGAAGCTGTTTGGATGCCTTAGTGGGAATTTCAATTGCGTGCCACCCGGATGGAATCATGATAATCAACAAGAAGACAGGTGCAAAAGCAAGGTTTGGGACCCTGAAATTCATTCTAGCAATCAACACTCTTGGGGCCTTGTCACTTACTTTAGATTGCTTGACGGCGGTTTACGCCTAGTTTGGGATCCCGGAGGCCATTGGAATTACAAACATTGGTGGGGATTTAAGGATCAGTACAAGCACAAGCCACCATGACAAGGGACTCACCAAATGTCCAACTTAAGGACTTTAACTAAAACTGCTAGGTGGGAGACAACCCACCATGGTATATTCTTTCTTTTTTGTTCTTAGTTTTATTTTATTTTATTTCTATACCTGTTCATTCAGAATTTATGCATAGCCATCTGCATTCTGCATTTTTGCATTTTGCATAAAAAAAGGTGAAGCACGAAACCGTGTCGCTGATATGAACTTATACTATCTTGCATTACCCACACTTTCTTCCCCTTTGTTGCAATTTTTGCACTATTGATATGCCATGTACTTTTACTGTTTTCTCACTTACATGTTGTAGCTACCATGTAATTGAGACCCTTATTATTTGGCATTACCCACTCATATTTTATTTGTTTTCTATCATTGTTTTTGGGTTCTTGTTCTTCTTTTTTCTCTTCTTTCAGGCTGGCCACCGATGAAGGAAAAAGGAAAAAACTTCTATATAGGGCAACAGACAAGTCTATCTGCACAACCTTTGGAGAAAAGCATCAGTTGGAGCAACCCGTCCACCTGCACATCTTAGTATGCACCAAGGACGGTGCAATCTTTAAGTATAGGGAGGTCGATACCGACTTTCGGTGGTTAGCTACTTCCTTTTCAACACCAATTCTTACTCTTCTTTGTAGTTAGTTGTTGCATTTGCATCTTTGATTGCATGTTTGTTACATTGTGTGCATATTTTACCACTTGGTTGAAGTAATATTTTATTTTTCAAGAAACTTTTTATAGCATTTCACTAATTTTAATTAAAATTTTTGAGAAACTTGTTTGAAGAAATATTATTCTGGAACATGGTTTAGAGCTCGAACACACAAAACCAGTGAGATTTTGAGCCTACTTGATTGGTTGCATCTTATCAACCAATATTTTTTTTGTTGTGTGTTGTTCTCTCTAAAATTGTGATCTTTGTCTTGCTTGATTCTATATTTCCATTGTTTAATGTATGCATGCACTTATGTGATTGAGGCCTTGTTTCACTAAGCTTACATACCCATATGGCCTTAACCTTTCATTATTCTTTGCAAACCAATTTGAGCCTATTTTACCCCTTTTATTCTTTACTTTAGCACATCATTAACTCTAAGGGGAAAATAATAATGTCCTTAATTTGAATCCTTGGTTAGCTTAGACTAGTGAGAGTGCTTATGATTTAAGTGTGGAAAAATTGGGTTTGGAAACATTTGGTTTGAGAATTAAGTATGTTAGAATTTTCTAAAAATGTGAAAGAATGTTGAGAATATGTTCATGCATTCAATACCTTAATCATATGTATTGAGAAAAACAAAAGAAAAAAAAAAGAGAAAAAGAAAAAAAATATAAAAGAAAAAAAGAAAAGAAAAAGAGCAAACAATAAAAAGGGGACAAAATGCCCCAAAGTAAATGGTGAAAGCAATGCATATGTACTATACTCGAATTAGGATGCATGAATATGTGGAAAACATAGTAAATGGGTAGTTAGATTTTGAATTGTGATTACATGGACTGTCTTAAGTTAGGTGGGAAAAGTTTAAGTTAATTAAGGATTCAAATTTTAGTCCACTTGACCAAATACAATCCTACCTTGACCTTGACCCCATTACAACCCTCAAAAGACATATTGATTTGTGTATTGCTGCATTAAACTTCTGTTGATTGATAGAAGAAGAGCAAGTCTTAGAAAGAAAGGTTAACCTCCTTGTGTTCTCTAACAACCCTGGATGGAGGAATCACCCAAACTTTGGGTGGGGTAGTCAACAAGACCAAGGCCAAGATCAGAGACGTCACAATTCTAACAACAACACAGCTCCCCAACAATTCACACAGAGGACACACCCACAAAACCACATCAATACATCTCACCTTTCTACTTCTACCCTCAACATACCATCATTTGATGACAAAATCTCTAAGATTGAAACCTTACTTGAAAGCATATGGAAAGAAATTCAAGACAATAAGGTGTTCAAAGAGGAGGTAAGAGCCAATATGAAGAATCGGGGGGAAGCAATCAAGAAGCTGGAATTCCAAGTGGGATATTTGTCTGAGAAGATTCCCAGACCCACTGATGGCTTTCCAAGTGACACGGAGAAGAATCCGAAAGGTGAAACGAAGAAAGTAAGATGGGAGGATTGCAATATGGTCATTACAAATGACAAAGAGACTGAAGACAAGCCAAGCAAGCTGTTAGAACAACCTGAAAATACCTTAGTAGAGAAGGAGAAGAAAGACCAAGAAGAACCAGAAATCTCACAACAGGAGCTGCTAAGACTATATGCACCATTTCCTCAACTGCTAAAGGGTGCTGTGGGAAAGAGAATGTACTCAAGGTTCTTAGACTCGTTTGCATCTTTGAATGTGAACATACCATTCATCAAAGTCATTCAGCAAATGCCAGCATTCATCAAGTATATGAAGGAACTACTTCCCAGGAAGAGCTCACTCAAGGGGGGCCAGACTATAGTGATGAACAAGGATTGCAGCACCCTCATTCAAACACAACTGCCTGCGAAAAGAAAAGACCCAGGGAGTTTTCATGTCCCTTGTGCTATAGGAGAAACAAATTTTGATAGAGCACTTTGCGATTTGGGAGCAAGCATCAACTTAATACCCCTATCCCTGGTAAAAAGGCTGCAGATCAATGAGATACTACCTACAGATGTAGTCATAAGGCTGGCTGACAAGACTCAAAAGCAAGCAGTAGGAGTGGTGGAAAACGTGTTGCTCAAAGTTGGAAAATACTTTCTCCCAACAGACTTTGTCATCCTGGACATGGAAGAGAGTCATCTGCACCCAATCATATTGGGGAGACCATTTCTAGCTACTGCTAGAGCACTCATAGATGTGGAGAAAGGGGAGCTAATATTAAGGATCCATGATGAACAACTGAGCTTCAGTGTTTTCGAACTCTCACTAGAAAAAAATGAAGAGAACAAAGAACCGAGCAAAGATCATCATGAGATACTAAAAAAAGAAGCAAGCATTGGAGCACAACCAGCCCATTCTGAGATTCACTGGGTTGATGGACAAGGCGAACAGCAAATGCCACAGGTAAAGGAAAAATTGGAGGAACCTAAGCCACCAGAAGCAAGTGAAGGCAACAACAAAGGCTCATCAAAAAAGAAAGCCACCAAGAGTAAGAAAAAAGCACCAGGGACAAAGAAGAAGGTACCAAGGGGGTGGCGGAACAAGAAGATCCCTACGGAAGATTTCTCTCCAGGGGATAAAGTAGTCTCAGCCTATTTCACAGATATCCCCCCTAATCTCCCTACTGTACCATCTCAGTTACCTAAGGTCTTCACCATCAACAGAGTTCTTTCTTTGGAGCATGTAGAGATCATTGATACAACCAATGGATACAAGTCCACTGCCAGAGGAGAAGACTTCAAGCATTACCAACCACCATAATAAGGGGGTAACGTCAAGCTAGTGACGCTAAAGAAGCGCTTCATGGGAGGCAACCCATGTTTTACATACTTTCAGAAGTTAGTGAATAAATCAATATTCATGAATTCCAACCAAAACTTGACGAACACGTGTGAAATTTTTATATGCAGAATATAGTGAAGAACAAATTTGGTGTTCAAAGCATTCTTCTTAAAGCTTTGAACACAACCTTTCATCACAGTGCTCCAAACTAAGTTTGGTGTCACCCTATGGTGCCACCAAATTGCATATAAAGATACACAGTTAGTTAGTTAGTTGGAATTCATAAATAAACAATCAAATCTTCCTCCCCTTTCATTAATGTTAGCCGTAAAGTTCTTATGTTATTTTAATATCTTTTGTTACTTTTCTTATTTTATCTTTATAGGGAAGGAACAGGAGCATTTATGAGGACTGATTAGACAATTTAATGGGGGAGGCTCGGCCACTTCGCGAAGAGATATTTACACTTGTCCCAACAAGGAAGGCATGGGAAATGTTGCCATGCAACATTGAAAGAAGAAGAATCTTGAAGACCGAACCAACATTCCCCATCAAGTGATGATCCTTGTCCTCCCTTCGTATACAACCCCATCCGTCCATCAAGGAAGCATTCGTGCAATCCACACCCTTCATGCACTCATGATTTTTCCTATATAAGTGAACCTTAGTGCATGCTCACTCCTTACATTCAAACCCCCACTCTCCACACTTCTGTTGGCACACTAAACCCTTCATCACGCATTGTTTTAACCAACCCACTCTTTATCTATCCGAAGCCTCAACCCACCTCAAAACAACAACTCAAGTCATGGCATCATCAAGCTCAAAGAGGCAAAAGAGAAAGGAACCCATGGAGAGTGTTCCCTTTGACGAGAAGAGATTCAAAACTGCCTTTCATGAACGAGAATTCGAGCGGATAAGGGCCAGAAAGATATTGCCAGAGTTAATTTTCCAAATCAATGCCAATGAATCACCACAGATTTTGAGGAAAATCGAACAGAGAGGGTGGCAATTGCTCACCAGTTCAGAGGGTAAGATCAATGGCAACCTCATCAAAGAGTTTTATGCAAATGTAGTTAGAGAGGAGAAGACCAAAACCCCAACTTACAAAAGCTATGTGAGAGGAAGGGAGGTCGACTTCAGCCCAAGTGCCATAATAAGAGCTTTTCAATTGAAATTCCCTCATTTTGACGAGGAGAGTTATCAGTCAAGGATAAGTAGAAGCACTGATAAGGATGAGCTCTCAGAGATAGCGTCAGATATCTGTGTGATAGCAACTGATTGGGAGAGGTACTCAGATGGGAGACCAAAATTCATAAAAAGGGGAGACCTTCACCCTGAGGCCAAGGGGTGGTTCGAGCTTGTAAGAAGGTCCATCCTACCGGCTGCCAATAATTCAGAGGTTAACCTCAACCGAGCCACTATGGTGCAATGTTTAGTACAAGGTGGGGATATCAATGTACATGAGCTCATTGCCGAAGGGATTCAAGAGTCGGCTGAGAAAGTGGACTCAGGTGCCAGGCTTTGGTACCCTAGCACCATTCTCCGCCTATGCAACAAGGCTAAGGTAGTATTTGAGGACAACAGTCCAGACTGGGTGAACCCAGGGAGGCCGGTCACACTTGAGCGCATGGTCCATACCTCACTTGCTCAACAACTAAGAAGGCCACATATAGGAAGGCACAGAGCCCAGAAAGAAGTTCATCAAGAGGAGTATCATCAGGAAGATTACCAACAAGAAGAGCAACACAACCCAGCCAAACTCAATATGAGTCATATCTTACATGCCATTGAGGATTTGGAGATGAAACACATGGAGGGACAAGAGCAAATACTTGCCATGCAGTCCAAATGGATGAAGCAACAAGAAGAATGGCAGAAACAACACATGGAGCAGCAACAGGAGCAATACTCACAACTCACTCAAGCCCTACACCAAGTAACAGAGAGGCAAGAGCGTCAAGACAAACACCTTCAAGAGCTCAACCAGCGGCAATTAGCTCAGATGAAATCATTTAATGAGTTTAGCGTGCTGAATGAAGGAAGGCAGTTGCATAGAGAGGAATTCAGTGTAAACACTCAAGCCAGATTGAGCTATATGTCTGATAATATGCACCACCTACATTATGCCATTCCCACATATGAGGAGGTCCAAAAAGAGTTTGTTGAACGAGAAGAAGGAAGGTGAAACAACAGAAGGAAACTCTGAAGAAAAAAATGGAAGATGCTGGTTTCTGGAAGAAACTACTTGGAAAAAGCAAAGGGAGTGGGAGCACAAGCACTCAAGAAAAGCACCAAGAGGACAAGCATGGAGGAGAGCATGAGCAACCACATGAGTAAAAGGTGGTGGAGCTCCTTTATTGTTTTTTTTAGTTTATATTATCAATAAGGAGGATCTTGTATGAAATAGGACATGCCTCCATATTAGCTAGACAACTTTCAATTATGCATTCTGAGTTTTATGATTAAGAAGTCAATGCTTGCTAGCCTTTATGTTACTGCATTCGTATCTTTACTTATTGAATGTTTGTCCTTAGAATCAAATGAAGAGAGAATGTTTGTGTTTTGAAAGACCAGAGTAGAGTTCATAATGTGGAAGTGCATTCATGAATCTTTGGGGGTAGTCATAAGTTAGCTAAGTTGGTTCAACCACAAGGTTAGGATGACAACTATCTATCCTGAGTACTTTACTTTTGATATACCCAGGAGATTAAGATAACAACAAGATCCTAATAAGAGAAAAGGGAAAGAACAATGGAAGTGAAAAACAAAAGAAAAAGAGTAAGCAATAAGGCTAGGCACCAATGGTTTGCCTTAAGACATGTCTCTGTGGTGCTCCTGTGTGGGGGATCTACTTGGATGAATAAGCTCATTGGGGTGCTTTATCACCTGGTAACTTGGGTTAACTAACTCGGGATTATCAGCTGAAAATCCACTATCAAGAGTAACCCTCACCACAGAGCATTTAGTAACCCAAAGAGGTGCTGGACACCAAGGTCTCAAGGAAAGAAAATAAATAAACTATATGCCTGTGGTGTGTATGTATGGGGGAGAAACTTGAGTAAGTAAGTCCTTAGGGGTGCTTCAACACTTAGCACCTTGAACCAACTGGTTTGTGAGTGTTGGCTGAAAGCTTATCCTAAAGAGTTGCCCCTTTACAAAACACTTAGCCTAAATAACACAAACAGCCCTTGAAATAACAATAAAAGGATCAATAAATACAGGTCTCATGGGACATAACAAAGTGAGTAATTTAGGAGATGATAAAGGTCTGAAAGCCAGTAGTGGAATGAACCTAAGTTGCTATGCATGAAACCACCATAAAATCAGTAATATGACTTCCACAAGAATGACTCATTTCTCTGGAGATTCCATTCATCATTCTCTTGTTCCAGTACTTGCTTAGGGACAAGCAAGCTTTAAGTTTGGTGTTGTGATGCCAGGGCATTTTGGCCAGTTTCACTGACCTTTTCTTTACTGTTTTTAGGTAATTTCATGCATTTTCTTAGTAAATAAGTTAGTTTTGGGTAGATATTCACTCAGACCTTGATTCAAGCATACATTGTGCATTTTACATTATTTCATGAGGATTTTGCATGATTTTAATGACAAAATTGTATATTGCATTACCCATGACTTGGACTAGAACTTTGATGCACTCTATTGCTTGATTTCAGGACCAAAGGAAGCAAGGAATGGGTGGTAACTTGCAAAGTTAAGGAGAAAAATAATTGCCAGAAACACTCTCAAAAGCCATCAATGCCCATGTTAAAGAGTCACGTTAACTAAGTTAACGTGAACTCTAACGTGAAGAAGAGAAGTAACAGAGAGGCAATTGCTCACAAATGGCCACATTAGAAGCCACGTTAACCTAGTTAACGTGGCCTCTAACGTTAAAGGGGGAAGAGAAGCCAACGTTAGTGACACTCAACATTGTCACTAACATTGGCCTAAGGTGCAAAGAGCCACGTTAACTCCCACGTTAACTTGGTTAACGTGGGGGCTAACGTAAGAGATGGAGAGTTGTCGACAACGTTAGTGACACTCAATATTGTCACTAACGTTGGAGCAACGACACAACCCCCAAAAGCCACGTTAACTTCCACGTTAATTTGGTTAATGTGGAAGCTAACGATGAGGAATGAAGAATGAGCCAACGTTAGTGACACTCAACATTGTCACTAACGTTGGGATGGCTAAGAATGGCCACGTTAACCTAGTTAACGTGGAATCTAACGTGAGACCTAGGGGCACACTTGAACGTTAGTGACAATGTTGAGTGTCACTAACGTTCTCGAAGGTTGGCAAAAGCCACGTTAGAAGCCACGTTAACCTAGTTAACGTGAGTTTTAACGTGAAGCAAGAAGGGGCACACTTGAACATTAGTGACAATGTTGAGTGTCACTAACGTTCTCGAAGGCTAACAAGGCAACGTTAAAAGCCACGTTAACCCAGTTAACGTGGGCTTTAACGTGAGGCAAAGGGGTGCATGGCAACGTTAGTGACAATATTAAGTGTCACTAACATTCTCGAACTTGTATTATCACTAAATGTTAAACACCCCTAACGTCTTGAGCTAAAGTCTCTGCCCACTTCACACTTTCTCTCTGCAAGTAAGCCAAGCCCAAATGAAGAAAGGAACTGCTTCAAACTCAAAGATCCAGAGGCCCAAGACTTGAAGAGCTAACTAGAAGCTGAGAAGAGTAGTATATATGGGAGTAGTTTTGAAATAGAAAAGGAGCTTTTGGGAGGAGAGAGAACTACTCTTTGTATTTTTACTTTCTCTGCACTTCTAGCTTAATGATGTATTCTCCATCTTTGATTTTGATTTCTAGAGCTATGAACAACTAAACCCCTTTCATTGGGTTAGGGAGCTCTGTTGTAATTTGATGGATCAATACTAATTTTCTTGTTCTTCTTCTATCTTTCCTTTTGATTTTACTTGAAAGCTTTCGATCTTCATCCAATTGGATAGTTATCTTGGAAAAGAAGCTATTCAAACATGGATCTCTTCGGATCCTTGAAAGAGGAATGAAGAGATTAGCTAGAAATGCTTTCTCATGCTGGACCAAATTGAGTGTGGATGGGTATGTGGCTATAACTCTCTAAACACTTGATTTGGGAAGTGCATGTGGTATAATCAGTGACCACACTTCATCTCTTCTCATGAGCAATTGACCAAGAAATTGGCTATTGATCAAGATTTGAGAGATTGAATTGCAAGAAATTGTGGTTCAATCACTTAAGATTGCCAAGGAGATCAATGAGTGCATTGATTGAGGAAGAGATGAAAATGAAATTGATCTGGAGAATGCAACATCTCCTAAGCCCAATGAACTCCCCATTTCTGATCTTACCCATTCTCTTTAATTTCTGCAATTTACTTTTATGAGCAACTCCCCCATTCCCATTTACAATTCTGCAATTTACTTTCAGTCATTTACTTTCACGCCATTTTAATTTCTTCAATTATCAACTGTATTCATGGATTCGCTCCACTAGAACACTCCTCTAATTAAAGTTGCTTGATCAATCAATCCCTGTGGGATTCGACCTCACTCTATTGTGAGTTTTTACTTGACGACAAATTCGGCACACTTGCCGAATGGGAATTTGTTGAGAGACAAGTTTTCCCCCGATCAGTAGAGAATTGAGAGAATCGAACCTCAAACACTTGAGTGATCAGAGTGTATACACTTCCAGTGAGGGTTCGATGCATGATTCCTTGTTCTCGGCTTTCATGAGCTGTTTTCTTTTGCAAGTTTACTTGTACCTTATTTTATGATTTGAATTAGTGAGATCCAGTTCATATTTCTTCTTGAAAGATTTGTTTACTTTCAACCAAGTAGGTAGAAACATTTTGCATGTAGTTGTATTCATATAGATAGGTTGCATTTCATAAGTTTTACCATTCCTCTTCACTCTCTTATAGCTTCTCTTGAGCTTAGCATGAGGACATGCTAATTTGAGTGGGGAGATTGATAAACCACTATTTTACGGTTAATCTTGTGCTAATTTGAGTGGTTTTTATCAAGCATTTGCACACTTATTCATACTATTTGCATGGTTTTACATTTTTCCTTCCTAACTTTGTGATATGAGTGAGAACATGCTTCTTTGGCCTTAGATTTGCTAATATTAATCATCTCTTATTACCATTAGATGTCGTGATATGTGTGTTAAGTGATTTCAGGGATTACAGGGCAGAAATGGCTTAGAGGATGGAAAGGAAGCATGCAAAAGTGGAAGGAATACAAGAAACTGAAGAAATTGCTAAAGTTCTCCAGCCTGACCTCTTGGTACTAAATCGACCATAACTTGAGCTACAGAGGTCCAAATGATGCGGTTTCAGTTGTGTTAGAAAGCTAACATTCGAGGTTTCGCAACGATATATAATTTGTCATAGTTACCTCGAAGCCAAGTGACGCGAACGGATAGATCACGCTGACGCGTGACCTGGCAAAAACTCAATCCACGCTAACGCGTGGACGATGCCTCCGCGTGACTTTGCAGCGACCTGTACGAACCAAAAATCACTGGGGGCGATTTCTGGGCTATTTTTGACCCAATTTTTGGCCCAGAAAACATAGATTAGAGGCTATAAAGTGGGGGAATGCATCCATACAGACACAACTTCTCATATACATAATTTTAGGTTTAAATGTAGTTTTTAGAGAGAGAGGCTCTCTCCTCTCTCTTAGGTTTTCGGATTTAGGATTTCTTTTAGGATTAGGATTTCTACTTCTCAATTTTCAGGTTCAATATTCCTTTATTTTGACTTCTCTTCTACTTTTAGATACTATAATGCTTTTATTTATTAATGACTTATGTAGCCAAATTGGCTTATAAACTTTTCCATGTTAGATTTAATTTCATTTATTAATGCAATTTGAGGTATTTCAGATATATGATTTTTATTTAGCTTTCTATATTCTTGCCTTTGGTTGAGTAATTAGAGACTCTTGAGTTATCAAACTCTTTTGTTGATTGATAATTGGAAGTTGCTGATTGACTTGAATTCCACTAACTCTAGTCTTTCTTTGGGAATTGACTAGGACTTGAGGATTCATATTGATTTATCCACTTGACTTACCTTCATAGTTAGAGGTTGACTAAGTGGGAGCAACGAGCAATTCTCATCAGAATTGATAGGGATAACTAGGATAGGACTTCTAATTTTTATACCTTGCCAAGAGTTTTCTTAATTATTAATTTATTTTTCTTGTCATTTAAATTACTTGTTCCTTATTTCAAAAACCCAAAATAAAATATATCTTTTTCCATAACTAATAATAAATCATACTTCCCTACAATTCCTTGAGAAGATGACCTGAGGTTTAAATACTTCGGTTTATAAATTTATTGGGTTTTGTTACATGTGACAACCAAAACTTTTGTACGAAAGGATTCTCTGTTGGTTTAGAAACTATACTTACAACAAGATTATATTTGTGAATTTCTTTACTGATAGGAAATCCATTCGTCAATTCCCAGATCCCAAATCTTGATTCTACACCTGTCTTCAAGTTGATCATCATGATTCCATCCAGGCGGTAAGCGATCTGACTTCTCACTAAGGCATCCAAACAGCTTCCTAGACCCATTCATTCGAGCTCTACACCAACCCTTGCATTTAGATTTTGAGCTCCCAACCACAACGAACCTAGGATTGTATCGCCAACCACTAACCATCTCCCTCTTACTCTTAAAGCCACAAAGAGCTCTAAGCTGACCATCTGTCTCAAGTAAACCATATTCAAGTGTGAAAGTAAAGGTCAAGGATAAGAATTTTACCCACTTGAATGTTGTATTGGATGGTATTGGCTTTGGGGGAGAGGTCTCAAACAAACTTGGCAAGGTGATCTCCAGCTCCATTCCCTTGGGCTCTTCTTTGACAACTTCCACCTCTTTGCAGGCTATTTCAATTTCAACCTCTCCCTCTTGGTAGCTTTCTTCCAATTCAGTCTCTTCTTCATTACTTACCAATGGCATGGGAGGTTGTGCTTCTTCCTCTTTAATCTCTATCTCTTGATCAACCTCTGCAAAGTCTTCAACCATGATCTGTCTCAGAGGTTGTACACCCTCCTCAACATCAACATCAAATACCTTGGAAGGAGGCTCTAGGACTGGACTTTCCAATAGAGGTTCAGCATCTCCCAAGTCTGCAACCACTTCTTCCTCTTCAATAATTGCTGCTTTATCCAGTGGTTTTAGTATAAGATCGTACTACTACTTGATGATTTCCTTTCTATGACAACTCTTTTCAACTATTCTTTCATCTTCAAGGGTCTCTCCTACCTCCACAATTTGGGCCTCCTCTTGCTCCTCTGGAAATAAGGCCGCGTGTAACCGATCCATCACGATTGCATCCCTAAGACGATCCCTTCTCTCTTGTTCCATGTCCATAGTATAATTGGGATCATCTTGCTCTTGGATTGATGGACGTGGGTGCTCTTCCATGGAGGGTGGTGATGCGATGGAGAGATCATTATGTGGTTGAAAAGGAAGTGCACTAGAGCTTGAGGGTTGAGTATTCGAGGTAGAGGATTGGTCCATATGGGATGTAAGAGCTTGAAGAGTAGAGGTGAGACTAGTGATAGAAGCAAGTGTGGTATGAAGCTCTATTTGCCCTTGGTGAATAGCACCAAGGGTGTTGTCATCCAGTGGAGGTTGGGGTGGATAGGAGGGTTCATTATTTTGGAGAAAGGGTGCATGGTAGGAAGGTGGTTCTTCTTGGTAAGGGCATGGAGATGGTGAAAATTGAGGTGGTGGCTCATGAGAGTAATTATGCTGGAATGGGTGTGGTTCTAAGTATGGTTCATAAGGTGGATAAGGGTTAGGGTCATATGAGGGTGTTTGGTAGTAGGGGGCTTGTGAGTTTGGTGGTTCAAACCTATGTTGAGGAGGGGGGTCATAGGCATATGGTGGGGCTTGTTGGTAACTACAAGGGGGTCCACCATATTCATCATATTGGTATGCTCCCTGGAATGGCTCTTGACCATAGTAATTTGGTGGAGGTGGTTCATAAACCACTATTTTATGATTCATCTTGTACTCAATTGAATGATTTTATCAATTCTTCACCCACTTATTCATATGAATTTGCATGGTTTTACAATTCCTTCCTTGTTTTATGATATATGAGAAAACATGTTTCCTATGCTCTAAAAATATTAAATTTAATTATCCTTTATTACCATTCGATGCCGTGATTTGTGTGTTGAGTTCTTTCAGGTTTTATAGGGCAAGAATGACAAGAATGACTTAAAGGATGGAAAGGAAACATACAAAAATAGAAGGAAAGCACAAAATGGAGCTTTTAAAGAAACTGGCAGCGACGCAAACGCGTGGACGACGCGAATGCACACTTTGCAAAAAGTGGCACCTGCGTGAACGTGTGCATGACGCGAACGCGTGACTCGCGAAACACACATGACGCGGACTCGTGACTGACGCGACCGCGTGGAAGAGCAAAACTCCAGATAACGCGATCGCGTGACCCACGCGGATGCATGACCCACGCGGACGCATGACTTGAGCGATCTGCAGAAATTACAGAATGTGCTGAAGATGATTTTGGGCCACATTTTGATCCAGATCCGAGCCCAGAGAACACAGATTAAAGGCTATAAATTGGGGAATCCAACCATTCATGGAAAGAACATACATACATACATAATTTTAGGATTAGATGTAGTTTTTAGAGAGAGGTTCTCTCCTCTCTCTTAGGATTAGGATTAGGATTAGGATTTCATCTTCTTCAATCACAGGTTCAATGTTCCTTTTATTTATTTTCTCAATTTAGTTTATGAACTCTTTATGTCTAGATTGATTTTCTATTTAATACAATTTGAGGTATTTCAGACTTATGATTGCTTTCTTTAATTTGTGTTATTGATGCTTTTGCTTTATCCAAATTATTTTCATTCGAGTAGATTTCCTTCCCTTTTGGCTTTGGTTAATTAATTGATAATACTTGAGTTATCAAACTCAGCAGTGGTTGAAATTGGCAATTGCTAATTAATTTGGATCGCTCTAAAGGTTGACTGAAACTCGAGGATCAATTTAATTAGTCTACTTGACTTTCCTTTATTTAATAAAGTATAATTAAGTGGGATTGAAACCCAATTCTCAGCACACCTGATAAGGATAACTATGATAGAAATTCTAATTTTCATACCTTGCCAAGAGATTTATAGTAATTGATTTATTAATTCCTGCAACCTATTTACTCTCTTGTTCAAACCCTTTTCAAAATCCAAAATTACTGTTTTCCATAACCAATAATAAAACACACCTCCCTGCAATTCCTTGAGAAGACGACCCGAGGTTTGAATACTTCGGTTTATAAATTTTATTGGGTTTGTTACTTGTGATAACCAAACGTTTGTAAGAAAGGAATTCTTGTCGGTCTAGAAGCTATACTTACAACGGGAATTTATTTGTGAAAATTCTAGACCGTGCGAGAGTTTCGTTCTTCAAAATGGCGCCGTTGCTAGGGAGTTGCAAACGTGTGCCTTATTATTGGTTATTGTAAATATTTTTTCTTTTACTTGTTTATTTTTTTTGTTTTCCCTTCTTATTTCTAATAGCTACTATGAGTTCTCACCCCTCTCGCTTTGAGTTTGGTTCTAATTTTGTTGAAATGAATGGAAGCTATAACAGGAATATGCATCACGGTCTAAGCAATCAAAGATGGATGGAGCCAAGAGGATGTGATCAACCCTTTAGGCAACAACACCTTCCTAGATATCATGGACAAGGACCGTTCTACAATGCATGCCAAACTGATAGATATGGTGGACCCACTTGTAATTATCAACAAACCCCACCCTGTGCTTATAGACCACCCTCTCAACGTAGCTTCGAACCATCACACTCACAAGCTCCTTTTCACCATTCACCGTCGTATGATCCTTATCCACCCCAATTTCAATCCAATCACTCCCAAGAACCACCACTCCCCTGTGCACCATGTCCACATCCATCAAGCCAAAAATCATAGGCTTGCTTCGAAGAATCAGTAGATCAATTTCATGCAACTCTTCATCAACTGGAGCAAGCAATAAATCAATTATCTTCCAGACGTTCGGACACTCAAGGAACTCCCATAGCTTCGAGTGGAGAATCTAATGAAAAATGTAGCATGAAGGAGACACTAGAAACTCCAGTGAACAGTATAGAGCATGAATTCGTACTAGAACAAGTAGAGGAAGCTGTCATTATAGAAGAAGAAGAAGAGTTAGTTGAAGATTTATGAGATGTTGAACCTCCATGGGAATCCAGAATTATGGAGAATTCTGTCAAGGACGCTACAACTAATGCTAAGGAGGATAGTGCACAACACCTAAAGCAGGCATCTTATGGGGAACTGGACGGAAAAACCCGAGACACAAGTTTCCTTGATGATGATAATCACAAGTCAACTTCTCTTAGTAATGAACTTGCATCCGCAAGTGAATTCTTTGAGATAGAAGAATCTTTCCCGAGTGAATACGAAGATGATGCAGAGGTAGACTTTTCTCGACCTCCCAATTATGACTCAACTGATGAGGAAGAAATCGAGGACTTTGATCAAGACATGGTTGAAATTGAAGAAGTTTGTGAAGAAGTGGAGGAATTCACAGAAGAACACAAGGGAGTAAAGCTTGCAGAACCACTGGAAACACCTATCCCAAGGCCACTACCACCCAACTCCAACTTCAAGTGGGTAAAATCCTTAACTTTTATCTTTACTTTTCCACTTGAATACGGTTTACTTGAAACAGATGGCCAGCTTAGAGCTCTTTGCGGCTTTAAGAGAAAAAGGGAAATGACTCGCACTAAGAGTTGGTATGCAAGATTCAATGAGGTTTCACACTTCAATTTGAGGTGTAAGGATTGGTGTCAAGCTCAATTGAAAGGATCTCGGAAGCTGTCTGGTCACTGCAGTGAGAATTCAGACTACTTATCACCCAGTTGGAAAAATACAGATCCAGACAAAACGGGTGTAAAAGTAAAGTTTGGGATCCTGGAATCTATTCTGACATTCAACACCCTGGGAGCCTGAAAACCTGTTTGAAACAGCTCAAGGGCTTTACGTGCCTTGTTTGGGACCCCAGAGGCTGTTGGCATTCCAAACATTGGTGGAGATTTCTGGATGAATTCAAGCACAAGCCACCATAACAGGGAACTCACCAAATGTCCAACTTAAGGACTCTAACTAAAAGTGCTAGGTGGGAGACAACCCACCGTGGTATGATCGTTCTATTTTCAATTTTATTTAGTTTTGTTTGTTTTTTAGTTTTATTTTCTCTTATTGAACCTGGAATTGTTCATCACATCTGCATCAGCATCTGCATACTGCATTCTGCATTTTGCATAAAAAAATAAAAAAGAGAGAAAATCACCCCACACGAGCGCGTAGGCCACACGTGGGCGTGGAATGGAAATCGGCGTAAAGATCCAACTCCCAGAAAGTTGGCTGGAATTGTGCGGCTGGTGTGCGTTTAGTACAAAATGGCCCACGCGTTCACGTCCCTGACGGAAACGCGTCACTTGCACAACACTCATTCCACGCGAAAGCGTGAGCGACGCGTCCGCGTCGCATGGATATTATGGACCCCGAAATGGAAACAAAGAGTTGTGCCGAAACGATGCTGGAACTATGCATCTAGAACAATTTACAGCGACGCGTTCACGTGCTTCACGCGTCTGCCTCACTCATCTTTTACCCAACCTATGTGATCGCGTCAAATCACGCGACTGCGTCATACCCCCTCCATCCTAATCACGCGATCACGTGCCCCACGCGTTCGTGTCGACTCAAATTCACTTAACCCACCTACGCGAAACCCTACCCCTTCGCGTCACCACTACCTCCTTCCCTCCACTTCTTCTCCAACCCCCTCCACCGCCTACCTCCACTAAGGCCACCCAGAACCGTGCCACCACCCAAACCGAGCCACCACCCTCACCCCCTTCTTCTCTTCCCTCACCTACCTTCCTTCTCACCCAACTCCCCTTCCGCCATTAAACCCTACCCGAGCTCCCAACCACCGAACCGCCACCTCAGGCACCACCACCCATCACCGCACCACCTACAACCACCACCCACAAACCCTTGCCCCCTTTTCTTCTTCCCTTTCCAACCGCCCTTAACCCTAACCCAACATAACAACCAACCCCTACCAACAACCCCGCCACTGCCCCCGTCCGACCACCACTGTGGCATCGCCATGCCACCACCGTGCAGCCACCAGTTCCACTACTCCCCTCTCTGTCTCAGATTCTGATCTATCCCTCTGTTCGTACACATCACAGGTTCTGCTATGCACCGATTTCTCTGTCATTCATAGTTAGTTGCATATTTTTCAGATTCTGTTCAACTTAGGATAGTTAGAGATGCACGATTGTAGTGGATTCTAGGTGGTTAGGTAGCTAGGATGTGGTTAGTGGATTTAGGGCTGATAATTGCACCGTTCTTGATGACCTGTTTTATCTATTTCGCAATTTTGCTCTGGCTGTGCTGATAATTCTGTTCATCTGCTGTTCTTCATGTTTTGGGCTGCTATTGCACTGATCTTTACTGTTCCTGTATTTGTGACTCTTTGTAGCACCTTTTAATCTCATATGAACTATTTTTCTTACTATTTATTACCTGGGAACATCCAATTTTAGCCGGAATGCTGCCTAATTTTCTGCAGCTTGTTTTCATGTATTGAGTTTGGACACTTCCTATTTTGCATTACTTGATTCCAACCAAACCAAGTTATAACTGCACGGGCTAGCATTCTTATTCCTTTTGACTCCCTGGTTAATGAATTGCTTTATTGATGATTTCATTTTAATTTTGCACCTCGTATATCTATCTGAATTGTCATCAATAAACTGATATCTTTGCTTGAATTCGAGTTGATTGTTCTTTAAATTTGTGGCTTTCTTGTTAACTAGGAAACCCATCATCATGCCACTTACCTTAACTGTCTTTTTTTTTACTAACTCCCTCTTTTCACTTTCTAACTTCCTCTTGACCTATTAACCATTTTAACTTTCCAACTTCTCTTTTTACATGACTACTTTAACTTTCTAACTCAGGGCATGATCATTGTTTTTCCTAATTAACACGACTTCCACTTGTCATATATTTTGGATTGTGATTTCTAGTTTCAGACTTTTCCACTTGCATACAATCCACAATGCACATACGTTTAACTCATTTCATGCTTCTCTTGCTCTTTTGCCACTCTGTGCTTATCTTGCTATTATATTTCTGTCATTTAATTCCTTGCTCTTTAATTTTCAGTCATATACTTTATTTACTTTATAGTCAAGTTATTTAGTTTTTGATTGAATCTCCTTGAATTTGATTTGTTTACCTAGAATAGCCAATTGATTAAAGTTGCTTGAATCTACCAATCCTCCTAGGAATGATAACCCACTTACCGTGGTATTACTTGATGTGATCTGGGGCACTTGCCGGTAGTTTTGTGTATTAGGTTTGTAGAATCCGTATCAGCCACCACACTACAATTACCACCAAGGAAACTGTGCCCGTCTTCGGCTTGCCTATTACATCACCGCAGCACCCTTGTGCACCATCGTCATCTCGATTCTCTCCTTGCCTATTGTCATGGTGAGAAGCACTAGATCCGACCCAGGAAGAGGAAGCTAATTGACCCAGCTTCATTAAACCCAGCCAACAGTATATACCTTCTGCAACTTGTGATGGGCCAATAGTTAGAGGGATTAGGACCAAGTGACTTCCCTTAGAGGCAACAACATCTCTCTTTCTATTGGGCCTAACACTCACATTATGTGGAATCCCCTAAGCCCTCGTAGCCTATAATTGCATCCCCTATAATCCCAGCTAAACGATTCTCTCCGATTCCACATCGTTATTCAAATTATTAAATCTCACAAAATCTGCACTCCCCTATAATCTAGCTTGATGCCTGATAAACCGCTATTTTGCAGTTTATCTTGTGCTTAATTTAGTAGATTTTATCCATTATTCGCACACTTATTCATAGAAATCGCATGTTTTATATTTTCCTTCCTAATTTTGTGCTTTAATTGAAAACATGCTTCTTTGGTCTTAAATTTGCCATTTTTAATCCTCCCTTAATACCATTCATTGTCGTGATATATTTGCTAAGTGTTTTTAGCATTTATAGGGCAGGAATGGCTTAGAGGATGGAAAGGAAGCATGCAAAAGTGGAAGGAACACAAGAAATTGAAGGAATTGCAAAGTTGTCAAGCCTGAACTCTTCATATTAAATCGATGATAACCTGAGCTACAAAGGTCCGAATGAGACAGTTCTAGTTGCGTTGGAAAGCTAACATTCGGGGCTTCGAAATGGTATGCAATTTTCCATAGTTGCATTGCTGTTAGGCGACGCGTACGCGTGGATAGTGCAGCAGACAAGCGACGCGTATGCGTGGGCAACGCGTATGCGTGGGCAACGCGTACGCGTGACGGAGCCACGTGCTGTACGTATCAGAAATTGCTGGGGGTGATTTCTGGGGTAATTTTGGCCCAGTTTCAAGCCTGAAAACACAGATTAGAGGCTGGTAGTGGAGCAAAATCAATCATCGACTTCTCATTATTCACAATTTAGGTTTTAGATGTAGTTTTTAGAGAGAGTCTCCTCTCTCTAGGTTTTAGGTTTTTAGGTTTAGTCTTTCTCAATTTCAGATTTCTATTATGCTTTAGTTTAGTTCTTCTTCTACTTTTATTTATTCAAGTACTTTAGTTCATCTATTCCTCTTGTTGATTTCTCTATTTTCTCAATTTAGTTTACGAATCCTCCATGTTAGATTCAATTTTCTTATTAATGCAAGTAGAAGTATTTTATGTTTATTGCTTCTTCCTTCATTGCTTTTCATTGATGTTTGCGATTGGTTGTTTAGATTTAATATTCTCTTATTAATTTTCTATGTATTTACTTTGTGCATTCCAAGTGTTTGATAAAATGCATGGTTGGATTCTAGATTAGACTTATTTCTTCTTGGCTTGGGTTGAGCAATTGGTAACACTTGAGTTATCAAACTCCTTTATTGATTGATAATTGAAAGTTGCTAGTTGATTTGGATTCCCTTAAAGCTAGTCTTTCCTTAGGAGTTGACTAGGACTTGAGGAATCAAATTGATTCATCCACCTGACCTTCCTCCATGGTTAGAGGTTAACTAAGTGGGAGCAATGGCTTTCTCATCACAATTGATAAGGATAACTAGGATAGGACTTCTAGTTCTCATACCTTGCTAAGAGCCTTTCTTAGTTGTGAGTTTATTTCCTTTGTCATTTACATTTCTTGCTCATTATCTCACAAAACCCAAAAAAAAAAGATACTTCATAGCCAATAACAAGAACACTTCCCTGCAATTCCTTTGAGAGATGACCCGAGGTTTGAATACTTCGATTATTATTTTTAAGGGGTTTGTTACTTGTAACAACCAAATTTTTGTATGAAAGGATTATTGTTGGTTTAGAAACTATACCTTCAACGAGATTTTATTTGTGAAATTCTTTACCACACAAAAATCCGATCAAGAAAATGGCACTGTTGCCGGGGAATTGCAAATGTGTGCCTTATTATTGGTTATTGTATATATTTGCTTTTTACTTGTTTGCTAATTTTTGTTAGTTTTAGGACTTTGTTTCTTATTTTTATTAGTTTTTATTTTTATTTGCTACTATGAATTCTCACCCCTTTAGCTATAAGTTTGGTTCAAATTATGTTGTAGGGAATGGAAGCTACAATGAGAATATGCATCAAGGATAGAAGAATCAAAGATGGGATGAGCCACAAGGATTTGATCAACCCTCTTAGCAAAAACCTCTTCCGGTCACATATAGGTATAACTCCAATCCTAATACATACCAATCTACTGGATGTGGTAGTCCTTCTTGTACGTGTCAACAACCACCACCATATGCCTATGAACCCCTCCTCAACATAGTTTTGAACCACCATACTCACAAGCCCCTTTCCACCATTCACCTTCATATGACCCTAACCTTTATCCACCATACCAACCACCATACGAACCATACGTAGAACCACCCCAATTCCAACACAATTACCCCCAAGAACCACCACCTCAATATACACCATCTCCATATCCTTATCAAGATGAACCACCTTCCTATTATGAGCCCTTTCTCCCAACAAATAAACCCTCCTATCCACCCCAAGCTCCCATAGATGATACCTTTAATGTTATTCGCCAAGGGCAAAGAGAGCTTCAAACCACACTTACCTCTATTATCATTGGTCTCACCTCTACTCTCCAAGCTCTTATATCCCTATGGATCCATCAATCCAAGAGCAAGATGATCCCAATTATGATATTGACATGGAACAAGAGAGAATGGATCGTCTTAGGAATGTAATGGATCGGGTTCACACATCCATACTTCAAGAGAAGCAAGAGGAAAGCTCCATCATTGAAGACAAAGTGGTTGAAGACTTAGGAGATGCAGAACCTCGATGGGAAACTCGAGTCATAGAGCCTCCTTCCAAGACGTTTGAATTTGATGTTGAGGAGGGTGTACAACTCATATAGCCACTTATTTTCCTTATTGTGTGTAACTGTTCTCTTTCTAGGATTGTAATCTTTGATCTGTTTGATTCTTTATGTCCATTACTTTATGTATACATGCATTTATATGATTGAGGCCATTGTTCAAATAGCTCACTTACCCAATTAGCCTACCTTTTACCTTCCATTGTTAACCAATTTTAAGCCTATACTTAACCCACTTATTCTTAATTGTAGCACATTACAAGCCTAAGTGAAAAATAATAAATGTCCTTAATTTAGATCTTTGATTAACTTAGGCTAGTAAGAGTGTTTATCATTTGATTTTGGGAAAGTTGGGAACATTGGGTAGAGATAAAAGTATATTTTGTATTTGTGTTGAAAATCTTGGAAATTGGGTACATACTCATGTATTAATCATGTGTAAACCATATGCATTGATGTTCTTGTATATATTTTAGTTTGAAAAGAAGCAAAAAATGAGAAAAACAAATATATATATATATATATAGAAAAGAAAGAAAAAAGAAAAGCAATAAAAAGGGACAAAACGCCCCAAGGTGAAGTTCAATAAAAAAAATCAATGCATATATGTGGTGATCAAAAATGGAACGCATAAGTGTGTGAAAAAGTGAAGAATGGGTAGTTAGGTTTGTTTAGAATTGTATAGGTTGTCATATGTTAGGTGGGAAGCTTAGGTTAATCAAAGATTCGAATTCTAGTCCACTTGACCATATGCATCCTACCTTAACCCTAGCCCCATTACAACCTATGGAAAGCCCTCATGATATTTGTATGCATGCATGAAATAATTGATGAGTGTTAAATGAAAAACAAATCTTGGAAAGCAAGATTAGGGGAGAATTGAGTGAATCAACCCCATACACTTGAGTGCCTAGAGCGGATACATATCCGGTGAGGGTTCGATCGCTCAATTACATATCTCCACCCATGACCATCTTTTCTTGCAAGTTTGTAAAATCTTTCAATGATTCTATTCAATTGTAGGTTGATTTGATTGCTATTGCCTTAGCCCTTGTGCTTGTATATGTATTCTTGGAAATTGACTTGTTTTGACCAAGTAGTTGCATTCATTTAGATAGATTGCATGTAGATAGGTTGCATTTAGGTAGTTTGCATTGAATAAATGTTGATACCCCTTTTGCTTCTTTCTTGATTTTAGCATGAGGACATACTTAGTTTAAGTGTGGGGAGATTTGATAAACCCTTATTTTGTGGTTTATTTTGTGCTTAATTTTGGGGATTTTATCACCTTTTCCCACATTTATTCAATGAAATAGCATGGTTTTGTAATTCTCCCTTGAATTATGCTTAAGTGTAAAAACATGCTTTAAGGCCCTTAAATTGGTGATTTTAACTCACTTTAATTCCATTTGATGCCTTGATGTGTTTGTTGAGTGATTTCAGGTTCATAAGGCAAGTATTGGATGGAAGAAATGAGGAGAAAAGCATGCGAAGTGGAGAATGCATGAGGAAACAAGAATTGGGAATGCATCAATAGGCGCGCATGCGTATAAGGCGCGCACGCGCAAAAGTGATTTCCCATATAGACGCGCACGCATCCGCGTGGATGAAGAAATAGCCAATCGATGCGCACGCACACATGGCGCGTACGCGCTGATACTCGCAGATGACTCACTTAAAGGCAAAACGCTGGGGGCGATTTCTGAGTAGCCCAGGCCCAATTCCAACCTATTTCTGAGTATATTTCATGCAGAATTGAAGCCCAAGCAAAGGGGGGAGCACTTGGTTGTAGCTTAGCATCATGTAGTTTAGTTTATAGAGAGAGAAGCTCCCTCTTCTCTCTAGAATTAGGTTAGGTTAGGTTAATCTCTTCTAAATCTAGGTCCAATTTCATGTTTCCATCTCATTTCCTTTATGATTTCTTACTTCTACTATTTCATTCTCATGGTTTGTAGTGTTAATTTTCCTCTTTGATCTCCTTTGTAATCATGTACTCATGATGGATTTGGTTTATTTTTAATACAATTTAATGTTTGATGTTCTTTTAATTGTTGATTTGAGTTGTGATTTTACTTTTCTTGCAATTGGTAGTTGGAGGATTTACTATTTCTTGCACATTCACCATGCTTTCCATTTATACCCACCAAGTGTTTGACAAAATGCTTGGTTGGGCTTTAGAGCAGAATTTTATGCTCTTGGCTTGGGAAGGTAACTTAGGAACTCTTGAGTTGCTAATGTCCAAGTGATTGATGATTGGGAGCCATTAACCTTAGATCTCACTAATTGAATTAGTGGAGAAATAGAACTTATGGACTTGGATTGACATAGCTCATTTGACTTTCCTTTATCATTTAGAGGATGACTTAATGGGGTTGATCCTTGCCAATTCTCATGATGTGATTAGTGATAAGGATAGAGATCCTTGACCACCAACCCTTGCCAAGGCCCTTTTGTTATTTGAATTTCCTTATCATTTACTTTTCATGTCTCTTATTCCAAAAACCCCAAAACAATCCTCATACCCAATAAGCATTCACTTCATTGCAATCCTTGTGAAATGACCTGGAGTCCAAATACTTCTGTTAATTCTTATTTGGGGTTTGTTACTTATGACAAAACCAAAAATTTAATTTGATGTGAGAGTTGTTTGTTGGTTTGGAGCTATGCTTACAACGAAGTTCTTAATTCTACAAGAGAAAATCTAGATCGACGACAATTTTTGCTATAAGTGGGCTTGAAATTCTTCAAAAGACTTTTAGGTTAAGTCAACCAAACAGGTAGTAAAGAAGCATGAAAGCATTCAAGCAATAAATCAAGCAATTGTGAAATTGGGTAATGCATGGACATTGATTGATGTGTAAGTAGACTTAGTGAACAAAATGGTATATGAAACTCACACCACAATCAATGACACATATTAAAGTTGTTGCAACACGGAAGTGACATAGAGGTGAGAACATGGATGCTATGGAACTTAGGAAAAGGAAGATAGAAGTGAAAATCAATCACATAGCAAGCATGGTCCACAAAACTTTACAAAGCTCAAAAATATGTCACTAGGTAAGCTTTCGATCCAACTTCACAATTCTAGAATTTCAATGCATGAAATAAGTGATGTGAACAAGGGTAAATCACAAGCAAGCATCACCTAATAAAATGCATTGATAATATACAATTTCCTAGCAATGGATGATGAATGCATGATGGCCAAAACATGCAATTCAAAAGAGTTAAGAAGCTTAAAGGCAATGTAACATATACTTGGTGTTCACAAACATTAAGCATTAAGAACCCAAAACCAAGTGACAAAATATAACCTCAACAATTGAATCCAACAATGACAATCAAAGAGAATCATGCTAAAATAGCATCAGTTAATACTAAGCAGCAATAAACGGCAAACAAAATTAATAATCCAACACTTATAATGAAAAATAAAAAATTAAATGAAAAATTAAACTAAGTAAACAAGTAACTAACTAACTAAAAGAAATGGTTATGGATGGTGTTTAGTAGTGTTGGATAACGGTTGAAGGGTGGAAAGAGAAGAGAAGAAGGAAAGAAATGGGAAGAGGAGAAGAAAAGAAGGAGAGTGGAACAGGGCAATCCACGCGTGCGCATCATGTGCGCGTAAGCTTGGATTGATGAAATGGAAGCGACGCGTATGCGCAGCTGACGCGTACGCGTGCATGGCAAAGCAGAGAGTCGACGCGTACGCGTGAGGCACGCGTGTGCGTGGGGGATCTTATACCTTGAGCACAAAGTTGGCACACTTCAGGCATAACTCTCGAGTCAATGTATGGAAGGGTGGAACTTTTAATCCACGCGTATGCGTACGTGACGCATACGCGTGGATGGTCGAAAATGCATGAGGCACGCGTACCCGTGAGTGACGTGTACGCGTGGGTTGGTGCTCTGTTTTTCAAAATTTTTCTAAGTTCTTGCACCAAACCAAGCATTCCCAACCTCCAAACAATTACCAAAACATCATAAAACTTTATTTAACACACTAAACTCCCAAATGAACATATCTAACCAAACAAAACATAAAATTTAACCTATTTTACCAATATGTACAAAAGATAAAAAGGGAAAGATGTTACCATGGTGGGGTGTCTTCCACCTATCACTTTTGTTTATTGTCCTTAAGTTGGACTTATAGGGAGCTATCCATCAAGGTGCCTTGTGCTTGAATCCATCCTTGAACATCCACCAATGCTTGGACTTCCATTGTGGTTCATCATTCAAAGTTAATAACTCCAAGCTTTGATGGAGTTCTTCACAAACCATAGGCTACCAAAGTTAATCTTCCTTGTGCGATCCGGGATCCCACACTTTGTTTTCACACCCGTCCTTGAGTTGATCATGATGATTTCCTCCGGGTGGCAAGAGAGATGAATTCTCATGAAAACACCAAACTACCCTCCTAGATCCATTCAATTGAGCACTAGTCCAATCCATGCTCCTCAATTTTGAGCTTCCAACCATAATGAGCCTAGACTTATAACGCCAACCACTAAACATCCTCCTCTTACGCTTAATTCCACAAAGCGCCCTAAGTTGTCCATCCGTCTCAAGCAAACCATGTTCAAGTGGAATAATAAAGCTAAGAGTTAAAAGTTTTACCCACTCAAATAAAGGATTAGATGACAACCTGGGTGGAGGAGATCCCAATGATCTTGACAAGGCACACTCTACTCCTGTCCATCCTCTTCTAGATGCTTCCACCACATGGCAAGGTTTTTCAAGTTCCTCCTCTTGCCAAGCTTCCTCAAGTTCAAGCTCTTTTTCACCAATTTCTTCAAGCTCTTCCCTGTCACTCAAATCATAAATAGGAGGTTGAGTGAAGTCTACCTCCTCATCAATTTCAAGCATAGTGGGAATGGATTCATCAAGCTCAAGAGGATCATATGTTGATTCGGAATCATCATAAATAGGAGGGCTTGTTGCTTGGAACCCTTCTTCCAATTCTTCAATCACATTGTGCCTTGGAGGTTGTGCACTCTCCTCCTCAACATCAACTTCAAACTCCATGGAAGAAGGCTTTTCAATTTGTGATTCCTCTAGGTGCTCAACATATCCTAAATATCCAACCACAACTTCCTCTTGTTCAATAATCTCTACCTCCTCCTCTCGCTGCATTTCTTGCTTTAACTCCTCTTCTTTACCTTGGAGCTTCAAGTTCACTCCCTCACGAAGCTCCTTGGTTGCTTCTCCACATTCAACAATGGGAGCGCCTTGATTGCATAGGCTTAGGCGGGATAAGACTATGTTACCAATGGGTTCTACTATGATAGCCATTTTTGTTCTTAACTCCTCAAACTTCTTTTCATTCTCCTTGTGTCGCCTTAAGATATGAGATTCAAGATCTCTTAATTCTAGCATGGGGGCTTCATCGGGAGGCGATGGTGGAAGAGAGGGTTCATTGTTTGAGGGAAGGTTGTTGTAATTGGAAGGTGGTTCATATTGGTGAAATTCTTGAGGTGGTGTGTATGGACTTTATGGTTCATGGGGGTATTGGTATTGGAAAGGTGGTGGTTCTA
Organism: Arachis hypogaea; assembly: GCF_003086295.3. Classification (NCBI taxonomy): domain Eukaryota; kingdom Viridiplantae; phylum Streptophyta; class Magnoliopsida; order Fabales; family Fabaceae; genus Arachis; species Arachis hypogaea. The sequence continues at coordinate 61,719,609 of NC_092044.1, read as the reverse complement.
GATACGGTTCATATGGTGGTTGGTACGATGGGTATGGGTTGGGGTCAGATGAAGGTGAATGATGGTATGAGGCTTGTGAGTATGGTGAAGGGCTATATTGAGGAGAGGGTTCATATGCATATGATGATTGTGGTTGACAACCACAATGAGGGTCATCACATACATTAGATTGGTATGTATCAAGATTTGAATTGTACCCATAAGAAGCCAGAGGAGGTTGTTGCAAAGAAGGTTGTCCATAAGCTTGGGGCTCCTCCCACCTTTGATCTCCAAATCCTTGATGCATATTGTCATTGTAATTTCCATCTCCTACAACATAGTTTAAACCAAACTCATAGCCAAAATGATGAGAATTCATAGTGACAAGAGAAAATGAACAAAAGCTAACAAGAAACAAATAGAACAAAAATTCTACAACTAGCAAAAACTAACAAACAAACCAAAAATCAAGATATTCACAATATATACAATAGTCAATAATATAACACCATTGCAATCCCCGGCAACGGCGCCATTAATTTGATAGGGAAAATTGTCGTCGATCTAGATTTTCTCTTGTAGAATTAAAAACTTCGTTGTAAGCATATCTTCAAACCAACAAACAACTCTCACATCAAATTAAATTTTTGGTTTTGTCACAAGTAACAAACCCAAATAAGAATTAACCGGAGTATTTGGACTCTAGGTCGTCTCCTGAGGATTGCAATGAAGTGAATGCTTATTGGCTATGAGGAATGTTTTGGGGTTTTTGGAATAAGAGACATGAAAAGTAAATGATAAGGAAATTCAAATAACAAAAAGGCCTTGGCAAGGGTTGGTGGTCAAGGATCTCTATCCTTATCACTAACCACAACATGAGAATTGGCAAGGATCAACCCCATTAAGTCATCCTCTAAATGATAAAAGAAAGTCAAATGAGCTATGTCAATCCAAGTCCATAAGTCCTAGTTCTCCACTAATTCAATTAGTGAGATCTAAGGTTAATGGCTCCCAATCATCAATCACTTGGACATTAGCAACACAAGAGTTCCTAAGTTACCTTCCCAAGGCAAGAGCATAAAATTCTACTCTAAAGCCCAACCAAGCATTTTGTCAAACACTTGGTAGGTATAAAAGGAAAGCATGGTAAATGTGCAAGAAATAGTAAATCTACCAACTAACAATTGCAAGAAAAATAAAATCACAACTCAAATCAACAATTAAAAGAACATCAAACATTAAATTGCATTAAAAATAAACCAAATCCATCATGAGTACATGATTACAAAAGAGAGCAAACAGGAAAATTAACACTACAAACCATGAGAATGAAATAGTCGAAGCAAGAAATCATAAAGGAAATGAGATGGAAACATGAAATTGGACCTAGATTTAGAAGAGATTAACCTAACCTAACCTAATTCTAGAGAGAAGAGGGAGCTTCTCTCTCTAGAAACTAAACTACATGATGCTAAGCTACAACCAAGTGCTCCCCCCTTTGCTTGGGCTTCAATTCTGCATGAAATACACTCAGAAACAGGTTGGAATTGGGCCTGGACTGCTCAGAAATCGCCCCCAGCGTTTTGCCTTTAAGTGAGTCACGTGCGAGTATCAGCGCGTACGCGCCATGTACGCGTGCAGGTCGATTGGCTATTTCTTCATCCGCGCGGACGCGTCATGTACGCATGCGCGTCTATATGCGAAATCACTTTTGTGCATGCGCGCCTTGTACGTGTGCGCGCCCATCGATGCATTCCCAATTATTGTTTCCTCATGCATCCTCCACTTCACATGCTTTTCTCCTCATTTCTTCCATCCAATACTTGTCTTATGAACCAGAAATCACTCAACAAATACATCAAGACATCGAATAGAATTAAAGTGAGTTATAATCACCAATTTAAGGGCCTAAAAAGCATGGTTTTACACTTAAGCACAATTCAAGGAAGAATTACAAAACCATGCTATTTCATTGAATAAATGTGGAAAAAGGTGATAAAATCCCTCAAATTAAGCACAAAATCAGGGTTTATCAACAACCTCCAAGACATATCATGGTTGAAGACTTTGTAGAGGTTGATTAAGAGATGGAGATTAAAGAAGAAGAGGCACAACCTCCCAAGCCCTTGGTAAGCAATGAAGAAGAGATTAAATTGGAAGAAAGCTACCAAGAGGAAGAGGTTGAAATTGAAGAAGTTTGCAAAGAGGTGGAAGTTGTCAAGGAAGAGCACAAGGGAGTGGAGCTTGAAATCACCTTGCCAAAGTTGTTGGAGACCTCTCCCCCTAAGTCACCATCATCCTTCACAACATTCAAGTGGGTAAAATTCATATCCCTTAGCTTTTTCATTCCACTTGAATTTGGTTTGCTTGAGACGGATGGGCAACTTAGAGCTATTTGTGGCCTTAAGAGTAAAAGAGATAGAGTTAGTGGTTGGAAGCAATAACCGAAGCTCATTATGGTTGGACCATCAAGGTTGAATTGTAAGGTTGGAGTCATGCTACATTGAATGGGTCTAGGAAGTTGTTTGGAGGCTTCGTTGAGAATTCGTCTTGCTTACCACCCAAGTTGAGAAATGATGATCAACAAGAAGACGGGTGCAAAAGCAATGTTTGGGACCCTAGAATTCATTCTAGCAATCAACACTCTTGGGGCCTTGTCACTTGCTTTAACTTGCTTGAAGGCTTTATGTGCCTAGTTTGGGATTCCAGAGGATATTGGAATTGTAAGCATTGGTGGGGATTCCTGGAACAGTTCAAGCATAAGCCACCCTGACAAGGAACTCACCGAATGTCCAACTTAAGGACTTTAGCCAAAAGTGCTAGGTGGGAGGCAACCCACCATGGTATGATCTTCCCTTTTTATTATTTTTATTTTATTTATATTAGTGTTAATTTACAGTTCTGCATATTTAAGTTTAATTTTCTAAAAAAAAAAGTACCCACGTGTGAGCGTCTACGACGCGTACGCGTCATATGTAGGTGCCTAAAAATAAAAAATATGCAGAGAGTTGCACTGGAACTGTGCCAGAAGGGTGCCTTTCGTACGAGCCAACCCACGCGTACGCGTGGGTGACGCGTGCGCATCACCCGTATTTTAGTCAACCCACGCGTAAGCGTCAGCGACGCGTACGCGTGGGATGAAAATCGGCGCAATTCGGTAATTGGACAGAGAGTTGGGCTGGAGGTGTGCTGCAACCGTGCATCTAGCATGACAAGTGGTCACGCGTACGCGTGACCAACGCTTACGTGTCGCCTCTTCTTCTGCACACCCACGTGTACGCGTGGGCGACGCTTGCGCGTCACGTCGCGGATTCCGTTCCTCCCATTTTTTTTCTCTCCTTTCTTATTCTCTCCTCTTCCTCTCCTTTCACCTCTCCTCCTTATTCTCTTTCATTTTCTTTTACTTATTCCATCTACATACCTTCATTCATTGCATTTCATTTTGTGCATGCTTTTATTTTCTTTTCTAAGACTAGCATTTTTCCGTTAGTGTTCAATGTCCTTATTCAACTGTTGCATCTTTTCTTGCATTATTTTGGTGCTTAGTGCCTTGTTTATATTGTTAGGTGATATTATTTATAGGTCAATGCTAATCTTTTATGATACTTGTATTCATTTTGCATTGATATGAACTTATACTATCTTTCATGACCCACTCTCCCCCATTATTGCAATTTTTGGACTATTGATATGCCATTTGCTTCTACTGTTTTCCTCACTAACATGTTGTAGCTACCATGTAGTTGAGACTCTTTATTATTTGGCACTAGCCCACCCATCTTTTATTTGTTCGCATATATTTATTGTGGGTTAATTTTCTTCCTTTTTCTCTTTTTTCAAGATGGCCACCAAGAGGGGAAAGGAAAAGCTTCTCAATGAGGCAACAGACAAGTCCATCAGCACAATCTTTGGAGAAAAGCATTAGTTGTAGCAACCCGTCCACTGACGCATCTTTGCATGCACCGAGGATGGTGCAATCTTTAAGTGTTGGGAGGTCGTTACCGACTTCCGAGGGTAACTACTTTCTGTCTTAACACCAATGTTTAGTTTTCTTTGTTAAATTAGTTGTTGCATTTGCATGTTTGATTGCATGTTTGTTTGATTTTGTGCATATTCTACCGCTACTTAGTTGAAGTAATTATTATCTTTTCAAGAAACTTTTTATAGCATTTCATTAAATTGAATTAAAATTTTGTTAAACTTGCTTGAAGAAATTGATTTTGGAACATGGTTTAGAGCTCGAACACACAAAACCAGTGAGATTTTGAGCCTATTTGATTGGTTGCGTCTTATCAACCAATGTTTTTAATTTTGGTGTGTGTTGTTCTCTCTAAAATTGTGATTTTTGTCTTACTTAATTCTATATTTCCATTGTTTAATGTATGCATGCACTTATATGATTGAGGCCTTTGTTTCACTCAGCTTACATACCCATATGGCCTTAACCTTTTCATTATCCTTTGCAAACCAATGTTGAGCCTACTTTACCCATTTGTTCTTTACTTTAACACATCATTAACTCTAAGCGGAAAACAATAATGTCCTTAATTTGAATCCTTGGGTAGCTTAGCTAGACTAGTGAGAGTGCTCATGATTCAAGTGTGGAAAAATCGGTTTGGGAGCATTTGGTTTGGAAATTGGGTATATTGTATATTTTTGGTGAAAATATGAAAAAAATAGTTGATCATTGATAAACCACTATTTCATGGTTTATCTTGTGCTCAATTGAGTGGTTTTTATCAACTCTTTACCCACTTATTCATACTATTTGCATGGTTTTACTTTTTCCTTCCAGATTTTGTGCTATGATTGAAAACATGCTTCTTTGGGCTTTAAAATTTGCTATGTTTAATCCTCTCTTATTACCATTCGATGCCTTGATATGTGTGTTAAGTATTTCAGGCTTCATAGGGCAGGAATGGCTTAGAGAATAGAGAGGAAGCTTGCAAAAATGGAAGGAACACAAGAAACTAAAGAGACAACCAGCGAACAGCGACACGCACGCATGGCTGACGCGTGTGCGCGAAATGAAGAAAATCACAGCGACGCGCGCACGTGCTTGACGCGTGCGCGTGCTTGACGCGCAGCGTGGATTGAAGTTCGCGCAAATGACGCGTACGCGTGATAAGCGCGATCTGTAGAATTAAAAAAAATCACTGGAGGCGATTTCGGGCCGCGTTTTAACCCAGATTTCGGCCCAGAAACACAGAATAAAGCCAGGGAACATGCAGAGACTCAAAACATACAGATACAACATTCATAATACATAATTTTAGGTTTTAGATGTAGCTTTTAGAGAGAGAGGCTGTCTGCTCTCTCTTAGTTTTTAGGATTTAGGATTTCTTTTAGGATTAGGATTTCTACTTCTCAATTTCCAGGTTCAATGTTCCTTTTATTTATTTTCTCAATTTAATTTATGAACTTTTCCATGTTAGATTTGATTTCTTTTATTAATGCAATTTAAGGTATTTCAGATATATGATTTTTATTTAGCTTTCTATATTCTTGGCTTTTGTTGAGTAATTAGAGACTCTTGAGTTATCAAACTCTTTTGTTGATTGATAATTGGAAGTTGCTAATTGACTTGAATTCCAGTAACTCTAGTCTTTATTTGGGAATTGACTAGGAATTGAGGATTCATATTGATTTATCCACTTGACTTACCTTCATAGTTAGCGGTTGACTAAGTGGAAGTAACGAGCAATTCTCATCACTATTGATAAGGATAACTATGATAGGACTTCTAATTTTCATACCTTGCCAAGAGTTTTCTTAGCTATTGATTTATTAATTCCTGTAATTTATTTCTCTTGTTCAAACCTTTCAAAAAACCAAAAATACTGTTTTCCATAACCAATAATAAAACACACCTCCCTGCAATTCCTTGAGAATACGACCCGAGGTTTGAATACTTCGGTTATAAATTTTATTAGGTTTTGTAACTTGTGACAACCAAACTTTTGTACGAAAGGATTCTCTGTTGGTTTAGAAACTATACTTACAACGCGATTATATTCTTGTGAATTTCTTTACGGGCAGAAATCCGATCGTCAAAATGGCGTCGTTGCCGGGGAATTACAAACGTGTGCCTTATTATTGGTTATTGTAAATATTTTCTTTTTCTTGTTTATTTCATTTTGTTTTTGTTTTTAATTTTTATTAGTTACTATGAGTTCTCACCCCTATCGCTTTGAGTTTGGTTCCAATGCTGTTACAAGGAATGGAAATTATAACAGGAGCATGCATCAAGGTCAAAACAATGAAAGATGGACGGAGCCACGAGGATCTGATCAACCCTTTAGGCAACAACACCTTCCAAAATATGATGTACGACGACCATTCTACAATGCATGCCAAGACAATAGTTATGGTAGACCCTCTCGTGACAACCAACCTCCACCAAATTACTATGGTCAAGAGTCATTCCAGGGAGCGTACCAAGATGATGAATATGGTGGACCCCCTTGTAATTACCAGCAAGTCCCACCGTATGCTTATGAATCACCTCCCCAACACACCTTTGAACCACCATACTCACAAGCTCCCTACTACCAAACACCCTCATCTGATCCTAACCCTTATCCACCATATCAACCACCCTATGAGCCATATGAGCCATACCTAGATCCACCCCAATTCTAACCCAATTACTCCCAAGAACCACCACCTCCATATACACCACATCCATATCCATCAATCCAAGAGCCTTATGGTCCTACTTATGATATCCAAGCAGAACAAGAGTCAATGGATCGTCTCAAGAAAACAATGGATCAATTTCAAGCAACCTTTCGTCAATTGGACCGAGCGGTAAGCCTAAGGCACCCGAAGCTCTCATGCCTAAAAAATCTCAATTTGAGAACAAGGAACTGAAGTGTGCAGTGCAACAAGTGGAAAAGATTGAGAGTGATGAACCACCACATGCTTATCATGAGGAACCACCCTCTTATCATGAACCTTTCCTCCTAAGTAATGAGCCCTCATATCCACCTCAACCATTAATGCATGACACTTTTGGTGTTCTTCTTCAAGGGCAAAGAGAGATAAAACGGGGAGTACTAGAATTCGCGACTGCCTTAACCGAGGTAGTAAATCAATTAGCTTTCCAACATCTGAGCACTCAAAGTACTCCCATGGCTACATGTGGAGAATCAAAAAAAGAGCGTAGCATGAAGGAGACACTAGAAACTCCAGTGGACAATGAGGAACATGGCTTTGTATTGGAACAAGTGGAGGAAGCCATAATAGTTGCAGAAGAAGAAGTGGTTGAAGATTTAGGAGATGCTGAACCTCCATGGGAATCTAGAATTGTAGAGTACTCCTCCAATAAGATTGAAATTGATGTCAAGAAGGCCAGTGCACAACCTCCATGGTATATTCCTTATGAAGACTTGGATGGGATAGATCAAGAAGTAAGTTCCCTTGGTGATAAAGATCATGCATCAAGTCCTCCTAGTGGTAAATCTACATCCGCAAATGAACTCCTTGAATATGAATACTCTTCTCTGATTGAGTCTGAGAATAATCTGGAAGCGAAAATCCTTAGAAAATGGTGGATGGGAGTTGACTACGCTTTGTCAAGAACGTTGGAGACTTCTCCACCTAGGTTGTCATCTACTCCCTCACTTGACTGGGTAAAACCTATCTCTGTTCGTCTTCCTATCCCACTTGAGTACGGTATTCTTGAAACGGACGGCCAACTCAGGAAGCTTTGTGGCATAAAGCGTAAGAGGAGACTGTTTAGTGGTTGGAGTTGCAAATTAAGGCTCATCAAAGTTGATATTTCAAGAGCTAGACGTAAGGGCTCAACTGGTGATAATTTGGTTATATCTAAAAGAAGAGTTTTGTACTCCGTAGAGAATTCAGACTGCTTGCCACCCGGTTGGAATAATGATGATCCACTTCAAGACGGGTGTAGATACAAGATTTGGGATCTGGGCATACATGAGGATCAACTTTAGGAGCTCAAAGCTTGCGAAGAACTCCCTCAAGGCTTGGCAAATTTAATTGAGAATGATAGAGCTTATTGGAAGTCCAAGCATTGGTGGAAGTTTCAAGACGAGTTCAAGCACAAGCCACCATGACAAGGAGCTCACCATATGTCCAACTTAAGGACTTTAACTAAAAGTGCTAGGTGGGAGACAACCCACCATGGTATAATCGTTCCTTTTATTCCTAGTTTATTTTATTTTAATTTTATTAGTGTCATTCATAATGATTGCATTAGCATCTGCATACTACATTCTGCATTTGGCATAAAAATAATAATAAAAAAGGGGCACACAACGTGACAGCGTCACTGACGCGTCCACGTCAAAGGAGAATTAGCAAAAAAGGGGATTTGAACAGAAAGTCACGCGGGAGCGTGGCTGGAAGCGCGCCTTTGGCACCAACACATGCACGCGAATGCATCCCTGACGCGTCCGCGTCATTTGAAATATCAGCCTCCCACATGTGCGCGTCACCCACGCGCACGGGTGACCCCGCGAAATCGACATAAAGGGGTGCATGGTAGAGAGTTAGGATGGAGTGGGGCTGGAATGGTGCTAGAAGCACAAGCCCCATCACGTGAACGCATACCTCACGCGTCCGCGTCAATTTGGAAGTAAGGCCATCCACGCGTGCGCGTCACCCACTGATAAACCCCATTTATAGGGTTTATCTTGTATTGATTTTTGGGGATTTTATCACCTTTTACCCACATTTATCCATTAAAATAGCATGGTTTTATAACTTCTCCTTTAATTGCGCTTAAGAGTGAAAACATGCTTTTTAGGACTTAAAATAGCTAAATCTAATTCTCCTTGATTCCATTAGATGCCTTGATATGTTTGTTAAGTGATTTCAGATTTAGGACGCAAGAATTGGACCAAGGGAATGAAGAAAAAGCATGTAGAAATAGAGAACTCATGAAGAAATGATGGAATAGCAAAAGCTGTCAAGCCGACCTCTTTGCACTTAATTGACCATAACTTGAGCTACAGAGGTCCAAATGATGCGGTTTCAGTTGGATTAGAAAGCTAACATCTAGGGCTTCGAAACGATACAAGATTTGACATAGTTGCTACACGTATGGTGATGTGTACATGCACTGTACCCGCACGGGTTGTTTCTGCCATATGATCCACTTAAAGCAATACGTGGCCAGCGAATTCTAAAGCCTTGTGGGCCCAATCCAACTCATTTCTGATGCTATTTAAGCGAAGGATTGAAGGGGAATCAATATACTTTAGATACTTTTACATACTTGTCACCATTAGTCATAGTTTAGTTTTAGAAGTAGTTAGAGTTAGTTTCTAGAGAGAGAAGCTCTCACTTCTCTCTAGAATTAGGATTAGGTTTAGTTCTTAGATCTAGGTTTTCATTCATTCTTTCTTCTACTTCTACCTTTTGATTCCTTGTTGTTACATTCATCTTCCTCTATTCTTTTGTTGTAATTTCCTTTATGTTGTTCTTATACTTTGTTGTAGATCTACTCTTATCCCTTCTATTTTCTTTCCATTCAATTCAAGGTAATTCATAATAAATGTGTTTCTTTTAATTGTTGTTGTTAATTCCTTTAAATAATTGTTGTTAGATTTTATTCTTGTTGTCAATTTACTATGCTTTTCTTTTGTGCCTTCCAAGTGTTTGATGAAATGCTTGGTTGGATTTTAGTGTGGGTTTTGTTCCTCTTGGCCTAGGTAGAGTAATTAGTGACTCTTGAGTTATCTAATTCCTTTGTTGATTGATACATGTACCTGCAGTAGCGTTCAAGTAATGCCCTTTGATTTCACCAGTTTCGGCCTGGGATTTAAAAATTGCTTCGGCACAAAATAAGAAACGGTCTCTCCAACGCATAAATGGTTGAGAATTCACATTTTCATCATCTTTGGTAAAATCAAGTCCACCGCGAAGACATTCATAAACTGCTCTACTGTAATTCTTCGCGGATAACCCCAATTTTGTTTTAATAAATTAGTATTTGCAATTTGTGAAGGTCGTTCTAGCTATATACGAAATTCTTAATTAATAATAAAATAAATTATTCCATTGATAACTTCATAGATTTATAGAATCGGTTACTATAACTAATTTACTAAATCGCGCAAAAAACAAAAAACCCAGAAATATTAAGTGATTAGTCGATATTCAAAATAAAAGATTTAACAGACAATTGAAAAAATAGATGGTTGAATCAAAATAATTCCTTTCAAGTCCTATTTATTTTGAGGGCAATATGAATATTCTATTATGTTCCATCAACACATTAAAAAGATTATATGAGATATCTTCCGTGGAAGTAGGTCAACATCTCTATTGGCAATTAGGGGGGTTCCAAGTGCATGCCCAAGTACTTATAACTTCTTGGGTCGTAATTGCTATCTTATTGGTTTCAGCCATTTTAGTTGTTAGAAATCTGTAAACCATTCCCACTTTTGGTCAGAATTTCTTTGAATATGTCCTCGAATTCATTCGAGATGTAAGTAAAACTCAGATTGGGGAAGAATATGGTCCGTGGGTTCCCTTTGTTGGAACTATGTTCTTATTTATTTTTGTTTCAAATTGGTCGGGGGCTCTTTTGCCTTGGAAAATAATACAGTTACCTCATGGGGAGTTAGTTGCACCCACAAATGATATAAATACTACTGTTGCATTAGCTTTACTTATATCAGTAGCATATTTCTATGCGGGTCTTTCGAAAAAGGGATTAGCTTATTTTGGTAAATACATCCAACCAACTCCAATCCTTCTACCAATTAACATCTTAGAAGATTTCACAAAATCCCTGTCGCTTAGCTTTCGACTTTTCGGAAATATATTAGCTGATGAATTAGTAGTTGTTGTTCTTGTTTCTTTAGTACCCTTAGTAGTTCCTATACCTGTCATGTTCCTTGGATTATTTACAAGCGGTATTCAAGCCCTTATTTTTGCTACTTTAGCTGCGGCTTATATAGGTGAATCCATGGAAGGCCATCATTAACTTAACAAATTTAGAAAATAGTCTTTTTTTTTAGTTTCTAGTTTAGTTTGACTCGCCACAATATATGTGCGACTAAAGATAATATACTTAGGTAAATAAAATACATAAAAGATAAACAAATAAGTTTTGAATTCTGATTCTATTAATTGAATATTCATAAATACGGGGTTAAATTAAACGCAATCAAAGTATATTATCCTTTAAAAGAATATTTTTGGTGTAGAAAGTCTCTTTCTCCCAGTCATTAATTACCGGAAATATACCGGAAGCACCGATAGAAAAAAGAAAATATTTGATACGTGAAGCCATGATTTGATGTATTTTTTTATATATCATATCCCATTTTATAGAAATGAAAATTGATCTTCCATACAAATGAATTGGCTTCTTTGAAAAAAGCCTTGTTCTTTGGAAGATCTATCTCGTGTCTGGTACTGCATGGTTCCACCCTGTAAGAACTCCGAATCATTCTCTTAAAGCTCATCCTCTTCCTCATAAATGATCCGCTTGCCCCGAAATGACCTGGCCCAATAGGGAAATCCCAATTCATTGGGCCTTTCGATACAATTAAATAGAAAGCCCCAAGGGCGCCACATTCTAGGAGCCCAAACTATGTGATTGAATAAATCCTCCTCCATCTGTTGCGGGTCGAGGACTCCTTCCCCTTCTTCAAACTCCGATTCATATTTTTCATAGAGAAATCTCTGATCAATGATAAAACAAGATCCTTTTTGAATCATATTTAAGGGATTCCTTGGTTCGGACCGAAGAAGCAATGTCACTCGATCATTATCAATATAATACCGAGGTAAAGATTGAGATGAATAAAATTAGCAATAATGGAACTGTTGTTGCTTTTACCGAATCACATGAAATTTTTTTACCAACCCCGTATAGGAAATACCTGTTAGGAAGAAACAAAAAAGGTGGGAATCAAATTTAATACTCAAATTTGAATTTGCAACAAAACAAACGGATAGAATCCAAATGGAAAGAGAGGGATTCGAACCCTCGGTACAAAAATTCGTACAACGGATTAGCAATCCGACGCTTTAGTCCACTCAGCCATCTCTCCCCAATTGCGATATCTATATATATTGTTTATGTTAGATTGCATAACCAAACAAAGTAGGGGTTGAAAAAATACTTTTTTGTTTAGATCTTATATATTCTTTTTCTATTTATAATGGATTGGATTTCTATTCAGTATTATAACGAACATTATAGATATAGAACCTTCCAGATAAGATACATATACTTTTCTATAGTATATCATTATTATTTCTATAGTATATCACCAATAATTCGTTAATTGAATTTGAAGAGTCATTTTGAATTATTCGATTTTTTAGGTCTTGAATCTTGATTAATTTTTTTTCTTTCGAAATTCATGGAAGAATAAATCGAGGAAAAACTTATAAATGGGACAACTAAAAGAAAAGATCTCATGGTAGTCAATATGGGACCTCACCACCCATCAATGCATGGTGTTCTTCGACTTATTGTTACTCTAGATGGTGAGGATGTTATTGATTGTGAACTATTATTGGGTTATTTACACAGAGGGATGGAAAAAATTGCGGAAAATCGAACAATTATACAATATCTGCTTTATGTAACACGTTGGGATTATTTAGCTACGATGTTCACATAAGCAATAACCGTAAACGGACCAGAACAGTTGGGAAATATTCAAGTACCCCAAAGAGCCAGCTATATTCGAGTAATTATGTTGGAATTGAGTCGTATAGCTTCTCACCTATTATGGCTGGGACCTTTTATGGCGGATATTGGTGCACAAACCCCTTTCTTCTATATTTTTAGAGAAAAAGAATTAATATATGATCTATTCAAAGCTGCGACAGGTATGAGAATGATGCATAATTTTTTCCGTATCGGGGGAGTCGCGGCCGATCTACCTCATGGTTGGATAGATAAATGTTTGGATTTCTGCGATTATTTTTTAATAGGGGTTGTTGAATATCAAAAACTTATTACGCGAAATCCCATTTTTTTAGAACGGGTTGAGGGAATAGGCATTGTTAGTGGAAAGGAAGTAATTAATTGGGGTTTATCAGGACCGATGCTTTGGGCTTCCGGAATACAATGGGATCTGCGTAAAGTTGAAAATTATGAGTGTTATGGGGAATTTGATTGAGACGTTCAATGGAAAAAAGAAGGAGATTCATTAGCTCATTATTTAGTTCGAATTGGTGAAATGGTGGAATCCA